>NC_133165.1:77750269-78056356 GCF_040802235.1 Manis javanica
ACAATCGCCAGGAAAAATGAAGCCCACCTTTTAGGGCCAGATGTTCTTTACAGTTAAGTGATAACGTGGCAGGGAGAGGCTAAGCTCATTCAACTTTCCACAAAGTAATAAAAGTTTATACAACTTTGTTAACATCTGAAATTTTAAACATGCTGCACAAAAATCAAACAAAAAGAAAAATATGGTGTCTATGTTTAATTCTATTTGCAATCTCCCATGTCTATGGGAGACTTGGCAGTCGGGTAGTCTGAAGGGGGCCCAGCCTCACACCCACCTTCCCTCCACCTCTTTCCTACAGATACGAATATAAATCAATTAGGGGCTGACACAGCAATTGGCTGCCTGACAAATGTTCCATAATAATGCCGCTCAAGAGAATGTGGAATTTCTGAGGTGCTGGTTATAACACTTTCAATATAGCTGTAAATTCCATGCCATGTCAGCACAGGTGGAAAGCTGAGTCGTAAATAAAATGTTTCCCCAATTCCTAAAGAGCTCCCTAGATGATTGGCCAAAGCAAGTTGTGATTTAATTCAACCACTTAAACTTTCAGAAATTGAAAACAAGACCTTCATCAAATTCAGACCAAAAAATGGGGGAGGAGAGGAGAGTGCGTATAGAGAATGGGAGGAAGGAAGAAAGGGAAAGAACACTGGCAGCCAAGCCTTCCAATGAGCAAAGGCTGCTGTAGCTGAAGCAGTCAGAGCACTGGCTCTGGAAAATAGTAAAGGGACAGACTGTGGCTAGACATGTGCTCGGTTCCGTGGGACTTATCAAGGGGGCAGAGCAGCTGGCCCCCTCCTCCCCCACAACCTGTCGTGCACACAGTGACTTCAGCTTTCCACTGTAGTTCAATGTCTAATGATTAACACTAGTTTAATCACTCATGATTAATGTGGCTCTACCAGACCCGCCTCCACTTCAAGAAACCTTGTACGCTTATGCCCGTTACTTTATTTGCATGGGGGATGAAGGGAGAACTGTAGTTCCCATGATTCTTTTCTGGGGATCTCCCCCAGGATAGGTAGTTCTTCAAGTATTCCCCACAGCTCTTAGCACAGCTCTGAGAACATAGCATACACTCCAGTACTATAGTGCAGAATGAATAAAACCAAAGGTGTGCTCAAAGATGCATTACTTCAGGACACACAAAGTAAGTAGGGCAGTATTAGCAAGTTTAGCTGAAGACCTACAAGGAGTCTCAAGACGGAGTCTCATTACTTGGTTAAAGTTCTTAATTGTAGTTAAACATGTCATTGTGTCCAAATATATTTTGATTATTTATTGGAAGGGTTAAAAACTTCCTAGGATACAAGTATCAAAACATATTACCACCTGAATTGATGCTAATACATACTCTTATTTTCAGAGAGATGCCTAAGCAGAATGAATTTCTTATTGCCAAGAGAGTAATTGGTTTTATTTTTATGTTCTCCCATTTCACATTTTACCTAGCTTCTCTGCCAAAGTTATGAATAGTACTCAGATGTGTGTTTGTGCAATTCTGAGTATGCTCCTAGGATCCTCTCCTAAAGATGCTAAGTATCATAAATGTATCATTAAGGTCCTATCTGATATAATAGCCATGAAGACATTACAGAAGAGCTGATGATAAGTCTATTATTTACAAAATGATTAATATTTTTCATAGTTGTAAATCAAAGTTACATTTACTTTCCGGTTCATGGGACTAATTTTGACTTTCATTGGGGACATCAGTAATTCCCGGTGTGGCTGAATTTCATGAGTGTTTATAAATCTCTTAACTCTTGACTTGTACTTCAATAATCTAATTCACCAAGTATTTTTATTATCAATCTTGTCAGATAAGACTAAACCCCTACTTAATCAAAAGTAATTAAGTAGTTAATAATTGTGTATTAATGTTTTGGTTAATATATTTAAATCTTTGTTTGCTATTATAGATATTATCTATATAATACCATGAAGTAGAAGACCTGAAAAGCAAATCTCCCACCCATCCATCTCTATAAACTCCATTCTTACCCTCATCGTGCTCTACCGTCAGCAATATTTATATTCAACTATGCTATGCTTTTCCTAGCCTCCAAGTTTCAAACTATACTACAGTTTCTCCAGAAGATAAGTCCCCTGTCCATTTGATTAACTGCAGCTCATTCTTAAGGTTCAGCTTCAAGATCCCTTTCCCCAGGCAGCTTTGGCAGACTCCCGCGATGTGGTAAGTGTTCCTGGGCTTCCTGGTCTCTTGTTGAGAAAATAGGAGCAAACAGAAGAGAATTTTCACAAACTCAACCACTACTCACCTATCTGCCTCAATGCCCAAATAACCTTCCATTGCTCTGGTTATTTTGGGTGAACGGTCAGTTCTCTAACCAAAGGCTTGACCCCTCTCTACTATATCCAGTCTATGCATTACCCCAGATCAGTGCACTGTCCTTGTCCTCTGCCTAGAGCAACCTAACAATGGTTTACACAATCAAAGAGCCAGGTTCACGCTGCCTCCATCACCAGTGATACAGGATTCAGTCTGGGGCCACTAGGGGAGCTTCTCCTGGTGTGGGCACAGCCCAGGGGTAACTGCTCCACTTCTTTGCTGTGCATACCCACCTCTTTCCTCCCCCGGCGGGTTTTCCCTCAGGGAAGCAACTTTCACAGATTGGAGACATGAACTGTTTCTCTAAAGATGTCCTGCAAGACTGAGCAGGCAATTTGTCACCAAGCTACGGACTGATAATGTTCTCTCATATTTGTTTCCTTCCTTTCCCACCACACTCCCTTTATCCTCATTCCTGCTGCCTTGTGATTTTACCCTGCCAAGAAAATAACATATGAAGCTTTGCTTTCCTAGGGAACCACGTTAAGACACTTTTTGTGCCGACTCAAGGCCACTGAACTGGCAATTTCCCCTCTTTTGCATCAATTTTTCTCTCTGTTCTAGATTTTTTAAAGGACACAAAACACTTATTTGTATCCTTATTATTTCATATTAAAAATAAAAATCTGGATGCCAATTCTTTCTCCATCTGCTCCATTTTTCTCCTTTTTAAAAATTGTTCTATTTTTCTAACCATAAAACTCTTAGAACAGTTATAGCTAACTCCTCAGCTCAGGTACTTTAATAAATCCATCCCTTCAGGCTGGATTTGAACCTAAACAGTACAACTTCGAGCCTAGTTTCTTAACCCCTGTGAAAGTGAGATTGAAAATTTTCATGTTTATTGGTTCTTTTTCTTGCTTTCCTGAATTTATTACTTGACATTCTCCCACTGTTCACTTAGGGTGTTCACCTTCTTTTGATATGTAAGAAATATTTATACACTAACTATTAAAATACACCATCCAAATGTTTATCAGAAGAGTTGCTTGTCTTAATTCTATGTATAGTAACTAGGCTTAAAGAAGTTTTGAATTTTGTGTAATCAAATATACCTGCTTCTTTCATGGCTTCTGCTTTGCTGTAATATTTAGTAAATAATCTTCATACCAGAGGTATAGAAATAGCCACCTATATTTTCTTCTGTTTTTTTTAGGGGTTCACCTTTTATATTTAAATTGTTGGTCCACCCAGAGTTTATTTTGATGTGAGGAAGGGACCTAACTTTTTTTCAGGTGATTTAATAGTGTTCCAAGACCATTTATTAAACTATCCATTCATTTTCTATTGATACAAAATGTTTCTTTATCACATACTAAATTCTTGTGTCTACTTGAATCAGTTTTTGTATTTTTAACCTCCCGTAATTCTGGGAAGGCATATTTCAAATTGCCATCTTACAGTTTCTTTAGCATTATGATTTGGAAAGAATATGGGTTTTGGACTCTAGATGTGTGGATGCATAATTTTAGCCAAACAATTTCCTTAGTTAAACAAAAAGAAATCATAGTACTTGCCCAACTAGTAGCTAAAGTTATTGTGCAGTAAAAACAAATTTTAATGAAAAAAAATATTTAGCCAAAAAACAATGCCAATGTTTTTCAGTTGTCACAATACATGATAGGCATTGAAACATCATTTTAAAACATTAATGGTAGAAAATAATTTCTTTACTTAAATTAGCTTGAGTAAAAGCAACTATTGTGTCAATTCATATTTAATGTATAGTGCTGCTCTGAAACCAGATCAATATTTTCATTCCTTATAAAGAAGGAAGTACCTTTTGATACACAGGGCAAGTCTTCCCCTGTGTCTATTTGGTAGCCAGTTTTCCCTATCCCATTACCTCTCTTTTTTTATTGATTTATAGTTGATACACAATATTAGATTAGTTTCAAGTGTACAACATAGTGATTCAACAGCTATCTACATTATTAAATGCTCACCCTATTAAATAGGTATAGTTATTATCTGTCAACATAGAAAGATGTTACAGAACCACTGACTATATTCTCCATGCTATATTTTCATCCCTGTGACCAACTTACATTATAATTAAGAATTTTTGTGCCCTTTTATCCCACCCACCGCAAACCCTCTCCCATGGTAACAACCAGTCACTTGTCAGTGTCTAGGGGTCTGTTTCTGTTTTGTTCATTTGTTTTGTTCAGATTCTATATATAAGTGAAAGCATATGGTATGTCTGTCTCTGCCTGGCTTATTTCACATAGCATAATATCCTCTAGGTCTGTCCACGTTGTTGCAAATGACAAGATTTCTTTCTCTTTCATGGCTGAATAATATTCCATTGTGTTTATGTACCACCTTTTCTTTATCCATTCATCTATGGGTGGAAACTTAGGTTGCTTCCATATCTTGGCTATTGTAAATAATGTGGCAATAAACACAGGGGTGTATATATCTTTTTGAATCAGAGATTTTGTTTTCTTTGAATAAAATCCCAGAAATAGAGTTATTGAGTCATATGGTATTTCTATTTTTAGTTTCTTGAGGAAATTCTCTACTGCTTCCCACAGTGGCTACATCAATTTACATTCCCACCAATAGTTTCCTTTTCTCCACATCCTGACCAACACTTGTTATTTCCTTGTCTTTTGGATAGTGGTCATTCTAACTGGTGTGAAGTGATATTTCATGTGGTTTTGATTTGCATTTCCTGATGATTAGTGATGCGGAGCATCTTTTTATGTGCCTGTTGTTTCTGTATTTCTTCTTCACAGAAATGTCTGTTTGGGTCCTCTGCCTATTTTTTAATTGGCTTACTTGTTTTTTTGGTGTTGAGTCATATGAGTCCTTACATATAATTTTGGATAAAGCACCTTATCAGATAAATCATTTGAGAACATATTCTCCCATGCAGTAGGTTGCCTTTTGTTTTGTTGGTGGTTTCCTTTGCTGCACAGGAGTTTTTAGTTTGATGTTGTCCCACTTGTTTATTTTTGTTTTTCTCTCCTTTGCCCAGGGAGACATATCCAGAAAAAAATTGCTCATGTTGATATTCGAGAGATTTCTGCCTATATTTTCTACTGAGAGTTTTATAGTTCCATGTCTTATATTTAGGTCTTTAATCCATTTAGAGTTTTCTTTTGTGTATGGTGTTAGACAGTGATTCATCCCCTCTCTTCAATAATGTTTCCTTTGACAAGTCAATGGAGTACTTTTCTTCAGAGTATGGCAGCAGATGTGCACATATGTCCCCAAACTGATAGTTACTGATGCCAGAAGATCACTGCCAGCCCTGAGAAGTGCCTGTGCAGATTGCCCCTCCTTGTGAGCTGAAGACCCCATGGTACCCACATGCAACTCAGAGGCCCACAAGTCTGCTCAAAATATTTGTACCCACTTTTTATAGTGAGAAGAATTAAGGACTCCTGATGCTCGAGGGTGGGTCTAGTCAGAGTGGCAGTCACTCGATGAGAAAGACACCAGATACCCTGGAGATAATCCTCACTTAAATATCTCCTCAATTTTTGGTGATGACCTGAAATGGAAACTTCTTTGGCTTTGCCTACTCTTTTCTGGTTGTGCAAAGAGCCTGCAGTAGGTCCCTCAAACCCAAGTGGCGGTGCTGCCTCCAGCACTATGACAAAAGCATTTAGGATATATGTGTACTAATGTCTTCAGACATATATATAACTCTTCCTTACCTGAACCCCATGTCATCTGAAACCTCTTTTGCACAGGTTAAGAATTTGCCATCCTACAATAGAGTTATTTGTGTTTTAGTTCTCTATTTTCCCAGAGTGAGAACATAGTTCTGTTATATAGTCATTCAGTATATGTGAGTTAGTTGGAATAAAAGTCAGTGTTTGGGGGAAATTATCAAAAACCATCGGAAAACAAACCCTCCAAACACAACGGGGAAACCGAAAACTATTTTGTTACTCTAAGACAATTTTGGCTTTCATAATCCATTAAAGAAAAATGTATTTATTATTACTCAAGGTTTTCCACAGGCATGCCCCAAGCCCTCTCCTGGTGGCTACCTTCCATTATTCTGCAACGACTTGAACATCCTTTTGGGCATGGCCCTCAAAAAGAGAAGATGTAGCAGCCCATCACTGACTCTGTATTGCTTCCCTCTCACTGTTCCATGCATCAAATATTGCCCATTTTAAATGATCCATCTCAAAACTGAGTTCCTCTGAGAAGTCTTATATTCTTTCTTACACAGACATCCACATCCATAGCTGTTACATTCTTCATTACCCATTTGAACTTCATTACTAAATGGTATTGTCAATTACTTTTAACATATTTATGTTGTCTGTATAGCTGGACCATTAATTCTTTGAGGGAGCATATGGATGGCTTTTTGAACTCATTTTTTAAAACTAATCCAATGCTTCAGTTAATACTAAAGTAATATTTGCCCAATTAAATTGCATTCCTAGCACACATAATATGTCTAAGAGTTTTGATAGGCAGCTTAAAAACTCTGTCTGGAACCTGCCCTTCACTTTATCATTCATTTCTCCTTTCTCTTCTTCCTGTTACAGCCCATTGTACCCAAGGGCTGCTCAACAAATGTTAATGGCCATGATCTTTTCAATCAGCAATTTGTAAAGTGGGTGATTATTGTCTATAAGTGACAAGGGAGATACTAGTTTCTATTTATGCTAATAAAAGACTTGAATGATGAAGACAAATATCTACAAACAGTGAATGGCAAAAACTAAACTCCTTACCTCTTCCAAAGCAAATAGGGTCCAGATTTGGGAGGAAGAGTGACACCTATTGTTCAGGAAATGCTCATTGATGTTTCCCTTTGTTACTTGCATTGATTCATGCCTGTGTCAACAATATGAGCTATAAATAATGGCATGTCTAATGCAAAATGGTGCTTGCCAGACCTTTGTAGATTTGGACATCTGATACCAGAATATTTAGTTTGTGAAGTTTATTGGCAGTTCACACATTTGGCAGCAGCTGTATTTTAATCCATGCCCATTTAAACAGCAAGTCATTAAAGATGGGAAAAGGACTACATGAAACACAACTAAGGCACGTTTTCTAAATAACTAAAAAACCATGAATATGAAGGAGTAATTCCATCAAGAGTGCCTGGTGAAATACGACTTCTTTGAATAAAATTATAGTGATGTAAATTTAAAGAAAAAAAATGAAGATTTAAGTTTTATGTTACATGTGACCTATATAAAAATAACTTCTCCTAAAGGTCATTGTCAACAGTCAAGAGGACCCTGACTTTTATGTGGTCAATTTGTATTTTTTCAAAGATGGAGAATGGCCCAGTGGGGATAGTCTGTCACTCAGCTGTCATCAACTTCAACACTTCCAGTGGCCAGAATTTCACTCATTATACCTTGAGGCAGATACAACAATATAACATTGAAATACTTGCCTTAGCTTTGTTACAGTGCTGTTGAGCATATTCAATGGTAAAATGTATGTGAAAGCATTTTGAAATGTATGCAGCACTCCTACAAGGCATAATGAACACAATGAAAGCCATGTCTATTCAGAATTCTAGAGGAATTAGGTTATCTGCATAACATAACTTTTCAAACTTGATTAACCCTTTAAATATTATGCAATATAAATTGCAAACTGTGCTAGAGGTTGATATTTCTAAAACATATAAGCATCTTTGTTTAAAAAGTTGGCCCCAAAGATAATTTAAATTCCTCTATATGGTTCACAATCAACATTTTGAATAAAGACTCTCATTTATATATGATTTATAAATTACAAAGTTATTTTATTCACATGTAAACCAAAATAATATTTGCTATGTTCTAGATACAGTGTAAATAGTGGCACAAAGTCCGTATCTTCAAGGCAGTCTCGAAATAAGTTGGTTTTAAAACAATGTAAATGTGCAAAGTAAAGAACAGGAAAAGGAGCATTTGGACCTAAAGTTGTGAAAGATATAATGGGAAAATTCCAAGAGGAACTGATAACATAGAATGTTTACATGTCAATCAGGTGAAAGAGGAGGGGCAGGGCAGAAGGGACAAGGAAAGGAATTCTAGGCAGGGAAATAGCACGAACGAAGGCGCCAGTAACCTGCTGTACAAGAACTGGCTGAGAAGAGGAGAGAAACAGGTCTGAACTATATTCCTGTTTTGCTCTTTCAAATTTAAAAACTCAGAGGGAGGAGTCAGTAGAAAATGAAGAGAGAGAGTGCACAGGATGAAGATGGAAAGAAACAATGTAACAAAAGGAATGAAATCAAGCCAATAGAGAGTTTAGTGTTACATAAGAAGAGGCACCTTACATTCTGAGTCTGAGGGAAATAGGAGACTAGAGGAGGGTAAGTTTGTAGGAAAACAAAACTCAAGGAAGTTTGTATCTGGCCAACTCTTAGGGCCTTTGCCTTTTTTTTTTTCCATTTGTTCAGCTTTAGTGGAATATAACAACTTGCATATGATGAAATTCACCGATCTTAGGTGTATAATTTGATCAGTTTTTACCAATGTATGCAATAGTACAATGATCACCACAATTATGACATAGAACATATTCAACAACCCCAGAACGTCCATCATATGATGTTGAGGCCAATCCCTTTCCTCCACCTCCAGAAACCCCTGATCTGATTTCTGTTGTCATAATTTGCTTTTTCTAAAGTTTCTTTTAAGTGGAGTCATATCATCTTTTGTATCTGGCTTCTTTCATTTGAGATTCAATTGTGTTGTTGCGTGTTTCAGCAATTCATTCATTTTTATTGCTGAAGGGTATGCCTTGCATAGATGCCACAATCTATCAATCTATCGGTTGATGGACATTTAGGTTCTTCCAAGATTTAGGCTTTTTATAAATAAGACTTCAATAAGCAATCAAACACAAGTATGTTTGTTGACATAGATTTTCCTGTTTCTTCTGCAAATACCTAGATGTGAAATGGGTGGGTAAAATGGTAAATGGATGTCTAACTTTTGTAAAAGACTTCCAAACTGTTTCCAAAGTAGTTGTGCCATTTTACCTTCCTACTAGCAGTGTATGAGAGTTCCAGGTGTTCTCCATCCACCAGTGCTTGATAGTCAGTCTTAAACATTTTAGACATTCTAATACGTGTGCAGTGACATTTCATTAAACTTTTTCAAATAATGAATGATATTGAGAATCTTTTCACATTTCTGTTTACCATTCACATATATTCTTTGGTGAAGTGTCTGTTTATATCTTTAGATATTTTCTATTGAGGTAGTTACTTTCACATTATTGACTTTTGGAATTTTTTGTGTATTCTGTATATAAGTCTTTTATCAGATATGTGATTTGCAAATATTTTCTTGTCAGCTGTAGCTTAACTTTTTTATCTCTTAATGGTGTGTCTATCAAAGAGCAGTTTTTAATTTTAATGAGATCAAATATATGGTATTTTCCCATTGATCATGCTGTGGTGTTGTATCTAAGAAATATTTGCCTAACCTAATGTTGTAAGAATATTCTCCTATGTTCTTTTCTGTAAGGTTTTTAAATTTTAGGTTTTATATTTTGGCCTGTGATCCATTTTAAGTAATTTTTGTACATGGTACAAAAATACAAATATATGTGATATATATGTGGCATATGAATCAAGTTTTGTGGTGGTGGTGGTTTGCTTATGGCTATGCAGTAGTTCCAGCACCATCTGTTAAAGAGATCTATTTTTACACCACTGAATTGTCTTTGCTATAGAATGTCAATTGACCCTAAATATGTAGTACTTTCGATTTAGTTCTATTGATCACTCCACTGATTTCTAATACCACACTGTCTTGATTATTGTAGCTTTCTAAGAAGTTGTGAAGTCAGATAGTGCAAGTCCTCTACAGTGGGCTGAATAGAGGTTCCTCAAAATACATATTCATGTCATAATTCCTGGAACCTGTGAATATTAGTTTATTTGGAAAAAGAGTCTTTGCCAATGCAATTATGTTAAGGATTTTGAGATAAGGAAATTATCCTCAATTATCTGAGTGGGCTCTAAGTCCTTATAAGTGTCCTTTTAAGAGATACACAGATGAGAAGACAGACACAGAGGATGTATTGTGATTGCAGAGACAGAGATTGAAGTGATGTGGCCATAAGACCTCAAGTCAAGGAATGCTGACAACCTCTAGAAGGTACAAGAGGCAAGACATGGATTCTCTGCTAGAGCCCCCAGAGAAGTACAGCCCTGCTGACACCTGATTTCATATTTCTGGCCTCCAGAACTGTGGGAGGATACATTTCTGTTGTTTTAAGCCCCCCAGTTTATTATAACTCGTTCAGGCAGCCACAGGAAACTAATACATCCTTCAACTACGTTTTTCTCTCTCAAAGTTGCTTTGGCCATTCTGTGCACTTTGCATTTCCTTATGAATTTTAGAAATAGCTACAAAATAAAAGATGTCAGGAACTTTGGGATTGCATTCAATCTATAGATCATTTGGGGATAATTAACATCTTAACGTTATTGATACTTTCAATCCACACATATAGTTTGTCTGTGAATAGTTTTTAGATTTTTATTAAATTCCTTCAACAATATTTTTGTAGTTTTTCGAATATAGGTCTTACACATCTTCTATCAGATTTATCCAAAAATAATTCATATTTTTGGTGCTATTGAAAATGGCATTATTTTAAATATTCAATTTATGATTGTTTACTACTAGTCTATAGAAGTACAATGAATTTTGAATATTAATCCTTTATAGACAAACTTGCTAAACTAACTTATTAGTTACAGGAACTTTTTTTAGATTACACAGAATTTCCTCTATAGCCGATAGTGTCTTCAGCAAATAAAAGACTTCTTTTCCAAGATGAGAAAGATGCCTTTGATTTCTTTTAATTGCTTTATTACACTGATGAGGATATCCAGTATACATTGAGTACAAGTGGTAAGAGGACTTCTATGCATTATTCTGATCTTAGGGAGAAATAATTCAGTCATTTGCCATTAAAAATGTTAGCTATAGGTTTTTCATAGTTTTTTTTAAAACAAAAGTTACTTTCTATTCCTTATTTTCAGATTTTTAAAAAAATCAGGAATGAATGTTGAACTAGTCAAAGGATATTTCTGTATCTATTGAGATGACCATGTGGTTTTTTGTTATTGTTTTTGTTTTCTTTTGGTCTATTAATATGGTAAATTACATTGTTTGGTTTTTAAATGCAATGTTAAACCAACCTTACATTTCTTGAATAAACTAGATATGGTCATTAGGTCTTATATCATTAGTATATTGTTAGATTCGCCTTGCTAAATATTTCTTCCAGAATTTTTGTATCTACAATCATAAGGAATAGAAGTCTGTGATCTTTTCTTATAATGCCTTTGTCTGATTTTGATATCAGAATGATGCTGGCCTCATAAAACAAATTAGGAAATATTCTGGCTGATTCAAATTTCTGAAAGTGATTGTGAAAATTAATATCATTTTTTACTTACATGTTTGGTAGAAATGACCAATGAAGTCATCTGACTTGCAGGTTTTGTTTACTTGTTTGTTTCATAAGACTTTTAATGAAAAAGTACAAATTAATTACTTTAATAGTTATAGGGCTATTTAATGAAAAAGTACAAATTAATTACTTTAATAGTTATAGGGCTATTCAGGTTATCTGTTTCTTCTTAAGTGAACTGTGTCTTTCAAAGAAGCGATCCATTTTATCTAAGTTGTTGAATTTATTACCATAAACATTTTAATGACATTTCCTTATTTTTTAAATAACTGTAGAACGTGTACTGATTATCAGCTCTGTCATTCCTAATATTGGTAATTTTTGTCTTATTTGATGATTTTGTCTAGTGGTTTACAATTTGATTGAGCTTCTAAAAATCTTTAGTTTTCATTAATTTTCTCTATTATTTTTTTCTTTTATTAATTTCCACTCTAACTTTACTATTTTTTTATTTGGCTCACTTTGTATTTATTTTATTCTTCTTTTTCTAGTTTCTTAAGGTGGAGGTATGGGTCATTGATTTCTTCTTTTCTAATATAGTTATTCAGTGTTATAATTTTCCCTGTAAGTACCATTTCAGCTACACCCCACACTTCATAGTATGTTCTATTTTCATTTTCATTCATTCTAAACACTTTCTAATTTCCTTTTTGATTTACTTTTGATCCCCAAGCTATTTAGAAGTACACTGTTGAGATCTCAAACATTTAGAAATTTTCTGGATATTTCTATGTTATTGATTTCTAATTTAATTACATTGTGATTACAGGGCTCAGTTTGTGTGATTTAAAGTTTGTGTGAGTTGAGAATTTCTGGGTCAGAATATGATCTCACTAGGAATTGGACTCTGGCTGGAAAGAACATGTATTCTTATGTTGTCAGTGAAGTTTTTTATAATTGTTCATTAGATTAAGATGGTTGGTAATGTTGTTCAGGTCTTCTATTTTGTTTTGTTTAGGTCTCCTTTTCTACTAATAATTGAGAGACAATGTTGAACTCTCCAAATATATTTTTGTGTTCTCTATTTCTCTTTGGAGCTCTTTTGGTTTGCTCCATTTATTTTGAGCACAGTTATTAGGTGGATGAACATTTAAGATCCTTATCTCCACTTGATTAATTAACCACTTTATCATTAAGAAATTGCACTTTTATTCCTTGATAATTTACTTATCTGAAATTTATCTTGTCTCATATTAGTAAGCCCATTCCAGCTTTCATTTGTTTAGTGTTAACAGTATATATATTTTTCTCATGCTCTTACTTTTAACCAATTCTGTCTTTATACTTAAAGTAAGTTTCTTGTAAGTGGCATATAGTTGGGTCTTTCTAATTCAGTCCTACAACTTCTGACTTTTAGATATTTAGACCATTAACATTTCATGTGAATATTGATATGGCTGAATTTTAATCTGCCATCTTTTTATTTTTTTTCTTATTTCTCACATCTATTTCCTTTCATTTTTATGATTCCATTTTATTTTTGTCATTGGCTTATTTACTATAACTCTTTGTTATATTACTTCAGTGGCTGCACTGGAGTTCATAATATACATATCTGACATCACAATCTCCCTTCAGGCAATAGAATATCACTTCATATGTAATATACAACAGTAAACTTCCATTTGTCCTTGTGTTTGTTACTAATTCATTGCACCACTATATGTGTTATAATCCCATAACACATTGCTTAGTTTTAAACAGTCGACTCTCTTTTATGGAGATTTAAATTATAAGAAAAAAGGCTTTATATTTACCCATGTAGTTACCACTTCTGATGTAATTTATTCCTTTGTGTAGGTCTGGGTTTCCATCTGATACAATTTTTCTTCTGCTTGAAGGACTTTCTTTAACATTTTTGGCTGTGTAGGTCTGTGAGTGATAGTTTCTTTCAGTCTAGGGTTAGTTTTCCCCATTTACCTTCCAGTGTCCTAACTCATGCCCTGTCAGTTATGACATTTCTACCCTAGCTGTTGGAGAACCATTTCCTCTAGTTCCTTCAGGTGACTCTTCTCCCAGCTTAGGTAACTTCCTCACACGTGTCCTGATAAGTATGTAACTGAGTACGTGAGGAGTAACCTCCCCAAATTTCCAGGATTCCTTCTCTGTGCAGCTCTCTCCTCTCTGGCTTTCTTCTCTGGGAACTCAAGTCATTTTGGACTCAAAGGAGTCGCAGGTCCACCTCCTTAACTCAGGGAGACCACCAGTTCCACCTGAGTATCCTCCTCACAGCGCTGCTGCTTCCAGGGAACCCTCTCCAGGCACAACCCTGAGGCATGGTGGGGCTCACCCTGTTTGTTTTCATCTCTCCAGGACCACTTCCCTCTGTTGCCTGAAGTTCAGTATCATGAAAACTATTTATCTTACACAGTCTTCTGGTTTTTCTATTGTTTCAGTAGAAAAGGTAAATCTGATCCCCATTACTCCATCTTTTTGGGAAATGAAGAGGAAGTGAATTTTTATTATATTTAATTTTAATTGATTTAAATGTGAATAGTTACATGGGGCCATACTGAATAGCACAGAAAGTACTGATTACAGAGGTATTCACCTTGTGAAGTTTCATTGAACTATGTCAGAATTGACCTGCTTTTGTGGATGTGTTACACTTCAACAACAACACAAAATGTTTGAAGAATTAAAATGTTTTCCCAAAACTTCCTCATCTGAGGTATCCTTTTTTTCTGGGTCACTGATGAAGAAAGCAGATGATTTGGGCTTTGTTTTATTTAACAAAATTTTAGCAAGACAGAGATAACCAAGTAATACCCTCAACTTTTTTCCAGGAAAGATAAAAGGCTGAGTGGTAAGTAAAGCATGTCTACTTAACCTATAGGTACTGTGTTCACATTACAAACTTAAGGATGGTGTCATCTTTAAATCCCAGTGAAGTTAAATTGAGGTGGTAAAAGATCTATAGCGCATAATGGCTTTACATAATATCTCATACCTGATTATTCTTCTTTCATACTTAACTCAGTTTAGTTTCTGCCTTTTAGAAAGTTTCTAAAAATATACATAGCCCTCGCTAATTCAACCTGACTCTCTTTGCACGTGACAGATAGTTGGGGAGGCGATGTGTATTGATTGCCTGAGGAGAGCTATAAAATGGGTCATGTTTTCATTTTTTGTAAAACTCTGAATTTATCTACAACCTGGGTTTTATTATCTTTTAGTACAAATCGAATATTTATTCATAATGAAGTAATAAATCATAATAAAACATTCATTGCTGAAAGTTGAAAAATACCACAAACATGACAAAATCCACAAAAAACTAAATGTTTACTAGTGAACTGCCTAACACACATCTGTAATATTCTAAATCTTTAGCTCTTTATCTGATAAAACTGTTTTCTATAATCTTTTCATAGAGAGAAGGGAAAAGTAGTTAAGTCTGCCAGAATTTTCTTTTTCTCCTTTCAACTTGTTATAATATCAATATAAAATGTTTAGAGTTTTGTCAAAGTTGGGATAAACTCTATCTAGTTCCTTCATCCATGAGTTGTAAGAACCATGGTATTTCATATTTCTTGTGCAATGACTAATTTTATTTTGTTTTTCAGATATATTGAGACATAAATGACATATAATTGTATACATTTAAAGTATACAACATGACGACTTGTTATAATATATATTATGAAATGATTACCACAGTAAGGTTAGCTAAGCCACCTATGACTTCACAGTTACCATTCGTGTGTGTGTTTTAAGATCAACACTCTTAACAACTTGCAAGTATGAAGTATAGCATTCAGTATTATTAACTGTAGTCACTATGATGTTCCTTACATTCCACGAACTTACTCATCTTATAACTGGACATTTGTACCTTTTACCACCTCTACCCATTTTCTCTATCCTGTAGCCCAGCCACCACCAATCCACCCTCTGCTTCTATGAGTTCAGTTGTTTTTAAGATTCCCATGTAAGTGAAAGCATGCAGAACTTGTCTTTCTCTGCCTGACTTACTTCACTTGCCATAATACCCTCAAGATCCATCCATGTTGTCATAAATGACAGGATTTCCTTCTTTTTTATGGCTGAGTAGTAGTCTATTGTACCTTATGCCACAATTTCTTTATCCATTCATCTGTCCATAGACACTTAGGCTGTTTTCATGTCTTGGCTATTGTAAACAATGCTGCTATGAACTTGGGGGTGCAGGTATTTCTCGAAAATAGTGATTTCTATTCCTTCAGATACATACCCAGAGATTGCTGAATTGCATGGCAGTTCTATTTTTAATTATTTGAGGAATGTCCATACTGTTTTCCATAGTGGCTGTACCCATTTACATTCTCACCAGTGGTTCCTAAGGGTTCTCTTTTCTCTACATCCTTACCAATACTTGCTATCTTTTTCTTTTTTTATGATAGCTGTTCTAATAGATGTGAGGTGATAACACTGTGGTTTTGGATTTGTATTTCCCTGATGATTAGTGATGTTGAGTGTCTTTTCAAGTACCTGTTGGCTATTCATCTATCTTCTTGGGGAAAACATCTATGCAGGTTGTCTGCCCATATTTTAATCAGTTTTTAAAATTAAAAATAAACCTTTTTTTGCTATTCTGTTTGTATTAGTGCCTATCAATTTGGGAGAACTTGAGTTACATGATGGTGAAAGAGCTTTGTTTACTTTCATGCTCTGAATAAACAGCTGTTGTTATTTCACCACCATCATTACTTTTAATTAGAAAAACAAGAAGATTGTGTGGAAACTCTGTTAACTGGTAACTAAACTCTTCCAACACTAATGACTCATCCAGACATTTTTATGACATGTTTATGACAAAATTATTGCTTATTATAATGACTCTTATTAAGTTCTCATCAATGATTCATTTCTTTTTGTTGACCTTGAATGTCTTATGACTATTGCAAGATGGCTCTCTGGTCAGACAGAACAGACTCCATAGGGTGACCATCCTTATGAGCTGTGTAGCTTGGCCACCTTACTTACTCTAAAAATCTCAGTTTCTTTTCCTGCAGATAAGGATAGTAATATAATATGATATTACAATAGTAGGGCTGCTATCAAGTTTAAATGAATTTATATATTTAATCCCAAGTAGAGATTAAGAATGTAATATTGCAATTGTTCTTTTACTGCCAAAATCAGACTGAGAAATAGGTAAAATTAGTACTTAAGTAGAATGATGCAAAAAAATTCATGTAAGAGTATAACATTTCTTTAACTTGCATTCACTATGTGCTTTAAAATACCCTCTGAAAAATGTGTCAGTGTCTAGTTTTCCTATTCAAGAAAACAGAAACTTTATAAAAGATTAAACAGACAAAGCACAGCAAAATACTGAAATCTAAATTTTTCTGAGGGAATTGGGGATTTTGCCTTTATTTTATGATTTTTACACCTAGTAGTATGAACAATTTGCTCCTCATAAAATTAAAAGTGCCTTCAGAACTATCACAGTTACATACTAGAAGAGAATTTGCCAGCAAGAATTTTATTATAAGATGGGATTGTGCAGCAAATATAATTGTTTCAGCTACAATTAGGAAATAATTTCAACTAGTTCTCTGAGGAACCTTGATTAATGTAGATTAGGTGGGGAATCAAAGGAGTTTAAGTTCCTGGATTTACTAAATTCAATTTAAGGTACTACTTTGGGATAACACATAAAATGCTTCACTCAATAAGTATTAGTAAGATGAAATAAAATAAATCACTTCATGCTTCTAGAAACCATAATGATTTTACACTATTACCTGGAGAAGAAAAAATAAAATATTTAAAACCTATATATACATAATATGGATTGAAATCCATAACTGTGTGAAAATTTATAGATGCTAGAAAGCCTGATAAATTTGATGTTTGCATTTAATTGCTTTCTTTTTTAATCTTCAAGTAAAGAAAGCAACTTAAAGACATCTTAAAGAATCCATACATATTTCCTTATTTCTAAAGCAAGAGTTTCCCTCTAGGCACAAATGTTCTAGAAGCTTCCAACAGACAAAAGGACCGAAATAGTTGTTGGGACAAATGTGATGCTGAGATTCTGAGGGGTGTTTGAGTGACAGAAATGGCTTCCCTTCTTTAAAAGGTTGAGATGTAACCAGGACAGCACAGTCCTCAAGACTGGGGGAGAGAGAAAATGCAAACCGAGTCTTATTTTTTCTTACCTCTCCTCCTACTGGCCTTGGTGTTAGCAAGGTGGAGTTACAGGTGGGAGACTTTGGGCTGCACATAAGAGAAACTCAACTCAAAATGACTTAAACAACAAGGAACATTTTGCCGGAGTCCAGCTCCAGCAGGGGGATGTGAAGCCCAAAAGGATGAGACAGAGTCGGTGCATGGAGAGAGAGGACAAGGAGTCAGATGGAGGTGGTCTCTCGACAAAGTGCCGATGACAACTTTATTTATACCATTTTGCACAAGGATATGATTATTTTTTATTATTCTGATGATTCATTAGTATAGGCAGTTGGTTAGTAAGTATAGGCAAGCTTTTTTCTTTCTTTTCCTTTCTAATCTATTCATGGTTGGTCAAGTGTTAGACAGGTGATTGTTTTTCTGTTCCTTGACCGAAACTTTTCCTATCAACATGTACTCTATTGTATTTTACGTTTCTATGCAATGCAGTTTTTAAGTAGTGCATGTGACTGTAGGAGCATGCAGTATGTAGCAGCGACTATGGAGTCTATCAGCTCAGGGTGAAATACAGGTCATTTAGTGCCACAGTTAGCTAGGATTCTTTCCCACAAAAATATTCTTAGAGGCTTTAATAAATTTATAATCAATCTAAAATCATAAAATCGTATCTTCACCTCTTTATAGGGCACAGTAGGCAGCAAACTAAATTTCCCCTTCTTATCTACATTTCTCTTTCTTCTGTGTGGATACTAAAATCTCCCTGACATATGCTACACAGGTCTCCATGTCTCCACTACTGCAGGGACTAAACAAGTTCTTACATGGTGAACAATGCAAGAGCATTCATATCATAGAAACTGTTTCTGTTTTAACTACAAACCTTAAACTATAAACAATCACTTCAAAGATTATTCATTTGATTTTTATACTTTATATATGAATCTAATAGAATGTTAATGTAGTAGGTAAATGCAAGATATAGATAGAAAGCATGATTTAGAACTGTAAGAATGCAGGTGTAGATGATCAGGTTTGTGCCTACAGACCAGGTCTTAATCCAAGCTGAACAAGGGCAACAAAACATCCACAGGTGTAGAAGATTTCTCTCAAAACTGGGGGGGTGAGGTTCTAAGCCTCACCTCTGTTGGCCCCCTTTTTCTCACCTGATGGCCCCCGTGTCACTGTGCCTGTCTTAGGTTGTTCCTCCCTTGAGGAATCTTACCCGTCTCTGGCTAACCAGCCATCTTCCGGGGCCATACAGGGACATGTAAAGCTGGCAAGTGAGAGAGAAGTAATGTTCTTTGAAAATGTTAGTTTTCACTTCTTTGCAGATTTTTGCTCTGTGGCTTCTATGCCCAACACTTGTTTTGAGGTATCTGCACTTTCTGGAAAATTATGGTACTTGGTAATTTCACGTATAAGGCACAAATTCTAGTAAATGTCTGTAATTAGGAAAGAAGAAAAACAAACTATAGAAGTAGTAGAGGGAAGAAAACATGAGATGATTAAGTAAGTGTCAACAGGGTTATTCTATTCAACATTCTCTCATAACTCTATTTCTATAAAACTTTCCATCACTAGTTTCACTAGCATTATAAACAAGGGGGGCATTCTCAGTGGAAATGGGGTGGTCAATGTTTGACTAACTAACAGCAGATTTCAGTACTTTATGCTAAGATTGCCATTTGGCCACTGCGTGTTCCATTCTTCAGGAGCACTGTCCTGAAAAGCTTCTGGGAAGTTTATGTTCTCATCTTTTCCACACTGCTTAGCAAAGGTTAGCTTAGTCTTTGGCAACAATGCAAGCAAAAACAAAGCCAATAGTATAATGGAGGATAACAAAATCAAGGTGGGTAATAGAGGGAGCAAGCTGTGAAGGCCCCTGCCTTATGGGGGTCTTCTTCTAGCCTGAGCTTCGCTACACAGTTTGAGTAGCATGGCTCCCAGCAATCTTGAGGGAGGACAGATCCTAAATTGGTTAATGTAATGGTTTAAACACTCATTGTTTGCAGATGACATGATATTATACATAAAAAAAACTCTAAATAATCCATTCCCAAACTACTAAAACTAATATCTGAGTTCAGCAAAGTTGTAGGATAAAAAATTAATACACAGAAATGTGTTACATTCCTATACACTAACGATAAACTAGCAGAAAGAGAAATCAGGAAAATAATTCTATTTACAATTGCACCAAAAAGAATAAAATACCTAGGAATAAACCTAATCAAGGAAGTGAAAGGCCTATACCTTGAAAACTACAAGACACTCTTGAGAGAAATTAAAGAGGACACTAATAAATTCATCCCATGCTCTTGGGTAGGAAGAATTAATATTGTCAAAATGGCCATCCTGCTAAAGCAATCTACAGATTCAATGCAATCTCTATCAAAATACAGACAGCATTCTTCAATGAACTGGAACAAATAGTTCTAAAATTCATATGGAACCACAAAAGACCCCAAATAGCCAAAGCAATCCTGAGAAGGAAGAATAAAGCTGGGGGATTATGCTCCCCAACATCAAGCTCTACTATAAAGCCACAGTAATCAAGTCAATTTAGTACTGGCATAAGAACAGACCCATAGACCAATGGAACAGACTAGAGAGTCCAGATATTAATCCAAGTATATATGGTCAATTAACATACGATAAAGGAGCCATGGATATACAAAGGGGAAATGACAGCTTCTTCAATGGCTGGTGTTGGCAAAACTGGACAGCTACATGTAAGAGAATAAAACTGGATTAATATCTAACTCTATACACAAAAGTAAACTCGAAATGGATCAAAGACTTGAATGTAAGTCATGAAACCATAAAACTCTTAGAAGAAAACATAGGTAAAACTCTCTTGAATATAAACATGAACAACTTCTTCATGAACAAAAGGAAAGGGGAAGGGAAACAAAAGAAAAATTAAACAACTGGGACTATTTCAAACTAAAAACCTTCTGTACAGCAAAGGAGACGGTCAGTAGAACAGAAAGGCATCCTACAGTATGGGAGAATATATTCATAAATGACATAAATGATAAGGGGTTGACATCCAAAATATATAAAGAGCTTATACACCTCGACAACCAAAAAGCAAATAACCTGAGTAAAAAATGGGCAGAGGATCTGAACAGATACTTCTCCAAAGAAGAAATTCAGGTGGCCAACAGGCACATAAAAAGATGCTCCACATCACTAATCATCAGAAGAATGCAAATTAAAACCACAATGAGGTATCACCTCACACCAGTTAGGATGGCCAACATCCAAAAGACAAACAACAAATGCTGGTGAGGATGCAGAGAAAGGAGAACCCTCCTACACTGGTGGTGGGAATGTAAATTATTTCAACCATTGTGGAAAGCAGTATGAAGGTTCCTCTAAAAACTAAAAATAGAAATACCATTTGACACAGGAATTCCACTCCTAGGAATTTACCCTAAGAAAACAGGATCACAGATTCAAAAAGACATATACACCCCTTTATTTATTACAGCACTATTTACAATAGCCAAGAAATGGAAGCAATGTAAGTGTCCATCAGTAGATGAATGGATAAAGAAGATTTGGTACATATACACAATGGAATACTATTCAGCCATAAGAAGAAAACAAATCCTACCATTTGCAACATGGATGGAGCTAAAGGGTATTATGCTCAGTGAAATAAGCCAGGCAGAGAAAGACAAGTACCAAATGATTTCACTCATCTGTGGAATATAAGAACAAAGCAAAACTGAAGGAAAAAAACAGCAGTAGACTCACAGAACCCAAAAATGATTAACAGTTACCAAAGGGAAAGGGACAGGGGAGGGTGGGTGGGAAGGGAGGGATAAGAAGATTAAGGGGCATTACGATTAGCACACATAATATAGGGGGGGACACAGGGAAAGAAGTATAGCACAGAGAAGACAAGTAGTGACTCTATAGCATCTTATTATGCTGATGGACAGTGACTGTGATGAGGTATGTGGTAGGGACTTGAAAATGGGGGGGATTCTAGTAACCACAATGTTGCTCATGTGATTGTATATTAGTGATACCTTAATTTAAAAAATGGTTTTAACGCATCATCCAGGAACCAGGCCCTTTCCACACTGGCAAACACAACACATAGCAGGAGGAAAAAAGAGTCCTTTAAAAAGGTGGAAACCTTCCCAAAGACTCACAGCTATCTTCCCTTCCCATCTCACTGGCAGATATTGGTCATGTGCCCTCTCAAAACCAGTTAGTGGCAAGGGTATGGGCTTATTCTCTTTTCCTTCTCTGGAAAAAAGCTAAATGCTAAATATTTTAGGCTTGTGGGCCACACTATCTCTGTTGCACTATTCACCTTAAATGCTCTAGTGCAAAAGGAACCATACATGATACATAGACACATGGGAGTGACTGTTCCAACATAACTGTATTTATAAAAATAGTTGGCAGGACAGAGTCAGCTCATGGGTCACAGTTTGCTGACCCCTGCCTTAGAACAATTGGGATTTCCTTTTCATAGTGTCTGAAACACAGGGGAAATATGCTGGGGTAAAAACTTTTCTTTCTGTTCTTTTACTCCAAGATCATGTCCAAGAATTTAGAGATCCTGAGTTCTGAGCTTCCTGCTCAACCTTTTTTTCTTGCCTTTTTCTATTGGAAAGAGGCATTCAAGCATTCCATTTGCCCATGTTTCTTTCTCAAGACTTTTGTAACAAAGTATACTTGAGAGTTCTTCTAAGGAAAGTCCCACTGCCCACAGTAATCTTTCTTAGTCTTTGATTCCACCAATTTGATTCATTTGGAAGCACCATAAAGCAAGGTATCATTTATTCACAGCTTCATATCCATCAATTTAATTTGGTTGCTTTCACCTCAAACTCTGATAAGAGTAATGTGGTGTCACTGAAATAAAGGTAAGAAGGAGTAGTGGGAAATAGGGAATAGATCTCCGCTTCAAGACTGTGAGCTGAGCATAAATGTCTCTTCCCTTCTTTTCCCCCTTTTGATACTATATTGAAATGAAAATAATGGAACAAAAATGTTATAAATCTTTAGCAATGAAGAAAACAGAGAGACTCATCAGCAGATAAAAACATGAATACATTTCTGGAAAGTATGTAGGAAAGTATTTAGTGAGGAGGCAGAGTAAAGGAAGCTAGAATTACCTCGGCATGAGAAGAAAAGGGGCTATAAGCAAAGGAGGGGCTTTGTGCCCAGCACAACCTTGGAGAGGCTTTGCATGATGGGGTAGTGGGTAGAAAATAAAGACCAGAGCAAGAAGAGGGTTTGAGAACAAGAGGACAGAATAAGTTTGTATGCAGACCCTTGACTCTTGCTGATTTCCTTAAACTATCTCTGTATTTGTAATGATGGAGCACTTATCCTAGGCTAAATACTAGAGGATTCATCTCTAAGAGGAGCCTTCTCTCAGACGGCTCACCATACTGCAGAGCTTTTCCAACAGAGCTCTCTTCCCAAGTGCACAAATTCTATCACCTCATTCATTCATGTATTCCACTCACTTAATTCAACAAATATTTATTGAGAGCTTAATAGGCAGTGGGAAAAAATAGCACACCAAAATCTCTGTTCTCATGTAACTTACAATATTAAAAGGATTACCAGACCTGTGAGAAAAAAAATGACATGAGAGACAAAGACCAAAAATTTTTAATGATCTAAAATAAAATACACTTTGGGTTCTTTGCTCAGGGTATCACAAGACTTGGAATGAAGGTGTTGGCCAGGTCAAGTTCTTGTCTGGAAGTTCTTAGGAAAAATCTGCTTTCAAATTCATTCTTCTTGACAGAATTCAGTTTCTTGTAGCTGTAGGAATGAGGTTCCTGATTCCTTGCTGGCTGTGAGCTGGGGCCACTCCAGCATCTAGAGGCTACCTGAATTCCACAGCAAGTGACTCCTTCCATCTTCAAGCCAGCAATGGTGCATTGAATAATTTGTGTGCTTCCAACTCTGGCTTCCTTTTCTGTTGACTAGCAAAAAGAAAGGAAGGAAGGAAGGAAGGAAGGAAGGAAGGAAGGAAGGGAGAAAGGGAAGAAGAGAGGGAGGGAGAAAGAACCCTTTCTGTTTTTAAAAGGTTCATGTAATCAATTCAAGCCTCCAGTAGCCTTGTTTATGGTTAACTGTACCATAAACATAACCTAGATAATGAGAGGAAAGCCCATCTTGTTCACAGACCCTGGAATTATTTAGGTCATATAGATCAGGGTGGTACACAATCTTGGGTGAAATATTAGAGTTCTCCCTACACTAGACCTTTCATACAAAATTTCAAACCCAAAGTGATTGAAAAATTCCAGAATAGAAAAAACATATCACATACGATGGAATGAGAAACAAACCAGTATCAGACTTATCATCAGCAACAATGGCTTTTAGAAGGAAATAAAACAGTGCTTCCAAATTTCTAAGAGAATTCTTTTGTTCAAAATTTTATTTCCAGCCAATTTGTCACTCAAGTATATTGTTCAATATAGATATTTTCTGTATTCAGAATAAAGATATTTTCAGATATTCAAGGAGTCATAAAATGTTTGCTTCCCATGTACCCTTTCTTAAGAATTAAAAGAAATAGAAAATCACCAAAGAAGACACCAGATTCAGCTCACAGCAGATCCAAAACAGGATAGCAGTAAAGGGAACACCCAAGAGGGAAACTGCTTGTTAGGTTGAAAAATAATCACAGTCTAGTGTGGAGCCAGAAAAAAAAAAGGCTTCAGTTTCTTCTACCCTAAAATGACCATAATAATAGTACCTATTTCACAAGGTCATTACAAAAACTGAATAATATTTATAAAGTGTTTAGAACAGTATCATACACTTATAAACATTTCATAAGTCTTCATGAAATAAATTTAGAGGTAACTACAAGAAAAACTAAAAAAAAGAAATGTTCATGGGAGATGGGTCAGGGATTATGCTTTTTAGTTGAGTTCTTTCTATTCCATATAATTTTTTTTTAAGTGGAGAGAATTTAACTAGTTTAAGAGTAATAGAAGGTGACATGTATGGCAAGTAGTTCCTTCCTAAGTTTGACCTGAAGAGGGGAGGGACAACACAGTACGGCAGCATGAGGAGGAAATGAGGTTGAAGTGCATGTTTTCTCTAAAGTTGAAGATCCAAGAAAAGAGAGAAAACTCTTGGCACTTGCTCCGCTGTCTCCCTCAGTTCTCTCGGTCAGCCTGAAGAGGAATAATGAGAATATCATACTTTGATATAGACATTGAGTATTTTTTTAATTTTATGTCAAGTGCAAATAAAAACATCTTCAGAGAAATTGCTATTTGTATTATTGATCTCTAACATGTAAGTAAAGACAAAGTGCTTGCCGCAGGGTCTGCCGTGGGGTCCTACTGCTCTGAGTCATTACCTGTGAGCACACAGGTAAACAAGACCGACCAATGGAGAGCAACGCAGCCCTGACTGCCCTCTTTGCTCCCTGGCCCTTCTGGCTCCATTTCACGCCAGCACGAGAGAAATGGCAGCCACACATGGACATGCAGACTGTCGTCACCAGAAACACAGGGGGCTCAGATCCTGCATTTACACCAAGTTGTATCCAAATACTGAACCTACTGGAAATGTTCCTTGGAGGAGAGTCCAGGTGGAGGCCGAGTGACTGGCTGCAAGTCTTCTCAGTTCATAATTCGATTCACTTTAAAGCTGGTAGGAGTTTCCTGTGTATTTTTTATAGTTTGGGGCCATCAAGCTTAACTATAGTCACTGAATCAGTGCTCAGGGCCATGCTTTTCGAAGTGTGGATTATGGACCAGTATTGACTCAGGAACTGTTTATTCCCAGTTTGTGATGGTAAGAAAAATAAATATTCTTATAGCAGTTTGACAGAGTAACATCATAACTTTTGAACTCATTCCTAAATTTGTATATCTTTTTTTTTAAATTACATTTTCCTAGTAATTCTTTTCTTTTTTTTTAGACTAATGCATCACCACAAAAAGTGACAAATTGGAATTTTTAAAAAATCCCCCACCATGTGTAATTTGAATGCTTCTTTAGAGCTCCCTCGAGGGGAGCCCTGGCCTTGAGCGGACTGGGGTTCTAGCTTCCCACCTGCCAGCCAGAAACCATGGGTAAGTCTTTTAACTTTAAGGCTTCCTATCCTCCTCTTTCACATAAGGGTAATAACTCATAGCTCAGAGACCTGCTGTGGGGAGAATGAAATAAAGGATTGGAAATTGATTGCTCTCCCATATAGAAGGCACAAATCCAGGTGCACCCGACTGTCATAGCTGTCCTGTATAGGATTAAAGAATCTCTGTAGTTTCTAGGGGAAATAGCTCTTCATGAAGATGTTGTGTATCTTAACTCCGTTTCGGGTTCTTTGGCTATGTGTCTCACTCTGATGTTGTCTGTCTTGAGCTGTGCAGTGGCAGGTGCCTTTTTAGAGTGATTAGTGAGCAAGTAGCACGACTCCAGCTTTCATGTCCCCGCACATTGTTTTGCTTGTTGGCAGTGTCTTGCTTCGCTAACTTAGTGCATTGAATGGAATATGGTTGGCAAACCCTATAATGTTGCGTTATAACGTCATTAATCTTTCACATGCCTTCTGTAGATTCTGCTGATCTTACACTAAGAAAATGGACCTGGCTTACCTTCAGAGATTCATCAAAACTACCTGAGGGAATGCAGTTCCTTTAAGACCTCTTTCCTGTTTTATTTTTATAGAATAATCATACATTTTATTAGCTGATTGAGGTGGGATCCATGCATGAGAGGTTTAGGGAATTTGTATCCAATTAACAAGGGCCCTCTCTGCTCTGTAGTAGTAGATGCGTTTTTTAAAAATGTAATTTATATAACTCCAATCTTTCTTAAATCTTTTTAGACTTTGTGTTCAGGATAGAAATTGTCTTTTTCAAGAAGGTTTACTTCACTGGGTGTAAAGCTATAATATCTTGGCAGTAAAATAGCCCCAAAGGGATAATTCTGTGCAACAATTCAATCTTTATGCCAATTAAGTTGGTATGATCTATCTCACCATCATCACACAAAATAGGTTTTAGGACATCTCCTCACCTCTTGCTCAGAGAAAGCCATCAAATTTATTTGGTCCCACTCAGATCTAAGATCATATATCTTTTTTTTCAGAGCTTTGTGGCTTGTAATAACAAAAAAAAGTATGGAAACAAACCAGTTTTCATGGCTGCCTTTCAATCAGCATGTAACACACTTTCTGTTTGTCTTCACCAGAAATAAATTGCATTTTAAATCCCTGCTCTCTTTAAATATGTCAGATATGGGGCATATGACATCATCTCTGAAGTGGAAACTTCTTGAGATGGCATTGTTAGGAAGTCTCAGCAAAAGTATTTTGCACATCCTTAACATCATTCTAGAATAGGTTTTATTTCCCTGGAAGATACTAGCACCCTCCTGAGATTAAGAAATTACTGTAATTTTTATGTGAAAAGAGAGTTTTTACTGATAGACTTTAACGTGCTTCAGAAAAGAAAGACAGAGTAGCTTAAATATATAACCTCCTTTCTTCACTCCTAGTTGCCCAAATCCTATTCCTCTGTATCCTGCAACTCACTCCTCCTATGGCTTCATTTTGCCTCAGATCTTTGTGACATACCTTTACTAATATCCACACAGTTGAGTCCCTTGGAGAGACAGCTGATACATTCACAAGGACACAAACATCAGAAACAGATGTTTTGGAGGGCCAGGAGTTGTGTGTGCTAACTTCTAGGGACAAAAGAAACATGAATTGGGGCTTTAATTTATGGTTGCCATGTTTTCCCTACTCTATGTTTAATGTTTACCTAATTGCTTTTATCAGTTAGACTCACTGGCAGCATTTTACCTTTTTTAATAGCTGCATGTTCTCCTCCCCTTCCTTTTGTGTAGCGCTCTCTGAAAGATACTATTCTTATGTGACAGATGGATGCACCTGCACAGGAAAGTGATTTTGTCATTAACATCCGTGTACCCAGACTATTCGTGCTAAGGAACCACCTCACTCACATAAGGACACAAGAGCAGTCTCGCTTTTGAGAGGAACCGTATCTCCTAAGTTGAAATGGAAAAAATGCTTTCAGATGAAATGATTTTCATTAGAATTATTTGTGAGGGATGAAGATAAAGAGGAGACGGCAGTTCAGAGAACAAAGATTTCCCAATACACTTTTCAGAGTCTGGAAGCGGTAGCTGATGGTGGCGGTGGAGCAGAGAGGTCAGGCAGGTGCCGTGGAAACACAACAATGGCAATGGATTCTGGACATACTGGATCACCATAAATGGAGCTCTCATTTTTCTCTTACCTGCACACCTTCTGTGTGTGAACCAATCAATGTCACTGGCCGTATTGATCAGACATGTCCTGTGTTCCTTAATTCCTCCTGTTCTAGGTCAAACCTGGAACAGGGAACAAATCCCTTTCCTCTTTGGAAGGAGGTGGATGGCACATCCTCAGTGCAATGAAGGACATCACTAAACTTATTCACACAAAAAAAAACACTCTCCTTTGCTTAGACCCATTTCTATTAGACCTATTTCTGTATTTCCAGGAATCCATTCTGGGTTTTTAATTTAGAATGCATTCATTATTCATTAATTCAGTATGCATTCATTCCTTAATTTAGAAATATTTATTGAGTGCCTACTCTGTGCCACTGACCGAATTGGGTGTGGGGGAATGTGCCATGCCTTACCTCAGAAAGCTTACACTCTACTTTGAGAAACTTAGACATGAAATGACAAACTAACTACAACTTTGAATATGAATTACAGTCACAGCAAAAAATGAATGCACCCTATAGTGTCTTTCGTTTTGAGTAGAGGGTATCTTTTGAAGCACTATTCTATCATAGTACTGTTTTTTTTCTGTACCAGACAAAAATTGAAGTCTTCAATTTTGTAGGTAATGGCTTTAAAGCACAAAAGATCAGGTGACTTCTCAAAGTCTCATTTGTATGTGCTCATTGTTCCCTGTCTATATGTCAATATGTTTCTTTGTTATCACTTTACATAGTCATTTGTTGATATTAAATTAAATAATTAATCTCTACTCCTTACTTTATAATACATAGTGAAATTCCATTTCATATCATTCAGATTTACCACCAGGTGGATACAATGTTTTTGAAAAACTTTTTTTAAATAAAAAATTACAGGAATTTCTGAGTAGCACAACACATCAGGAATATAGAAATCCAGAAAAGGGTCAGATGATAGGTAATTAAGCAATTCAGGTAGTAGGACAGGGCAGGTACTTTTCTAACAGGAGTGGTGGACCTTGACAAACAATTGGAGATGAATTCGTCTCGCTTCACATCAGGGACCCTTCAATATGCCTCCCAGTCACACCACTTTTTCATGGTGCTCACAGACTTTCTCGTTCTTTAGGTCACTTTGTCCCCCCAGTGACCCTGCAGGGATGTTAGCATGAGCACGGCCCTCCTGGCTCACAGGGAAGCTTAAGTCTGTCCTGTGCAACCCAGCTAACAAGGAACAATGATAGCACTGAGGGTCAGGTCTTTTGGTTTCAAGTTTGCCGGGAGTCTGCTGCTTGACAGTGCCCTTCCCTTTGGCGGCCACCTCTAACCTAACAGCTCCAGTGGCTCTCCAGGATCCCCAATGGGACAAAAGAATCAAGGTCATAACACCAAGACCCTACATTTAGAAGGAACTTCAGATGTCTTGCCGTGTGGAAAGTTTATGTCCAGTGCAGAAAATTTAGAAAATGTAAACAACAAAATCACCCGTAATTTCCTCAGTCTACTATCACCAGTTTAAAGATATATGTATATACCCTTCCAGTGTTTTTTTTCTCTACCTTAGTTTTTTTACAAAAACAGATTACATAGTACTTCCATTTTATTTCACATTTTACTCCATACTGATATTTGCCTACTCTGTGATTTTGAGGCTGCAATGTTTCTTTTGTAAGAATGACCTTAATTAATTTACTTATTTAACCAATCTCCAATTGTCAGGTACCATTTTTTTTTCCTGCCAATATATATATGGTGGCAGTGGTATGCTGATCTGTTTTTCTGGGTTAGAAAATAAAACACTGGTTAGTAATATCTGTCAAATTCCCCGGTGTAACTATTTCCACCAAGATTCCAATTGTACAATAACTGTCTTGCAAATTTCCTAAAAATTTAATAGTAGGTTGCAAACTTACAAGTTCTAGCTCTAACACACCTCTGCATGGCGAGGATACATATCGTTTTAGATGAACCTTTTTCATATCTTTCATTTTTTGCTTTTTATTTCATAAAGAAAAATAAATGGAAAACTTATTTAATAATAAATGCTAGAGTGGTGCATATAACTCATGTCATTATTAATGAAGGTTCATCCTCATTTGTAATGATTATTGATATTTATATCTTTTTTTAGATACTTTTTCTTAACCAAATATTAGGTCATCTTCCTATCTCTCATTTGTGTTGGAAGATCTAATGAATTTAGGGCAAGCTTTGAAATATATATATAATATTTAGAGGTTACTTGAGTTTGCAAACTTAAAACATCCTCTGGGCCACATCTGGGCAGTAGTATAAGACAGATGTGGCTTGTGATGCTGGCTCCACCAAAGCAGAGATTGTTAAATTTGAGCCTCTTTATTAACTTCTCTGAGGCTCAATTTCCTCATTTGCAAAACAGAAACCATGTTGTTTATTTCACAGGATTATTGTCAGGGTGTTCTATAAGATTTACAGACTCTTTTGATGGTAGAACGCAACAGTGACACTTGGGGAGGAGGAAGGCAGAACTAGTTACTTAAAACTCCATCAGTGAGCACAGGGGGCTGTTCCCTGGGACCAGATACCAGCAAGCTGGCCTGTAGAGGGCAGCTTTTGTGTAGGAAGCCGAATGGATATATTAGGTAGCCTTTGCAGGTTTTCTGTTTTTCTGTGGATTGGCTAATTTGAATAACTTCTCTCTGTCTCCCATGTGTGGCTTATCCCTGACCTGCGACCTAGCCCCAGGGTGACTGAGGCTGATGCACAGTGGCCTGTGGAGTGCATTAGGGAAGCTGTTGAGATGTGGGCTTAACCAGCTCAAGAAGGGGAACTGGCCAGACATCAGTCAGGGCATCAAAACTGGGTCATGACAGCATGTGTTTGTATGTGTGTGTGTGTGTGTACATATACATACATACATATATATACCTATGTGTATATACATATATATATGTATATGTGTATTTGAGTAAATTAGGGAGATAATGTATTTGAAGCACTGGCAGGGTGACTGACCCAAAGACTACTTTTCTAACCCCTTCACCTTCATTTAACATCTCTCATAGAACAGGAAAATGAACATGATCAACAAAAAACTATAATAGTGTACTTTTTAATGTTTTTGTGGTTTTATCTTCAAATTGAAAGTTGGGGTAATAGTGGTTCTTAACATTCTAGAGTCAAAGGCTCATTGAGAATCCTTGGAAAGTTATCAACACGCTCCCCTGAAATGTGTGATTGTATACAGAGAATTTTGCCACAGTTTATTTTGTTACATAGAGCCGCATTTACAGAAGCATTTATTTTGGTAAGAGCTCACAGAGCACTCTGCCTCCACTTTCTTTTCTGCAGGAGCAGTTTGGTCAAAAGAGATTATGGGTCTTCAGTAAAAGCCTGTGTTAGTTACTGCAGGGCATCCAAACAGAAAGCTGCCAAATTAGCAAGGCTAGAAGTTCCCCCAACCAATCCAGGCCAGCATTGAGCCCCTCCTCGTCAAATCAATTACAATGGGCTCCCTTTAATCCCAAATGAAAGTGAAACTTCTTCCTCAGGTTCAGCCAAATCCTCTGAGACTTATCTTCCAGAAAATCACAGATTTCTGCACATAGTGAAAAAAAAATATGTTTCCATTTCTTAGAAACTTCTTGAAGAAATTCCACTTTTCATAAAGGGGGTCATAAAGCAGTAAGTAGGGTTTATTTCAAGATAATTAGCAAAAGCATTGATGTTAATACACTCTGATGTATCCGTAATAATCAATTTAGCAGATAGTTACTAAGCACCAGCTCTGTGTCAGGACCTCATTAGACTTGAGGGATACAGCAGCGGGTGAGAAGGAGGGCTACATCACCCCAAAACACGATGACATGGAGAGCTTCTATCTCCAGCCAACACAAACAGCCCAGATGTGCTGCCAAACAGTTCAAGTGCTCTACCTAACCATAAAATACCAACGTTTTTCTTCCTGTCGAAGACACTGTATTTTTCTTCTTAACAACCCAGAGACATCATTTTCCTTGAAGTTTTCCGGACAGACATAAAATAGGAATGCGTTTTTGGTAGTATCCTAATTTATGTGTTCCACAAACATATAGAGTGCCTGCTGCACGCTCTTCACTGTGCATGCAGTGGGACACAGCACAGACCTGATCCCATGCCTTCCAGAAGGCTGTGAAGAAGAAAGCCATGAACCTTTGGTGTTTGGAGACATCAGTAATTCCATCCAGTTTATGCTGAGGACACTGACATGTCTGCCAATTCCTCTCAGACCTTCTTCAAATTTTTTAAGTGATATATCCCCATTTCTGCAGTGGATGATGTAGACAGAGGCACAAACCACAAACCAAGGCACAAACCACATCAATTTCTAAAGCATGGATTCCTGAAGCCTCTCCAGTCGACGTCACATCTCTACTTGGCAGTACAATAAAAAAAACTGACAACTTCAGTTTTGCACTGGGACTTAGCGCGAGCATTTATAGGTTTGTCTGTCTACCACACTGCTAACAAAATTCTTCTTTCATTCTAAGCATGTAGTTGAACAAGAGCTACCATGGTTCTGTAACTGGATCCTATTCAGCAGCCACAGCCATTGAACTAATAAGGATTTGCACCTGAACCAGACTGCGCAGATAAATCTTTTCTATAATTAAGAATTTAAGAAAAGCATAAATTTAAGAAAATATCAGAACTACCTCAGAGTCATTATCTTAGTTTTAAAAATATAAATCAAATCATGTTTCTCCCCTGATTAAAATCATCCAGTGATTTGCCATTGCTCTTAAAATAAAAACCAGTTACTCACCTATGCCTACCTAGGTCTCCAGAACAGCTTCTGCCTACCTTCCCAACGTCACTTTTTGTCACTCTACTCCTCATTCATCCTCTCTGATTCCTTCTGTCCCTGAAATATGGCATGCTCATTCCAGTCTCAAAGACTATATTTAGTGTCCTCCTAAAAATTGAAAGAGCATCCTCTAATTTTCCCAGGACAGATTCCCCTTATCTTCAAGTTTCAGCCTTTCTTGAATCTCAGTCTAAAGCAGCCCCCTCCCCAAATCACCTTGATCTCCATTACCCTTTTCCTTTGCTTTCGTATCCTTATTATTACCTGAAATCCTATTATTTTGGTGCATTTGTTTACTTCTCACCTACTTTCCTTTCTAGTTGATTTGTCAGACCAGTTCACTGCTGTAGCCCCAAGGCCTGTAAGAGTACCTGATACATTGTGACAATCAATAATCAATGTTAATAAATATTTGTTGAATGAATAAAGGATTGAATTATCCTATAATATGTAATAGTTAGGAACTGCTGTCTTCTGTGTTTTCTGCCAGCTGGACCTGAGAAGTAGAGGAAAGTACAGAGAAGGAAGAAAAATGAAACCTATGTGCAGAGATTTGCTTTAATGGGAGACCGAGAGTCCAAGAGCACTCAAATCCTGATTCCAGATCATTCCCTAGATTCAAGTGCATTCCTCTGGTCTTCCCTGAATTCTCAGATCCCTATAATCAATACTTTTTTTTGGCTGAAGCTAATTTAAGTAAGATTTCTGTTAACTCTAATGAAAAAAATTTTTAATTGAAGTATGATCTTAAGCATTTGATTTCATAATTTCACTCTCCTATTAGCATTAATGTAACAACTTCCCAAAATAAGATTGTTGGTGCACAACCTCGGGAGTTACTCAAGAAAACTGCCCCCCATGCCCAGAGGGTAAGGAGAGACTGAAGAAAGAGGCAGAACACTCCAGATTGGTGGAGGCAGGCTTAGCAGACAAGGTAACTCACATGTGAGGCTTGTCTTGGGTGGCTGTGAGCTGAGTAGATCTCTGCACCCACCAGAAGCTTAGAAGTTTGTATAGATACCGCAACTGTGTTCAGTCAAGTATTCAGTCCAAATGGTCTCAACAATACCTTGTCTCTCAAGACTGTGTCCTGGGAATAGCAACTAGTGTGGGTGTAGTGGGTAGAAGGTACATTCCAAGGACAGAGGAGGGAGGGAGGAGCCTTGGATTGCCCAGGTCCAGCTCGCAGGTCATCTGGCAGTCACATCCTCTCCGCAACCTTCTCCAACAGAGATACTGAACATTTTTGTCACCTCAGGGTATTTGCTGTGTCCCTTCCAGGAAGTGTTCCATTTCCACTTAGATGACATTACTTCCTGACTTCTACTACATAGATTAGTTATGCCTGATCTTAAGGAATATAAATGAAATCATACAATATGCATTTCCATGTCTTACATCTTCCATTCGGCATGTTTTTGACATCATACTTTACCTCCCCCAGTCAAGGCTTCATTAATGTGCTTCCTTTTTATCTCTGAGTAGTATTCCATCATATGAATGTACATGATTTGTTTTTCCAAAAAGGATTTTTAATTTGGACATTGCACATTGGCTGAGTGAAGATCGGGTGGGAATGGTGAGAATGCCTTACTTAAGACCAGGAGGGGAGTTGGTATAACTGTGGAGCAAAGCAGTTGGTTATCCGTCTTCTTTTGTATCTTCTGTCCAGGATTTTTAGGGGTTTTGGTGGCAAATGTCATAATATTCTAGTAGGCTGGCTACTTTGTTCAGGCTTCATTAAGGGATTTTCACAAAAGGAATGATTTTCAGTTCAAGTTGGCTCAAGAATAATAGCTTAAATTTACAGTCTCTGCCTTGGAGCAGCTGAGGGTCAGCTCATCCTTTACCAGGCTGAACTGCCTTAACCAAATCGTCAGTTGTATTCTATCCTGCAATTAAAACAAATCAATTAGATTCTAGAAGTAGAAATGGGAATATCTGTGTGATCCCAGAGAACTTAAGGTGCCCCCCAAAGCACCAATGCCCCTGGGGCAGACACATTAATGACCCCTCTCTCTGTAAAGCACATTCAGCCAGGGCTGAGATACAACCTGGAGTTTGGGGGCTCTTTACATAATAAAAGTACAAACTTCCTTGTCCCAATCTATTATTTTTCCATCCATGAGAAATACTTTAAATTAAGAAAGAGATGGAAAGAGTCTTAAAAGACCAGTTCTCTAAAGTAGAATCTGAGAAAACAAGACCCAGGTCAGGCTAGAAGGTCAAAGAACACACTCAATGATATTTCTCTTACTGGTTATTTAAAAAATAGAATTATCTCAAATGAAATTGTCGATCAAACAATATTTTATAGAAATTGTTTTCACAGAGAACCCAGTAATTCAAGGCCCAAGTACAGGCACTGATAAGAACTCAATTACAAAGGTGATTTAGCCTCCTACAGAGAAACCCTCCAAACCCCAACCTTGAATTTACAGGCAATTCCCTACAATCAGTGGATGGAATAATCAAGAATGCTCTTCACTCTCAAAGAAGAGTATTAACAAATGGATGTCCAAGGTACTTGCTTACCTTATAATTGACCTTGTAACCATTTACATCAGAATGCTATGAATCAGTGACCAGTTTACACTGCAACTTTTTTCATTCCTTTAACCAAGTTTTATTATAATCATATCACTTTTCTTTCCCACCGCTGTTCATTGGTTAGGTTACATGTTAAATAAGTGATTGAGATTAAAAGGAATAGGACAGGGTGGTATTCAGAAAGCCTGGCCACAGAGAATTATTGCTCAGGTATTTATACTGCAGGGCAACTATAATTTGGGGGCCCCAAATCCACTGTTTGGGAGTTCACTGTTTGGGAACTTCACCTGAGAAAATTGGAGAATTTTAAGCAGGACTTTTTTGGAGTTACATTTAGAGAACACTATGATGTGCACCAGGGGGGCCAAGGGTGTACAGTAAATTTCTGTGCATTATACCAAGTAATACCAGTATTCTTGTTTCTAAGTTTCATTGTTTCTAAGACCTTACATTACCCCTTTCATCCACTGGTGGTAGCAGGAAGAGCTACACTCCTGTAATGTTAACCCTGGCCACGGTTGATCAGTCTCTGGAAGCCCCAAGCTGGGTCAACTGGATCCCTGTCTGGGAATTTTGGAACTTACGTTGTCTAAAAAACCAAAATCAATCCTTTCTAGGTTACTGAATTTACTCATTTTATGAAAAACATGGATATGTTGCAGATCATATTTTCTATCATGGTGGAAGCTGATCTGCAGAAACAGAATGAAGCAGGTGGACAGAAATGAGCAAAGAAAAAAAAGAGTTTGAATAATGTTATATCTCTTGTTCTAGTTTCTTTCTGAGGTCCAGGTAATTCTCATCTTTGAGTTCAATGAGTTAACATAATATGGCAGTAATTTCCTTTGTGTGCTTGAACTAGTTTGAGTTGTTTCTGATGGTTGTAAATGAACAAAGTACACAGTTCCAACATTTTCAGATTGAGCTTTCTCCTAAAACCCACATTGTTTAATATACATTGGAAACGTGCTTAGTTAACTTTATGATTCTTTTGGCAAGAACACTATTACCCAAAAAAGCACTGTTTATCTCCTGTAATGTTTGGCAATGAAAGTTAAACTGAGGGATCTTTAAGTTTCATTGTACCATTTTTTTTCTTTGGCATTTTCTAACTTGAGCGGTGCCTTATATGAGCAATCTGTAGTGAGATATTTATAGTCTTAATAGCAGAATACATTTTCTCCTAATGTTTATGAATGAAAAGTTACCCTAGACATCATAAAATGGCAACAGTGACAAACATTTGTCATGTAAGTGTCTGTAGTAGTGCCTCAGGCCACTGAACAGTTGCTTTAACTAATACTTTCTAACTGGACATTATTAATTTGATACAATTTGTCCAAAGGATACTTTTCAATGTAATAAAAACAAAATGAAGAAATTCATTTAGACCAACTCTGAATCTTACCCTTGGACCTCCTGGGAAGCTCATGTCCCAGGACCTTAAAGGATGTATTTTTCTTTCATTATCATTTTAGATACCTTTTCCTTCTCAGCCCAGAAATGATTTGGCTCTCTACAGCAGACAGAGTGGCCTCCTACTGATTTGGAATATTAGTGAGTATTGAGGTATGTGGAACACAGGAAAGGGTGCCCCTTGTGAATCATAATCTTCCTCTCCGAGCGCCGCATACACAGGAACCATAGGGCACCAGTAGTCTCAGGACCTCCACAGCCCCCAGAACTGTGGCTTGCATCCAGTCCTACCCACTAGCTTCCCTGGGCTCCAGAGCTTTGTTTTGAAAACCATGGTTGCTTGTTCCAGGCTAGAATGTGGGGAAAGAGCAATTCTACTTTTTCATATGTGATCCCACTTACTTCCAAGAGCCTTAATGACAGCGCCCTTCACTTCTGCCTGTCTTTCCTCAACTCACTTGTGTTTAATCTAAAACATAGTAAATGAACATAAAAAGTTTAAGCTAGCAGGGCCCTTACTGATTATCAAACACCTTTCATCATTTTACAGATCACATGATTGAGTTTCAGAGAGCTGAACAAATGTGTCCAAGGACACATGGTTAATTAGCAATGGAAGTGGCGTCTTGCATCCGAGACTCTGGACTCTAAAATCATTGCTTTTTTTTATGACACCAGATTTATAGCAGATAGTGCAGAGGGAAAGATTTCCAGGTTTCTTGTTAATATCAGAAATCAACTATGCAATATTTTTTAGGTAGCAAGCTCTTACTCATTGCTTTTTTTACTGAAATTTTAAAGAAATTCTCATCAATTACTCTAAGCACATGGAAATTAGGCATCAAAGGAGAAAATCAGGAATAGTAGAACACAGATCTGCAAGCAGGTGCCTCTCCTTTACAGGGGGAGTATTTAATTTCCAATTACTAGTCTGCAAAAAGACATCCAAAATGTTTCAGAACGAGTTACTATCCAATATGGAATGTTCCCTGCTGCTTCTGCTAGCCAACATTTCATTTCTTCTTGAAACCACCTCTGCATTTATGTAAAAAAAATCCAGGGAGATAATCTCCTGATACTCAATTCTTGGAATTGCTGTATTGAGCAAAAATATGTATCGTGTCCCTGAACCATTATTTTCTTGCTTGTACTGGTTTTTCTTTGGCTTGAGTTGAAGTATTGGGAATTTCAATCACTGTAAAGTGGAAGGTAAATGCTGTTCTCATGTTAAAAATTATGGAAATATGAAGCAGTTCCCTTAAACTGCATCAGAAAACCCCAAATTGGCAGAATATTATACAGTTATCTGATGTTTTAGGGCCACACCATTCCTCCACCTTTCAAATATTAAACTTGGATACTTCCAATCTGCTCCAAAGGACTCATATTAATAAACCAACTCAGTGTTGTCAGGAGATACAAAATGACACATGAAGTTATATATTAATGAAAGTAGAGCTGTTTGGTTTATCAAGTGTTATTGGCTTTATCCACCAAGCTTGAGGTTTGGACTGAAGGAGGGTAACTCCAGGACCTTCCTACAAATTGTCACTTGGTAGCAATACAAGGAAGTGAGGAGTAGGCTGAAGGAATCAGAAGGCTTCTCAGCATGCCATTCCCAAGTACATATTGCCATTTTTCATTTTAATACAGTATTCTTATTTCACAGAGGAACAGTAAGGGATTACACTTCTTGATAATAGGAATTGGTGTGTGCTACCAAATTCTTTTTACATTTTCCTGATAAGCTAAGGCACCTCAAAAATGAGAAAATACAAATCTTCTTTGTAGCAATTAATCTTTACATCAGCCCCTTAAAATAATCCAAAGGAAGAAGCACCCAGCTGTGAAACAGTAATGGAACTGAGAAAGAGAGACGTGACTAAGGCTGCGGCAGGGCTCTCGGAAATAGGTGTATTCTGACCTAAATTTTGTGAGAGAGGCAGATTCCTAGATGTATCTTGGGGCCTGCAGCTGCCAGGAATGTTTTCTGGGTGGTCACAGAGCTTATTAATCATTTCTCTGTGTTCACTAGCCTGGTGGCAAGTTGATGTGCAGAGGGCTCAAAATAACTGGGTAAAGTTGGCAAATGGCATCATTTTATTGGCTTGCCTAGACCCTTTCAAAGCCCAACCTCCTTTGCATGGCCTATGAGGCATTCCCTGATGTAACCCTGAATCCCTCTTTCACATCATCTCTGCCTATTCCCTTTGTCCTGTCCTAAGCTTTCAGTCATGCTCCTGTGCCTTTGTAAATTCTGCTCCTGTGGTTTAATACCCTTCCTCCCTTGTCAGCCTGGGGAGCCATGCAGCTTTCAGACTCGAGCTCAAGCTCCACCCACCACAGACACTTCATTCCTTCCTGTTCTATCCTCATTACAAGCCCAATCACTTTTTGGCTACTATTGGAACTATTCTGTAAGCACAAGATCCAGCCATACTTTTATTGTAGAAGCGAGCTATACACCAAATTCTGTGTTTTCAGCCCTAAGTATCTAAAATTTGTATGTGGGAAGAAGGTCAAGAGGAATGAAAATCATGCAGATCCAAAAGCCAGGCTAAATATGGAATTGGAAGAAAGGTTCCAAGCTGGAGACTCCGTTTTCCAGAGGGAGAGAGGAAAAAAGTGATAGGAACACAAATCTGAAGTTAGGACTGAAATGGTAGAGCGGCCCAAGGGGAATGGGAAGATGGAGACTATGGACAGCAAATGGCCCAAACGCTATTCAGGTCCCAGGTGTCTGATTATGCAGAGTAGGGTCACAGGAAACTTTCTTTGGGTTGAGGAACAGAAAATCCAGTCACAGAGGACAATATAGGAATCCAGTCTATGAATAGTTCAGGAACAAGGAACAAAATCTAAGAAAAACCCAGGAGTAGATCAATCAGAATATATTATGCCAAGTCATTCACTTGCCTGTTTCTGCTTATATTTTTTATGTCAAGGACAAGTCCCAGTCACAGAATTTCTAGGACTATCCATACCTGTGGAGTGGTGAAAGTCGTGTTTAATAGTTAAGCTGTGGAGTCAAACTGCCTGGGCTAAAAGCCTGAGGCCATCATTTTCCCCGCTGAGAGGCATTAGTCAGTTATTTAACCTCTGTGAGCTCTAAAACAGGGCTGAAAATAGCACCCACTTCATAGAGCTGTTGGGAAAATTGAATGAGTTAATCCACTAGAAGAATTTAACTCAGAGACTGGAAGATTCAGAGTGGGAAGCTAGGCAGTAAATTATACTTCTAGAGAAATTCAGGGTAAGAAACACTTACTTACTTACTTAATTTATTTTTCATCCATTCCCCCATTTCTGTATGGCAACTACTATAGCATTTAATTTTTTGTATAGAATTAAAATTATTTCTCTTTCTATTATTTGCTTTTATCAAGTAATTATCACAATGTCCTTTAAGAAAAAAATCCACCAATTAAAAAAAGATACCCCTTTGAACTGAAATAAGAACATAGAAATATATAACCATATATATAAAACCAAATATATGTATTTATAAATATGCACATTTATATCATGTATAGGTCATAAGTATATAGCCAAATATATAACCAATCTAAAGATATACAAAAGAAACTTTTCAGTTTTATTTGCTAGTTGATATAGTAGTTCAAATAAAGATTTGATTACAGTTTTTAAAAATGCTTAAATAATATAACCTGATAAAATATTATTTGCTTTTGTGTATATAGGCAATTACACATTGGATCGATTGTTCTGCAGTCCTCTGGACCCTGATGCTTCCAGCTTTCAACTCCTCCAGCCCTCAGGTGAGCTATCATGGTCCTTGGGGTTCAGGAGGGAGCTGCAGTCACCACACAGGTATTCCAAGGAGCAAAAAAGGGAGGAACAGGGCTGCACTGTCCCTTTAAGAATGCATCCCAGAAACGGTCACACCACTTCCCTACACTTATTACTGGTGAAAACTTAAGTCATTTTACTACCAGTAGCAGAGAAGACTGAGAAATAAAATCTGTGTTCAGATGATGACATACTCAACTAAAAATGGGGGATTTTATTACTGTAGTAGAAGAGGAAATACTGAGGGCAACTAACAGCCTTTACCAGAACTGGCTTTCATGTTCTCCAAGAGGACTGGGGTATTAACCTCGTAACTCAGCCAAGATAAAAACATTTGTATGAAGGGAATTTGCTTGCCTTTTAGTAAGTTGAAACTAGACTTTCATGTGTTTCTCCATATCCTTGTATTTTGTTTCAAGGTAATAGATACTGGTCAGTATTTCTGCCTAAAATAACCTTCATTGTGCAACTATTTCTCAGGCTAAAAATCCAATTTCTAGATCAGAAACAGTATTTTGGAGGTGTTTACTCCTAGACTGGAGCCACAGAAACCCTGGAGTATTTAAAACTGCATAATATGTGTATATTTCTTGACCAATGGCTCTCTGTGTCATTCCCTATAGTTACCCCTTTTTAGCTAGCAAATTCTTGCTCATTCTCAAAACCATTAAATAGCCCATCTTTGTCAATCTCCTGCACTTCGAGGTGCATCCAGCTTTGCCCTCCATGCTCCCGTAGCACATCACCTTTGACCTGTGGGTCACACTTGTCACATGGTACAGTGACAATTTGTATTCCTATCCTCTTGAGTCAACTGTGCATCTGAGAAAACACACAGGCACTCAGAAGTATTTGTTTAAGGAATGAATTGACTCCTTCCCCAAAAGGTAATAATTTATACGGCATTATTTCAGCAAAATTCCCTTTTATTAACAGAAGTACAACATGAATAATAACAACCACATTGATAAACGGTGATTCTGGTGGCAGTGGCAGCTACTACTATTTTTCTGGAGCATAATAAGAATGGCTAAGTGTCAAGAAACTGATATATAACATGTCAAAGCTCTATAAAGCCTTTAAAATTAAGTATTATTATCCATGTTTTACAGCTGAGAAAGTTAAGGCCCAAATAAATTGCATAGCCTGCAAATGGTAGAACTGTCTACCCCAAACTGCTATGAACTCTATTTCTTTATGAGCACATCACTCTTAGGTTAGGCAGAGAACACTACCCTCTTTGGACTTGCTTTGAAATGCACACACTCTTGAGAGGCGGTGTCACTCAAGTCCCTGGCACGCAGGTTGGCTTCCTTGATTAAATCCCTCTCCTTATGACTGAAGGGGCAGGCGATGCCCATCCTGAAGGAGGACAAAAGGTTTGAGATGACTGTGGAGAAGCCCATGACCCAGATCCAGTCTAGCCCGGGTTGGGCTTTCTCTGGAGGATTAGGCATGTCAGTGAAAAATTGTATTCATTTCCTCCTGTCCCAGATTATTGGAAGACCTACTCACAGCTGCTTTACTTGCAAAAGTCTTCATTCTGTGCACACACTCACACCTGAGCATATACACACATAGCCTCTTCTACTTCCCAGAGAAAATAAAACAAACTGGCTAAAAAGCCTTCATCTGCCATCAAATCTGTGATAAACCTGTGACACTGTCATCAAATTTATAAGCCTTCCTGCACCCTTGCCTCTCATCTCTCTGGTTTTGTTCCCTCTTTTGAAAGTTCAAGGAAGTAACCCTCCATCTGAGATGAATCTCCCACACTTCCCACAGTTTCTCCAGAAACTCACACTATTCATTATTGTTTTCTTCTTTCTTGGTCCTTGAATTTCTATTGCTCCTTTCCCATCATTGTTTAAACACATGCAATTCACTTTTGTGTTTAAAAGAACCACCATCTTTGCATGATTGCCTCGTGATTGCTGCTGTGTTTCTGTCCTCCTTCACCAAGCCTTGAGGAAGTTGCCTGTGCTCAGCAGCTCCCACTGGAAGTGTCAAACTAACCACAAGCTTCACCTACTTAACCATACCCACAGCTGAACTCATGCTCTTCCCTCAAACCCAGTCTTCTCCCAGTGTTCTCCCGATTAACGAATGACATTACTATATACCCAGTTGCTCAAAATGGAAACTTGGAAGTTACCATTTCCTCTCCAGATAAAGAGCAGGGTTCTGCGTGGCCTGACATCCTGTCGACCTGAGGTGATTTGGACCTGGGTGGTAGACACCCTCTAGATGACCATCTGGGATCCTGCCCTGGTATGCATTCCCTTGTGAATGCTCTCCTCCGAGTGCAGGTTGCACTTACTGACTCGCTTCTAATAAATAGAATATGGCACAAGTAATGGGATGTCACTTCCAAGATGAAGTTATGAGAGGACGGGTTTACATATTGGGTGTTTCTCCCTCTCTCTCTCTCTCTCTCTCTCTCTCTCTCTCTCTCTCTCTCTCTCTCTCTCTCTCTCTCTCTCTGTTATTCTTAGCACTTGTATTGAGGAAAGCTAGCTGCCACATCATGAGGTCACTCAGATGACCTTGCAGAGAGGCTCACACATCAAGGAACTTGAGTCTTCAATTGCAAATGGTATGTGAGGAACAAAAAAGTCTCATTATTGTTTTAATTTGCATTTCTCTGATGACATATAATGTGGAGCATCTTTTCATACACTTATTCATACACTTATTCATATATTATGTATCTTTTTAGTTGAGGTGTCTGTTAAGGTCTTCGGTCTATTGTCCAATTGGGTTGTTTTTCTTATTGTTGAATTTGAAGAGCTCTTCACCTATTTTTTATAACAGTCCTTTATCAGATATGGTGCTGAGAACTGTATGAGGAAAGTAGGAAATCAGAAGATTCTTCAGCCCCAGTGAGGCCCTAGCTGAAGGCGTGACTGCAACCTCACAAGAGACTCTGAACCAGCTAAACTGTTTGTTGTTTTAACTTGCAAGTTTTGGGTAATTTGAAATATAGCAAAAGATAACCAGTACACATTTGAAGAAGAACATGTTCTTGTGGACTTACAGAAACCACATAGCTCCCTACCCATAGTAACTTCATTGTTTTGTAGAGATTGTGAAACAGACTAGGAATATTGTATAGATATTGATCTATTTACATGTTTTCCTATAAATTAACTTGCAGCAAAAGTTTGTTTTTAGTGTGAATCATCTTTTTTTAAGAGTATTTTTGAGCAGCTTTAGGCTTACAGTAAACTGAGAGAAAGGTACAGATATATACCCCTGCCCTCACACTCATACTTTTCTCCATTATCAACATTCCCCCACCAGACTGGTAGGTTTGTTACAATAAACCTACACAGACACATCACAGTTGCCCTAAGTCCACAGCTTACATCAGGGTTCGTTGCTGGTGCTGTACATTCTATGGTGCTGGACAAATGTTTAATGACATGTACCATCGTTATAGTAACATTCAGAGTATTCTATTACCCTGATAATCTGTGCTCTGCCTACTCATTCCTCCCTTCCTCACTCCCTGAATTGTCTTTTACTTCTGAAAAACTTGAACTGTTACACAAATGTAAAAAAGATGAAGTTAAATATCCACGATTCATGACCTCTAGGCTTTGAGCAAATAACCTGATAAAGCTTATGAGCCCACAGTTGACGCAGCCTCACCTTCACATATCCTGGTGAAATGTTGGGTGGCAAGGTTTTTATTACCAGCCTGAAGACTTGTGGGAAACTCCTACAAGTTCCACACACATTACTGTATCCCAATTCCTGTGTACAGTTTTTAATAATTTTTATTTCAAAGTTCATATTAGGAGATATTTTCATTTCTCTTTCAAATGAATGTAAACAAAGTTTGTTTAACTCCCAGCCCCCTTCCTCTTCCTGTATTTTTAATTCATTTCTTACCTGCAATTTCTTTTTTTCCACTTTTGTATCCAAAGATAATGGTCATTTACTTCTCATTAATTTTATGCCCAATCACAAAGAATGCACGGACCGCAGGTAAGGACAATATAACAAAAAGTAGTAGTATGGGCAGTGACTAAGGTCGGACTTTATAGCTTAGGTAAAAATAAAGATGCAAAATTTTAGTTCATTTTTTCTCTGAGAAGAATAATGTGCTATAATATGTTTAGTTCTCTATGATAACCAGTAAACTCTCATTTAACAAAAACAAATGCAGGTATCCCAGAGCATTAAAATCGAAAAACAGATTTCAAAAGAAACACCAGTAGAAATAATCACATGATTGAGCTAGATGTCAGAATTATAAAAAAGATCTCCATAATAAATATTAGAGCCCCAAACAACTTAGTACCAAACTTTTAACATGAATAAGTAACAATAATTAAATTAATAAGAGTGTGATATGTAACCCTCCCTTCCTCATTCCCTGAATTATCTTTTACTTCTGAAAAACTTCAACTGTTGCATAATAAGAAAAACGCTCTAAAAATATTCAATAATAAATTTTTGAGAAATCTTTGTAACAACATTGAAGTTTTACATTAACTGATATATAGTATCTTTAATAGAACTAAAATGGCAATGTCATATTTCACTTAAATGTAATGCAGAAAATAAAGACTGATTATTTTTAAAAGAATCATTTAACTCAAGTTATCTGATTTTGTTTTAAATGGGTGTTATGTGGGTAGAAAAAGTATAGAAATAGTTATTATGAGTATATTAATCAAGCATTGCTGGAGAAAGTATTATTTAGAAGTAATCATTAAAGCAAAATTAAGAAAAGACTTTCCTATTACAACTAGTTAATTTAATGTAAAATTTTAGCAGTTAATACTCTTCACCATTTATTTTTTCATGAGCTATGGACTTTATGAATGTGGCACCTGGTGGGAAACTGATTGATAACAATAGATTTAAAAAAAAACAGCACCAAAGAATCTTCCATGCTGAAACTGATAATACCAGTTACCATGCTGCTGATAGATCCCTGGTTCCATATATCTTTCAAATTAATGAGAAAACCACCTTTTATTCATTACTGTTTCTACACACACACATGTACACACATACAGAATCTTACTCCCAAAACATCGTTAATATCTATAAATATTTTTGCTTGATAACTTCTGTAGTTTCCAGTTAGCTACTCTACATTGTTCCATTCTGTCAATTTTGTTTGAGATACTCTCTAAGATTTTCTTATACCTCTTTTGTGGAGCACTATAGCATAATGATGAAAATCATCACATTAAATAAGTTTTCTTACAAAAAACAAAAGATGAAGCACAAGAAATATGCCTACTATACAAATTACACAAAATAAAAATTCATTAGCTCTATTTCAACTATATCCTAGTAACAAACTTTGATGAAAACCAGCATTAATTTTTTTTATTGAGGTATAATTTATACACAATGAAATTCACTCTTTAAAAGCATTCAATTCAGTCAATTTTCATATATTCACCAAATTGTGCATTCTAACCATTTTGTAATTCCAGAACATTTTCAGAATCCACAAAAGAAACCCCATAGCTATTTGCCGTCACTCCCCATTCTTCCATCCCTCCAGCCCCAGGTAACAACAATTCATCTGTGGTTTACCTGTTCTGGACATTTCATACAAATGGAATCATACAATATGTGGCCTTTGTGTCCAGCTTCTCTCACGTAGCATAATGTTCTGAGGTTCATCCAGTTTGTAGCATATGTCAGAACTTCATTCCTTTCTTTGGCTGAATAATATATTGGATGGATATGTACTTTTTCATCTAATCATCATTTGATAGATACTTAGAATGTTTCTATTTTTGGGTTATTATGAATAATGTTGCTGTGAACATTCATGTACAAGTTTTTACATGGGCATAAGTTTTCAGTTCTTTGAGGTATATGCCTAGGAGTAGAATTGCTGGGTCATATGGTTATTCTCTGTTTACGATTTTCAAGAACCACTAAACCGTCTTCCAGGTGGCTGTGCCATTTTACATTCCCATCAGCAGCATATGAAGGTTCCCATGTCTCCACATCTTCCCCAATACTTGTTATTTTCTGGGTTTAAAAAAAAATTATGACAGCCATCCTAGTGAGTACTTATTGTAGTAGTTATTGTGGTTTTGATTTACTTTTCCCTAAGGACCAGTGATGTTCAGCATCTTTTCATGTGATTATTGGGTACCTGATAATCTTCTTCGCAGAAATGTCTATTCAAATCCTTTGCCCACTTTAAAATTTTTATTACTGAGTTGTCAAACAATTTTATATATTTGGGATAAGAACTCCTCATCAGATATGTAATTTGAAAATCTTTTCTCTTATCGTATATATTATCTTTTCACTGTCTTGATACTGTTTTTCAAAGCACAAAAGTTTTTAATTTTGGTAAAGTATAACTTACCTATCTTCTTTTGTGTACTTTTTGGTGTCATATGTAAGAAACCATTGCCTAATCTAAGATCACAAAGATCTGTGCCTGTGATTTCTTCTGAGAATTTTACAGTTTTAGTTTTAGCTTTTGCATTTGGCCTTTAATCCATTTGAATTAATTTTTGTATGTGGTGCAGATAGGGGTCCAGATTCATTCTTGTACATGTGGATGGATATCTAGTTTTCCCAGAATTGTTTTTTAAAAAGACTACTTTTTTGCATTTAATTGTCTTGGACATGTTGAAAGTAAATTGACAATAAATGCAAGGATTAATTTCTGGACTCTCATTTCTATCCCATTTATCTATATATTGATTCTTATGCCAGGGCCACACAACTGTGATTATTATAACTTTGTAGTAAGTTTTGAAATTGGGAGGTTTGAGTCCTCCAAATGTTTTTTACTTTTTCAACATTATTTTAATTATCCTGGGTATCTTGCTTATTTATATGAATTTTTAGGATCAGCTTGTCAATTTCTACAAAAACATCATCTAGGATTTTTTATAGGGATTGCACTGAATCTGTAATCACTTTAAGGACTATTATCATCTTAACAGTAGAAAGTCTTCCAATCCATAAACACAAGATTTCTTTCAATTTGTTAAGTCTTCTTTAATTTCTTTCAATGAAGTGTTGCTATTTATCAATGTACAAATATTACACTTATTTAGTTACATTTATTCCTGAGAATATTATTGTAAATTAAATTTTCTTAATTTCATTTTTTTGTTACTCATTACAAGTGAATGGAAATATAATTGACTTTTTTTGTGTATTACTCTTTTATCCTGTAATCTTATTAAACTCACTGGTTAGTTTTAGAGGGAAGATTTTAGGATTTTCTATATAAAAGATCATGTTTTCTGTATATAAAGATACTTTAACTTTTTCCTTTCAAATGTAGAACACATTAATTTCCTGTTCTTGTCTATTTCCCTGACTAGATCCTCTAGTAAAGTGTTGAATAGAAGTGGTAAGAGGGGACATCTTTGCCTTGTTCCTAATTTTAGTAGAAAGCATTCAATCTTTTTCCCTTAAGTATGATATTAGCTTTGGGGATTTTATATAAGCCATTTATCAAGTTGAGAAAATTCCCTTTAACCAATGTATTGAATGTTTTTATCATGGAATGGAAATAGATTATTGAGATGATCATGTGATTTTTTTTTTACTTTTATTTTATTTATTGGTGTATTACATTGATTGATTTTTATATGTTGAACCATACTTGCATTCCTAGGACAAATTCCACTAGGTTATTTTGTATAATCCTTTTCATGCATTGATGGATTGATTTTCCAGCATTTTGTTAAGAACTTTTGTGTTTATAATCATAAGGGATATCTGGTCTATGTCCTATACATATTAGTCTATAATTTGATCTTCTTGTGATGCCTTTGTTTTTGGTATCAGTGTAGTACTGGCCTAATGCAATGACTAGAGGAATATTCCCTCTTCTTCTATCATTTGGAAGAGTTTATAAAGTATTGCTGTTAATTCCCCTCTAAATGTTGATGGACTTCACCATCAGTGAAGAATTCACCCAGTGAAGCCATCAGTCCTGGGATTTGCTTTGTGGGAACTTTTCTCATTACTGATTGAACCTCTTGTAAGTGTATGTAGATTTTCTATTTCTTCTTGAGTCAATTTCAGTGGTTTGTGCCTTTCTGGGATTTTGTCATTTCATCCAGTTTATCTAATTTGTTGACATATACTGGTTTATAGTTTTCCCTTTCTTTTTCTATTTTGGTAATGTTAGTAGTAATGTTCCCTCTTTCATTCCTGATTTTAGTAATTTGAACATTCTTCCTCTTCTTGGTCAGTCTAGCGAAAGGTTTGTCAAATTTTATGTCCTTTCTGATGGAAACTCAGCTGAGCTGGATAGTCTTTACTTCCTGATTGCACAGAGCCTCCAAGTGGACCACAGATGACATGTGGGGTCTTCTCAGGTCTTTGCTGGGCATATACAGAACTCAATTCATGCACATTGCTGTCTAGAGTCTCAGGAATACGTCAGAACTTTTCAAAACCTCCTCTGGATTTTTCATTCCCCACATATTCCATTTAAGCATCTTGTCCCATTTGTTGTTAACCCAAATTGATCACTGCTTTGAGCTCAAAAAAGTCAAGCTCTGTGAGGCGGATTTTTCAGGGAACAACAAGAGAGGCCAGAACATGGCAGTTATCTGGGAAGGAGCCTTGCAGGAGCTCCAACCCCTTCTTTCCTCTCCAATGTCTGCTAGGCTGCTGGCTTTCACTATGATTGCAGGTTTTTAAGACTCCCACAGAACTGGGGAAGGCAAATGGGACTAGGACAAGGTAAATGCCACAAAGCTGTTCTTACTGAGAGTTAGCTGTTTTCCTTATAGAAACAATTCCCAGATTGTTGTAAGCCTTTGGTTATTTCCAGAGTTCTTAAAAAGTTCATTTGAACCATTTTTTTTTTGCCAGTTTTCTTTTTGCTTTTATGGAAGAGAGGATTTTTGGAGGTCCTTACTCCACTATTCTCATTGCCATTCAGCATCAGTTCTTGAAATGACATTCTTCTTTTTCTTTTTTGAGAGGTTTTTAACTAGAGCAAGTTACAGTCAGTGGTTATATTAGTATACTAAATATTTTGTATGGAAACCTTGTATTTGCTTCTTTGATCCTAAGACAAATATTTGTTGAAATTTGAGACTTTTCTTAAAAACAAAATTTTTGACATGTTAATAGAATTCAAATGAATTTAATAACTTACAGGCATAACATCTTGGTATACACAGGTCCCCAAATGATGAATTGGCTTTAAAAACATTAGATTGAAAAGAAAATGATGATCTGAGGCACAGTTACCATTATTATTCTTACGGTTATTATTATTGATTATAACAACAATATATTGAGCTTTTGCTATGTGAAATGCCCCATACTATTTTTTTGAGAGTAATACAAAGCAAATCAGGCTCTATTTACAATTTAATAAGACAAATTCCATTACATTATTAATGATTATAGTCATCAGTTACCAGTATTTAAGCATATGAGACTTATTACTACAGATAAGTCATTAAATTTGGTGTCTTTTTTTTTTTTTTGCTTAATCTGTTTCGAAAAAAAAGATATGACAGGTCTTAATGATTGAGAAAGACCTTCTGCATTACGGCTTCATTTTCTAATATAGTATACATATTTCTTATACCAGTGGCAAAACAAATGTAAACCTTTCCATTGATGTTTATCTACGGCTTTCATTTATTTCCATACTTTATAACATTTCTTTGTGAATACAAATAGCACAAATCCTTTTGACAAATATGTCCATAATTTTATCTGATGGGTCTAGAAAACAGTATTCAAGCCAAACATGGGCAAGAGAGCATTTGCTGCTCCTCTTAATGTGCAAACGATCAAATGCCAGTTGGTTTGCTGATTCAGTCCTCGACTTGCATGTGTGTGGGCAGGAATGCAGCCCAAGTTTTCATTCCTTTTTCTGTTTCTTGTCATGTTGGTTTTAGACGACGGCTGCTGGATCCAGCTGAAACCTTCTCACAGTGGGTGGGCTGCAGATATTTATTCCCAGTATCCTTTTTAATCCCATTTCCCCTTTGGTGGTAAGTAAGCATCTTTATTTTCACCCAACTAAGAATCTATTTGCTTTCTGACTTTTATTGCAAGATGGGTATTTGGCTGACATAAGTTTTAATAATAAATACTTTTATATCTAGAGAAAATGTTTACATTTCTGTGAGACATCCGTGGGTAGGTTTACTATAATCCTTTCAAAAACTTTTTATTCAGTATTCGGTTTGAATACTTGTGTGTCCTCTTCCAAACCGTAAATGGGCAAACCTCAGTGGAGTAAGGTGGAATCTCACATTTGAATGCTAGTCCAAACTATAAAGATTCTTTGGGTCCTTAAGTCTGAATTTTAAAAAACCCTAAAAAATTGTTTTCTTTTCCGTGATTGTTCTGAAAATTGCCTTTATTGTAGGTAAGAAGGTTTTGAGGGAAAGAGCACAGACCTATAGGCCATAGTCACCATAATAAAGCTGTTTAGAAAAGAAAAAAGATTATAAATAAGTTTCCAGTCTTAATTTAGCCAGCAAAAAATACCTCATGTTTACCTAGTAGATCTAGAAAATAGAGGCAGAACAAACTAATAAACTTTTCTTTTTAACTGTATTTTGGACTAGAAAACTTGATGTTCACTTCCATTTATGTCCATTGTTCTGTGCTGTAAATGCCGAAAAGAGGAGGCATATTAAAAAAAAAAAGACCTAAACTGACTGTCAGAAAACTGAAGTTCCAGACTTGTATGTATAATCTAATAGATTCTATGATGCCAACCTAAATGATTACTTGTTCCTTTAAATAGGATAATAATACCTATCCCTAAGATTTCAGAGAGATGTTAGGAAAAATGCAGATCAAAGTGCTATAACATATGAGGTATTATTTCATCTATTTGTTTTGTGAAGGAAAAAAGTGAGCAAAATTGAAAGCCTTATTAAGGGCTGAAAATAAGAAATAAGTAAACCAACTTGTTTAACACATCTCTCTAAATATATTTGGAGACAATCTAAAGTGTGAGAATCACGTTCTTCATGTTCCAATCCAAAATTTTCATAGATTTATTTGACACTGGTCATTTCTACTATCCTCATTTCTGCTACCATCCAGTGTAAACAAAAAATATGTAAGAAAGACCCATGTTTATATGGTATCATTTTTAGCAGACACTGCCCAGCATTTTCTAAACTAGTTTTCTCCCTCTTAGGCACACAACTAGACTACATTTCTCAGCTGCCTTTCAATTAGGAGATGCATATGGCCCAAGTCTAGATCACAGAATGTGTGCAGAAATGATATAATGCACTTCCAAGACTGCACTTTAACATGCACCCATGTGTGGTTTTGTGCCCTCTCCCTACTTTCCAGCTAAGTAGAGAGGAGCGCCTGGACCCAGAAAAAGGGAAAGCTCAGGATAGAAACCTGGGTCATTTCCTTCCACTTGTGCTAAGCTACCAAGATTTGGAGATTGTTTTGTGTATCAGTTAACCTGTCTTTAGCAATGCACTATCACAGGATTTCATAACCAACTTAATTTAAAATTCTGGCTACATACATTAAGAAAAAACTGCCCATGTAGTCAATTTGGAGTAAATATTTGTCAGAATTATTTAACAGGCTATGAACTAAACAAGTGGTTATTGATCGAATCTTCAAAAATCAACTTGCTGTTTGCGTTTTGTATTTGTGAAGGCCATAGTGTCTGCACTCTGGGACTTTCCATTTGATATGTGAATGAGATATAAGGAGTGACTGAATGGCTGGGCTTCCTTTACGTGAGAGACTTTTGAGTCTAATGGGGAACAATAACTAGATTAGAGCACTGGCAGCTGGCAATATCATCCCAGACTTTCAAGGGTGGGAAAATTGACAAACAAGCTGAAGGTCTGTTGATATATCCAGCCTAGAAAAATGAGTTGGATGGAATTTTTACCAACTTGAAGAAATATTGACTTGAACAACAAGATTAAACAACAGGAAAGCAGAAAGATAAGGTTGGACTTAAGTGCTGGACATATTAATTGAAATTTTCTTGAAGTTAAGACCTAGACATTGGACCTATGGTTTGTAACGAAGCACACTTTCTCCATCCCCCCAAATAAGCCTAAACTAGGATGATGCCTACGTTGAAGCTTACTCACAAGAAAAAAGAAATCCCACTGTCAGTTGGTCAAATGCCTTCTTTCATCATGAAGGAAAAGAGCATTAACAATAGAACTGTCATACCGAACCCAGAACAGTTTAGTTGAATATCATAGGTGAAATATCACTGTACAGATGGATATACTGACAAATGAAGTGAATGCTAAGCTACCACTCAACAGATATAAGGAAAAGCATTTACAGTGGGTCTGTGTGTCTTAGCCATGAAAGCAGAGAGACACTCAAATGTCATAGCACATGTAGCAGTACTGAAGCACGCATCAGGGGCATCAGAGCAGGCCAAAACGAGAGAGGCCATCAGAAGGACAGACCCTTCAGACTGGAGAGCCTGCAGTCTAAATTACATAGTTATGGTGCACATAATGAAGTCCAAAGATGTAGTGTGTAAAGAATAGCAAGCAAGAGTGGTTTTCTCAGTCTGAGGGAAGACTGAGAAAGATCTTTCTATAAGGTGACAACTTTATAAGCATTGGAGATGCCTAGTTTCATCTGAGTTTCCATGAAATCAGTGATGGCTTGGAAGAACCTGATGTTGATACACTTAATTAAATTGTTAGAAAGGGTCCATTTGAGTAAGAGAGTGAAGGTGTTATGACTTAGTGATTTTATTCTGTCTCTAAAAGGGGGTAAACTTTAGCCTGAAATGCTGGGTCCTTTTCTCTGTGATATTCCCGTACTGAGAAGCCTTGGCTTCCTGGAAATCAGAAGAGAGGTGTATGTTAAAGCCATTTCATAACTATGATTCTGAGATAACTGCCAGTTAATATTTGTATGGATAGACATACATGTAGATAGTAGGCCTATGAGGAATTACCCAGTTTTTTACCTAAATAATTAAGATTCACTAGTTAAGGGAAGTAGTGAAAAACAAACAAAATTTTACAACTAATCGTTTTCAATAAAGGTGTGCATTTGGAAGTAACTAAAGTACCAAGACTTTATCTTGCAGAATAAGGTACAAATTAGAGGCACCTGGCGATTTAATTCAGGAGAAGGTATATGTATGGTGGATTGCTTAAGAAGTTCAGTACCACAGCATTAGAAGGAATTCAAAGAGACAAGTAATGAAGTTAACTTTATATTTGTTTTGTCAGTGACAGAGGGACCCTTATTGGAATGTTTTCCTGGAAAATATTCCAGTGATCATTTACTAGAAAATAGTTCTTGAAAAAAAATTAATTTGTATTACCATCTCTCTTTTAAAAAGAGAGAGCTTTTATCAAGTTTTAAACACCTGATATGAGAAAATTGTATCTCTGTTTTCAAAGTCTCTGCATTGTTTCCAGATTTTATTCAAATGGTTTCAGGAAATAAATGGTACATAAAAGGGGAGAAGGGTGGAAATAAAAATCAGATGAAACTTGCTGAAGGGGGTGACTCTAATAAATAGCAGGTGGTTGCAATTTGCTTTCTGCAAATTTACAGTAAATTGCCAGACAAAAACCCACTGCCCCTCTCCTTGGAGACCATTGTTCTTTGTTGTGTTTTATATGTAATCACCATCTATGCTGGCCTCCAGCTGCAAGGAAGAGGTACCTCTTGGCTTCCTTTTCCCCAGTTTCCTTCAGCCAGTGTTTGGTGTCCACATTCAGGCATACTGAGGAATAGCACATGTAGAAATATGCTGTGTTACAGGGGGAGAATGTTTCTCTTGACAGCAACAGAAAGTTGGGGCAGCCACCTTGTTTATATGTCTATAGTAATGTCTGAAGATACTTGAAATTCTTATTCTTGATGGGTTTCTTTAAAAAATATTTAATTAAAGACAACAGAAGGAATATGAATTTTGTGTTATGTTTAAACATGAATGCAGTTTTCTCTAACTTAAGAACTACCCTGCCGGGGTTCAAGCGCTGACTCTACAACTCACTAGCTTTGTAAGCAAATTACTTAACCTCTCTATGTCTTACTTTTATTCTTTATAAAGTGAAAATAACAGTCCTAGTGGTCATGAAAGGTTATTGTAAAGATTATATGAGACAGTGCTCGGAGAGCACATGGTGCATGGGGTGACACAGAATGAGCATTCAATAAGTGGGAATCAAAATAAACCACAAATTCACAATACAAGGTGGTTTGGTGTTAACTCAGAGAAAGCTCTGAGGCAGATGCAACTAAAGACATGCATGCCATGTCATATTTTATGGGAACTTGTTTGCATAATCCGTGACCTCTAGGCTCTTCTGAGTTCACGCTAGTCTATGTCAACTGGTTACGTCTTTGTTGCAGGATGCTTCAGACCAACCGTGTATCAGAAGATGTATTTCTGAAGCTGCTCAATGATTAGACTTCAGAGCCCTTATCATGTATATGTTTAAGGAACTTTGGCTTTATTTCAATAAGCTGAACAGAATGATGAAGCCAATCTCTTGTTACATAAAAAAGCTTCTTGCTTTGCCAGCATTTCTTCCCCAGACATTTTTAATGCTCACTCTCCCCTGCTTCAGGTTTTCCCTAAATTAATCTTCTCAGGGAAGTCTTTCCAGGCCTGCCCATTTAAAATTGTTAACATCTGTCTTTTCCCCCCAACTCCCCAGTTCCCACCTTTCCTTTTCTGATTAAGTTTTCTCTACAGCATTTGTCATGTTCTGACAGTCTCTGTTTTATTTTTAGTTATTTATTTTTACTATCTTTCACAAGAATGCAAAAATCCAAGTGGGCAGAGATATTTTGTCAGTTTCACCCACCACTCAATTACAACAGACTATATACAAAACAGCACACAGCACATAGTAGGCACTCACATATTTGATGTATGAAAGAATGAATGAATGGATGAACAACCAAACAGAGCTATTGTCTCCTTCATATTTTTCTCTTCTCTAATCCAAGTGTTATTTTATTAGATTTTCTTATTCTTATGTCTCAGTTCTGGGGCAGTAGGTGGAGCACAGTTTTATAATACAATGTTTTCAGAGGTATAAGTCATTTCCAAAATTGTTTTGGACCAAAGAACCCATCCTAGTTTGGAGGTCATGGGGAACTTCATCTTAACACTAGAAATGTGCTCGGAATGTATCAGTTTAGAATTGTAGCCATTCCATCACCTTATCTGGGCGCCCACCGAAACTCTGAGTAAAGCCTCCATGGAAAAATAGCAACTCTGTTTAAATATAGGTATGACCAAAGTTTTATGATGTGTCTGGGAAAGAGAACATTCTGTGCATGTGCGATGAAGGGCATATCAAGGAAGTGAAAAGTTCCCAAGATGTATATTAATTTTTGTTTAACTGTCGAGCTACTATATTTCATTAAAAGAAATCTTTCTATTTTAATGAATTTCCCAAGCTTCTTCTGCAATAGGCAAATAACACTGCCCAACTAAATAAACCAGATTTGGAGTCTTTGAAACTGCCCTAGCTGGTCAGGACATTTGTGTTACCTGGGATGTGTACTCAAAAATGGATTAAACAGACCTCAACATTAACCTGCCTGTGAGGGATCAAAATCCTGCCTAAGAAAGCAGATGGTAATCATTGGAACAGTGTGGCCTGAATCTGTGTGACACGGGGTGCTCCAGACCATTACAGAAACTCCATATGCTGTGTTTTGTATCCCACCTGCAGATTTCCTCTCCTCCCTTCTTCCCTCACCCTCTCCTCTCCTCTTCTCCCTCATCCCCCCTTCTCTTTCCCCCTCCTTCTTCTTCTTTCTCCACCTCTTCTGAAAATTTCTAAGATATGTACCTTTCTTTAGATTTTTCTACAGAATCTTAAAAATATAGAGCTAAAATGTCCTTCAGAGACATCTAGACACTAATGTGGATTCAAATCCATCAACATTCATTCATTTATTGACTATGTATATATTGACTACTCAATATGTTCTACACAAAGGTGCTGAGTTACAGGGATTCATTTCTAAAAGTGAGTAGTCAAAGATTGCCAGGTTTCTGGTAGATGCCACACTACAGTTCTACTGTCACTCAAAATAGACTTCTATCTGCAAACAAAAGATGATGCTCATTTTAAAGGTAAATAAAGGTATCTTGCTGAAATAAAATGTGATAATTTATTTGTGCACACAGGTTTCATCCCAGTAAAATACATAGACAATTCCAAAGGGTTATTAGAGGTTTGAAAGATGTAAAATTGGAAAGAGGTTAACAACTTTATGAAGATGACTTCCAGGTTTGATGTGAACCCTGTCTGACTAGACATGGCCTAATCAAATACTTCTACTATAAGTAATGAATTGTGGAAGGTTTCCCAAGATAATACTATGTGGCTGGCCCCATGATTTTCAGAAAACTGGAAATACTGTGGAGTTCTGGGGCACATATTAAATACAAACACAGAGATTAGGCATTGATGTTTGAATAAGTGAATTATAAAAGGCAATGGACAATGGAAGAATTGGTATGCCTGAAGTCTCTGCTATGACTGTAAAGCAAGTGAAACTAATAATAAGGAAGGTTTTTCCTGAATAATAAGTAATGCTAACTCACAGCCATAATCATATAATATTTTGGATCTTTTCAGAACATAGCAAAATCTCAAATTAATGGGATTTGACTTACTGGGGACTCTTTAAACAACTCTTGAAAACTATCCTGAATATTTGTAGTTCTTTAAATACACTATGCTGTCTTGCATGCCAAAGTTTTTCACATCCCTTTCATCTGTAATCTGCATTCCGTCTTCAATTCACTCTCCTGACTCCTGCTTTCTTTGGGATTTAGCATTGAGGCTGCCCTGTCTTGCAGTATGTTCCCTTCTTAAATGCTTCTGCAATTCTGCAACAATTAGTTCCTAACCTTATCACAGTAGGTGTCATAGTTTTCTAAAACTGCTTGTATACTTGTCCATCTGCTCGCTAGACTAAGAATTGTCTAAATAATGCAACTGTGTTTATTTATCATTAAAATCCCTAATACCTCACCAATTTAATGGCACATCATTGAAGCCTAATAAGTAATTATTTACTGTTGATTGTTAGTGCATAAAGATAAAAGAAGCTGAAATTACCATGAATTTATTGTTTACATTATACTCTTCAAGTTCAGCAGTCTAATCTTTGTTTTATTCCTTAATAGACTATAATAATAATGCTCCCAGTGTTCCATGGTTAATTATAGTATTTACTTTTGGTTTAAAATAAATTTCTATATTAAGAAAGGACCTTCTCATTCTCCACTTACAGAAGTGCTTTTTTAAAAATAAGAAAAGGACATTGTGGTCACAAATTATTCATACTTCTCTAATGTAAAAGTGTTTAAAAAGTCAGTCTTTTTGTATACCTTTATTTTATTTACATATATGACAGATACTTTGTTCATTTCTGAATTGTTTGAATGTTTATAGGAATGAATTAATTGTCAGAAAAAAATAAAATACTAATTTACAGTGAAAAAAAAGATTAAATTGCCTAAGAATAGACTAAAAGAAGCCCGTTATCACCCCATTAGGTTGTTAGCCTGGGATGCTGGTCAACAGAAGCAGGAGGGAAGTGAGCAAAGCCCTAAACAAGAACAATTATAAGATGCAAGTTGTAGTCTTACAAAATTGCTTGTTCCTTTTAGTATAACCAGTTTTCTGCTGTTAATAAACAACTCTAGCGTGGTTCTAACATGATTATGTGTTAACAATAGTGATTAACTTCTCTCAATCTATACTGCTTATAAACGACAGTATCAATTATTGCCACACTTTGGTCTCAAGGTCTGGTAGCAGCCATCACAAGCGAGGCTGTGTGTGGATTGCAGGGGGCACGGCTGACTTCTGTTTTGACAGCTCATCTGAACATCCGTCAGTGATAGAGATTCATAAGAATGCAGATTGCGTAGCTGCTCTTGCTTGATAATGTTGCCCATATTTTATCTGTTATGTTAAACATAATTATGTACTTTTTTTCCAAATGCAAGTATAAAAATGGCCAATTCACAGGAGGGGGGTTGCTGATGAAATGCCCTCAAAATATTATCCCTCCCCTTAAAAGTAGCTGAAAGTCCATTCATTTTGCATGTTTTTTCACAAACCAAATTTGTGGAAATGAAGCAGGAACACCTGTGTGTAGCAATCCATGGCACTGCATTCCTGAATCCATTGGGAGGGTGTTTATAAGTCTGTACCAAGACTGATGGTGAGGGGACCCTCAACCATGCAGGATGGGAGATGTGTGCCACTGTGTTCAATTATTCTCTTACTAATCTCAATATATTCTAACAAAAAGAATAAGAAACCAGGCAATTAGAGAACAAAATAGACTTCTTATGGTATGATGGACTGTTAATCCTGTCTCTTATTTTACAAATCAGGAACTTGAAACCTCTAATGGTAGTGGATTTCTAGGGTTACACAGACAACTTACAAAAGAGCTAGACTCAAACACAGGTCTCCTGGTTCCTGTGCAAGGCAGGACATCTATGGCACCCCATCATACCCCTAGAAGAGACACAAACCCCTAAAAAACCCTTGCTGCCAAAGTCCTATAGCTCATTCCTTTAAAAGTTCTAAAGTAAAGTGTGCAGAAAAGTCAAGATTTTTTTCTTTCTTTTGTCACACTATCTTTCTGATGGCTGTAACTGTCACTTGTAGTAGCAAAGTCAGCTTGACTATGGTTCTGTTTTGTGTATTTTAGCTTATCTCTGCCAGCAATGTCACCTCCATAACACCTACAACCATCTCTTGGCTTTTTTCTTGAAAACGTGTCTTCAGGCAGGGAAAGTGATTCATGGTCTCTGAAGTCAACTGCAGTAGAATAGATTTCCATCACAATCGCCCTATGACAAATACAGTGTGTTAATTTCATGGAACACGCTGCTGACTTCAATGACCTGGTCTCAAGGGTCCTTTGAAGTGGTACTCTCCTGGTGCTGTGCTGCTCAGAGCATACGGCTAGGAACAGAAATACTACTGCTGTGCAAGATAACTGAATGTATGCTTATGGCTAAAATCACCCACCACATGTTTTCTTATTTCTCTGAAAGAAGAGAACATTAAGTGATGTGTTTTCAATGCTAGCGTTTACTGTTGAGATATTGTAGACAATGTATATATGGGTTGCTTTTACATTGTTATGATAATATCTTACTGCAGTGATAACCACTTAAAACTAAGTCTTATGACTCTCAAATTAATGTTTTAATGAATCATATAGCAATTCCCAACATGCCTCACATAATTGCTACAAAAAGTGGAAAATATTAATATTATGTATATGTCAATATGTCATCTGAAAATCACCATAACTCCCTACAACCTTCACAAATTTAAATACCAATAGATATGTTACAAAGCCATTTGACTAAAATTTTTCCAATGAAGCAAGTGGAGGTAGCATAGAGAAGCTGGAAAAATCTTAATAAGTAATAAAAATAATTAAAAAGTTGAGAAACGGAAACTGTAAGAATATGTTAAGGGGAATTTTATTATTTAGAACAGGAAAGACAAGTCTGGAGGGCAATTTAATAACTACATTTATATAATATTCATAGAGTCCCTCCCTGATAGGTACAATTCCATAGCACATGGAAAGTACAATATTATTTCCAGGCTTTTGAACGTATTGAAACATTTTTCTCATTTAGCTCAGCTGAGCTTTGCACCATGAAAATGGGAGCAGCCACATGTGTGTTCTGCTTTGGCAGCAGGACACAAACTTTATGCAGCTCTTCCAAATCAAATATCTCTGCTGTTTCTAATCTACATTTTAGTGGTTCTTCTACTTTATGGAAGATTTTGCCAATGCATCTAATATGGGTAATGTTCTTAAAGCCGGTGTATAATGAAATGTCTATGAAAACAGCTTGCTTCTCAAGTTGCTTTCTTGCATTAAGAGTGTGTCTTCAACTTGCTTCCAATTTACTATTGAATGTCAGAAGATAAAGGATCTTGGTGTCCTTGTAACAGGTGGATTTTTCGTCCTCGTGCATCAGTCCTTACGGTTTACTCTGGAAGACAACCCATGGCCTTAAGCAAAGGTGGTTCTGGTTTGGGTAGAAGAACAGCATGAAGGAGGATACGGAGAGCATCTCTAAGTGTGTGTGCATGCCCAAATGATTGTTACAGGGAAAGAGCACTTAACATCAATATCTGTTTTTATTGAACAAGTTATAATTTTCCAGGCTTTCAAATATATTTTATGAGGCCAACAAAGTTTCAGAGTGCCTGTACAAAGCTGTCAGTCATTCTTAGGTTTATTTCTAATTGTTATATTAATAGCATGCCAGAGGTTCGACACAATTCTCTGTTGTCTGATTACCAGATTCACAAAAGGAATAGCTTAGAAATTTTTATTGCCGTTGGTTTATTCACAATTGTCACTATTTTGCCTGTAGATACATAATGGTTTAAAAAATCATGTTCTATACTTCTACTTTTTGAAGTTTGGAAACTTCTGAAACTTCAATCAAGGAGAAGCTTCACACATATTTATAATTCGATGTAGCCGACAACTTCTTTGCTGTATGAAAATTTTTTTCCAATGTATGTCTCCATTTGTTTTTCTTCACATTGTTCACCTGGTCCAATGTTGCCATTTCAGAGATATGTGATCTCTGATTATTTTTCATGTTAGGCAGGCATGGCGAAAGATTTCCAGTGTCTGACAACAATTTGTTTTGCAATCACTGGAGCAGAAGGAATCCATATGGACTGTTTAAATGACAACATAATCATGCCAATCTAAAGCCATCTAGTAGTTCCAGGGTACCAGCTATGTGTCTATGTGCTTGATGTCAAGGTTTGCATTGTATTTTTTTCCATAATGTGTACTTCAGTTTTACAGAAATATTGTTTCATCTCTGGAAATGAGACATCTGTATGGCATTTAAATTCATGACCTGTGCAATTTGTTTGCAGGGATTTTCTTGTGTAAACTGAAAGAAAGGACAGAGCTAGAGCTGACAAGTTAACATTCCATCACATTGGAACAAAAATGTATTTGTCATTTCCTTTAGAAAGAATGAGAATTCTTTAAAGTTGAATATATAAAAATTAAACACTAAATAAACAAAATTCCAGGTGTCCATTATCACATCCCTAATTCCAAACTATGGAGGTAGAGAAAACACCAGTATTCACTGAGATGATTTATTTTCGGACTGAGAAATTGAGTGTTTGGGAGCTTCAATAGCAGTCTGCAGTTAATCAGATTCCCAGTGGTCTCTTTGAGACCTTCCAATGCTTTACCAAATAGATAAACAAATAGACCATCTCTGTTTTCAACCAAGGAAACAGACATAGAAACAACAAAATAGAAAAGAAAGATTTTGTAATTTTGAACTTCTCAAATGAATTCTTCCTTTTGATGCAATTTAATATTTTCTTAGAATGACTGATACTAGCTTATGAGAAGATTTTCAGCTTTATAACAACACTGATGTTCAAAATGTCCTTAGACTAAAAGTGAGCTCTTGTAAGCTATACCTTTAGAAGATCCTAGATCCATAGTTGCTGCCAAATGGACTCCAGCCACATGAGCCTCCAGAACTCTCATTGCAGAACATTAACAATCTCATGCCTGCATTTCCTGGGTTGTCTACCTGTATCTGGCTTACTTGATCACATTTTTGAATCTATCCCTGCCTTCCTTCTGAGGAGTAGTAAAGTGCTCTAATGCCTAAATTTTAAAGATGGGAAAAAACATATATGAGTAGCCTGAGAAAATTTTAAGTTAGCTTTTGTGTTTTCTATTTGTTGTTTCTACACCTGTTTCTTGTTTGAAAATAGAGATGGTCTATTTTTATTTATTTGTTAAAGCACTAAAGGACTCACAGAGGCACACTGGGACTCTGAACAACTTACAGTATTATGTGTGAATTTATAACAATAAAAAGTTTCCCTCAAACTTTCATGTTATAGTCTCCATCTGCCTGTACCTACCTTTAGGTCTTGCCTCTTGTAAACTCCCCATGGCCTCCTTTCTCTGCCCCATCCCTCTCACCCAGCTCACTGCCCTCCAGTCATGATTGCGCAGCACTGTGCTGCCCAGAGGGCTTGGGTCCAGGACACTCTGCCTTTGTTGTTTCTACTGTCTTCACTTTGAATGCCATTTCACTATGATTCCCACCCCAAACTTTTACCATCTTTCATTAAGCATAAATAACACTGCAAATTATTCTTTTTTACTTTCTCACAAAAAGACAGTTGCTTCCTCCTCTGTGCTCCATATCACCTCAATACAGGGCCCTTAAAGTACATATCATGTTTTATTGCACATCTCAAATTCATATACGCATATGCCTTGCCAGACTCTCATTCCTGTGGACTGCAAAAATATCTAATTTTTGAGTGCATCTCTCCTGTGCCAGGAGGTATATATCAGTACTCAGCACACAGTAAGCATTTAATAAGTGTTTCTAGAATTAATTTGTAGGCTGTTACTATCAAAAGTTGCAATAGTTGACAAGGAGGAATAGACAAGGAAATATGAGTTTAGAAAACTAAAGTATGTGCCAGACAAATTTAAAAACAGACATCAAGATGTTTAGTTGGTCTATTAAATATTAAGGTATGTGTGTATATAATAGTAATTCAGAATTTTAAGTGATATGTATATAATAGTAATTCAGAATTTTAGATGAACTTTTTAAAAATTAGTTATTTTGGTGAGAATAAATTACATGCTGTACATAGTGCTGTTGATAGGATGAAAACAGGTTAGAAACTTTATTACAGCATTGTACTATTTATGTAAATATTAAATTCAAGTATCAACAACAGTTATTTCTCGGTGAACAGATTTCAAGTGATTTTTATTTCATTTTTGCTTTAATACTAGAAAAAGTGAAAATATGTCAATTGATATAAAAATAATTTACTTTAAAACATTCAATCTCATGACATTTAAAGCCAATGACATGAAATATGTATTTTTAATTTATGAAGATAAATTAAAATCTTCATAAATGGACCCATCAACCAAAATTCAACATTTATCAATTCGCTTCATCTAGTCCTTTTTTTTTCTTAATTTTTTTCTAAAATATTTAAAAGCAAATTCTCGATATCATGTTCTTTCACCCTTACACCCTCCATTATAAAACTACATATTTGGCATTTAAAAAATATAACTGCAATGCAATTATTATTTGTAAGAAAATAAAAATAATTCCTTGAAATTACATATGTCCATAAATAAATTTTTCAGTTATATTAAAAGTGTCTTATAGTTGGCTTGTTTGAAACAGGATCCAAATAAGATTGATACATTGCATTTAATTGATGTGTCTCTTAAAGACACTGTAATGTAGCCCACTTTCAATTCACATTTTTGTTCCCCTTTGTATGGTTTATTTGTTGCAGAAACAAAATAGTTACTTTGTGAAATGTTCCAAGCTCTGGATTACCCTCTGATTCCTCACTTCATTTGTACCTCCATTCTCCATATTATCTCTAAATGGAAGTTTCTTCCAGAGTCTTGATTAGATTTAGGTTTAACTCTTTTGGCAATAATTTTTTCCTTTTTTTTTTTTTTTTTTTTGAATGGTGCAGTGTGCTTCGATTTGCTTCACATCAGACCTGGAATACATTGTGGTTCCACTTTTAATGATGCTGAGACTGATCACTGACCAGGTGGTGAAAATCTGGCCCCTCTATTGTGATGCTCCACATCAGTCTTTGATCTAAGGCCTATATCTCTGAATGAAACTTGCCTGAGTTAATTATTTCATTTGGAGGTTGAAAAGTGGTAATTTTGTATTCTTTCATTAGCTGGAATTCTTCAATAAAGAGCTTTCTGTCGTCGATTAGGACTATTTAGTTTCCTTGAAATACACTTCATATTCAAGGCAAAGTAAAGGCTCAATTACTTCTTTTTGTTTGTTTTATTATTTTTTTCTTGAGGTAAAATTGGTATTTAACATTATGTAAATTTCAGGTGTTTAACAGCATTATAATCAATATTTGTATATGATACAAAGTGATCACCACCATGCATCTGGTTATCATCCGCCACCAAACAACTGAGCCCTTTCAGCCAATTTGCCCAACTGCACCTCTGGCGACCACCAGTCTGTTCACTGTATCTATGAACTTGCTTTTGTTTTGTTTGTGCATTTGTTTTTATTTTTTAGATTCCACATAAGTGAAATCATACAGTATTTGTCTTTTTCCATCTGACTTTCTTCATTTAGCCTAATAGACTCAGGGCACATCCACGTTGTCACAAACGGCAAGAATTCCTTCTTTTTTATGAGTAGTGTTCCACTGTGTGTGAGTGTGTGTGTGTGTGTGTGTGTGTGTGTATGTGTGTGTGTTAGAAACCCACATAGCTGTTGTATATATATTCCGTATATTCTGCAAGTAAAAAGTTGGTACTCTAGTTATTTCCAGTGGTCTCCACTAAATTTTACTTTGGATCTCTCTCTCTGCATCATTATAAACACAGACAATTTGGTATTTTGATATTTTTCAGTCAATTACTTCCAATAGTTTTTGCTCAGATGGTCCCATGTTTGGTGAATGGAACTCCTTCGCGTTTGCACCTAAGATCAGTTAATGCAGCCTCATTAGTTCTTGTTATCTCCTTTTTGGCACCAGATGTCCTAGACTCATGTTATGCTTTTTGCCCCAGACCTAGAATTAGCCGTTTCCTTAAGGAGCCCTGCTTCCTTTCAGTAGGGTGAGAAATTCTGACATAAAAGTCTGAGGGCTAGATGTATTCATTTTCATTGGGTTTTTATTATTTCTAGGCCTTTTTAGTGGACAGAGCTAGAAAATACATACTGTTAAGAGGGAAAAAAAAGTTCATCTGGATATTCACAATTAAAATTAGCACTATAGGATTTTGAATTAACTTCTTTAATTTTTATACCTGTATCTCTTTTCTCTTATACTGAGAATCTTGGTTTCTAAAATGTTAACATCTTTTTTATTTGCATTGTCCTATAATAAGTAAAGGTTTTATAATAATAAATTAATATTGCTATTAACAGACTGCTAAATCAAGTTTAATCCTATTTTTGTAGCTCTATTTACCTTTAACCTACAGTTACATCACAAATCTGATACAGTTAGTTTCCAGTTTTTATGAATTTTTATTTAATTTTATTTTTAAATACATAAAATATTTAAGCATACATAACTTACTCTTAAGAGTAAGTTATGTATGCTTAAATATAGTAAGTTATGTATACTTTAATATTTTTAATTGTCACAGGAAAATAACAATGGAGTCTGGAGAAAAGACAAGCACAGTATTATTTATAGATATGGACTATTTAAAAATATACTGGAATGACTGCAAGAGAACATACTAAAATGTTGGCAGGGCTCTCTCTAGAGGATGCGACTCAAAGTACAATTTTGTATCATTCACATATATTACAAAAACAAGGGAAAGTTATTTTAAAAGATAATTTTACCTTGAATTTTTCCATTCAAGAATATATTCTTACTCTTATTGAAATAATTACTGTTAAAAATAGTATTTAATTTTCTAAGATGACCCTTCTGAAAAAGAGCCTCTAACAATGATATGGATTATTTCTCTGAACAAGTTTTGAACCACACTCAACTCAGTGATGAATTATCATGAAGCACATAAACCAGAAGCTTTAGGGCCTTCCTGAGAGGATGCTAGCGGTGTGTTCCCATGACCCTCTGTTTTTGTAATCAGCTCTGCTGTCTCTTTCCACTTCGACCTTTGTTGTCACCTTTGCCAAGTAGCACTGGAGAGGCCACAGGCATTTCTGGGATCGGTGTTAGGGAAGTAGTGTTAGAGATACCTTTAGTTCGGATTTTGAAGAATGTATTTATGCCCTTTGTTGTCATTCTCATCTTATTACCAGCTGTCCAGAATAAAAACAGCTTCCAAGAGTACTCCTAGTACCTGCCATGCTGATGCGGACCAGGGTGCAGGGCTGGAAGGGGCACCTCGGTAGGAGCATAAGCTGTGGTTCTCAGCACTGGAGGGACGGGATAGTGGCAGAAAAATGAGTTCAAAATATAAGAAGCAAGATGCTAGTTTGGGGGAAAATTTTGTCATCTTTAGGTCAATAACGTTGTAACCGGAGATTGATTTTTCATCAGTTACCAATCAAAAAGATATTCTATTTGTCAGAAACATACTAAACAATGCAGCAGGTCCTATTATGCAAACACCATTTTTTTTATACAAATGATGCATTAAGTAAGTTCAAAAATGCTGCCAACTGAAACTTGAAAAGATGGTTGGGGATGTTGTAATAAAATAAGTGAGAAATTGCATATTCCTGTAACATATATGAAAATTCCTTTCTTTGTTATCCTTTAGTTATTTAAAAATACGAAAAGAAAAGAATCACAAAATAATGGAATGAAACAAAAGTGACAAAGGTAAATAATGAAGTCAATAGAAATTATTCTTGCATTAAAAAGTATTATAACAAAAATGTGTTCACTGTATCAAAAACAATCATCCATTAAGATAAATATATAAATTTTAAATTAAACTATAAACTCCATGCTTGTTAATTTAACTATGAAAATGTATGAATTAGTGAACATATTAGAAAATTATTTAATTTCATGTTGATTGGACATCAATACTGACAGTAATGAAAAATAAATTTACAAACAGTGTGTAAAAAACAGTTTGCCACAGATTCCAAAAGTATTTAAGATTATTCACTATACTAGAAAAAAAATGTAGGAAATGTATGCAACTAAAAAGTGTAGGCAAACAAGTATTATAGAGGTATGCCTGGCAGTTTAATATTAATATTAGCTTTTTCCAAGATTTTATTGTGCTTGTAGTATTTGTCAGTTTCTTTTTTTAAATTTTTGTCTTGTTATGATCTGTCATTCTAAGTAGATACTCACTTTAATTCTAGTTGTCATTTAATAAATAAGGGTACTCAGTGCTCCGGGAGTTTTACACCCCACAAAACCTGGATTCCACTGTAGCTTTAGCCTTATGTTGTTAATCATTGAAATCATAAGGCTTGTTAACATAAGGCTAAAGGGCCATGGTTAAAGATGTAAAGGCTCGGATAAGAGACTGAGGGAAAGAATAGAGAAAATACATAGAAACCTTGGAAGGAGAAGAGGAACTTAGAGGGAGAGACAAAAGATAGATGAGAGTTCCTTGAAAAATTAGAAAAAGGTGAATGTACATTTTTTGGAATCATGAATGTTCTGCAATCGAATTGCTTTATGGTCTACCAATTTATATAGTGGTTGAATCTGGTGACAATAAAAGCCTATAAAATAAAATACCAAAATATAAAAGAAAAGTTTAAAAATTACATTCCAGAAAATAAAAAGTAGATTGAGAAAGGGAGATCAAAAACCAAGACAGAAAATATGCCACAGGCTATAAGGAGCATTATAAGAACTATCTGAACTGTAAATGTGACTCTAAGCTTCCTGGCACCAAATGAAGGGGAAAACATTTTCATGCACATAGTTTTCCTGTCAGATCAAAATCAGATCATGATCCTAGGGGAACAAAAGCTTTTCTGAGCATTTGGCTTTAAATAAAGTGTTTAAGGGGCACTTCAGAAAAGAGAAGGATGTAGTGGACAAAGTCCTCAAAAGAGTCTTAGACCAAACACAGTAATAAATTTAAATTGCCTGTTTCTAAGAAAACTGTACCATGTATTTTTACTCCAAGAAAGATGTACTGGACGTTTGTTGCTTTAGCTGCCCCAGATCAATCCCATGTTTTGGAGGTAGTTCTAGCATCCCAGTCCTTTTGGGGAGATAGTTGTCTCCTGTTAAAGATAGTCAGCTAATCTGGTGTCATATCCTCCTAGAAGTGGGGTGGTTGCACTGGGGTAAAGTATAAGCAGGTAACAAAGAAAATAAATGGGAATTTCTTTCTTCCTCTCATAGTAGTAGCCATTTCAGGCTGGCAGATCAGCTTTGCTGCAGAACAGGATTCCAGGATGCCAAAGCTTCCACACTGGCCTTCCACACGTGCCTGTGTGGGGGTGGGAGGAACCAAGTTCTGGGGCAAGTGGCTGTACCTTTAAGAGAAACTGGAAGTTGGGACTAACTCATGTGGTCTCCTGGCTGCAAAGAAAGTATGATCTCTGGCTGCGCCCAGCTGAAACTCAAGAGGAGCTCTGTTGTGGAAGAAAGGAGAAAATGGATGCTTGGGGACAGTTATCATTCTCTGCCACAGTAAAGGATTCACAAGTTAACCTAAGGAAAACCAGTTAGGTGCTCCCTCCCTGAAATATGCAAATGATAGTGCAACCAAAAATTGTTGGAGTTAGTTCAGTTCTGGGTTTGAGAGACAGTGCTAATCAGTTTATCAACTGCTACTACTAAGACTCTCTGGAGCTACTCCAAGTCTGATTCTTCAGTCTTCTCTCTGGTCTGGGTGTATCTTCCACACAGACCAATAAATCCCCTTTTTCTACGACAAGACTGTCTCAGAGGATCAAAATCTCTGTCAGTGAAGACGATTCTGTTATGCATGAACATTAAATAGGGTGGAAGCATGTCTCTTTTTTTCTTCCATCCTTTAAAAAAGTGCTAATTTATTTTATTCTAAAAGTCTACTTGCATTTTATTTGATCAGAGATACGAATCAGTTTTTGATTCTGCATTTTTCAGAGATCCTAATACCTCTATCCCATTATACATACACACAAATAAACGTCAGAAAAATATTTCTAAATTACTCTTTTAGGAAGTTAAGCTAAGATAAACCAATTAGATGCTTTTGGTTCCTTGAGGAAAGTGAATGAATCACTCCAAATTCACCAAAACAAGCAGAAGCCCATGCTGAGACAGCAGGAGGTGAGGAAGCTGCTGGTATCCCCAGAAGGCAGGTGAGAATCCAACTGGCTGAGATCTTCTACATGTAGTGGTGGCAGGAGGGGGCGTGACTTAGCTGGGTCAGTCAAGAGTCTTGGAAAGTCAAGAGTCAAGGAAAATCACATCTTCAGAAAAACAGTGAAAACAAAATTGCAATTGTTCTTTTTCTCCCCTCCCCAGGCTTTGTTCAGGTATAATTGGAAAATTAAAAGTACAGGTATGTATGTGGACAATGCCATAATCTGATACACATATACATCATGACATGATAACCACAAGCTAAGTAACATCCATCACCTTACAGGGTTGTGTGCATGCTGAGGACATTTAAGGCTATGAGATTATGAGAAACCACGTAAGAATGGAGCAGCAGTAAAGGGGACTGAGCCCTGGGAAGGCAGCAGAGCCCAGTAAGAGAAGGAAGAACCAGTCAGGGCCTCTGAATGGAAGTGACCGGTGCAGGAGTAGGAGCAGTTGCAGGTGGGACCCTGAAGACACGCGGCACAGTGTCTGGGTAATGAGGAAAACATCAACGAATATCAAATGCTGGTAAGAGGCCAAAGTAAGAGAAAAACTGAGAACTGACCATTTGGCCATGCTCGGGACTCCTATACAGACCTTCCAGGTAAAAGGAATGAAAGGAAGTTTAAATTTACTCTAATTCTATTGCCTGGAGTAAAGGAGATGGGAGGCAGAATGGAAGAAGATGTTTTTATTTTACTTTATTTAATATCAGAATTTAAACTTTAATTGATTTTTAAATTAATCAATTTAATCGTCTGCCATGCACTGAGGCAGAGGATTCATTCTCCCCCCAGCCGGTTGCCTGATGATCAGTGGTGCTGGCGGGGCTCTGCCCTCTGTGAAACTGGGGCTGTCTCGGACAAGCTTAGGCTGGAGGTAGGTGCTGCCATGGGCCTTGACTCTGGCCACGGGAATGCTTCCCAGAAGCTCTGATGGACAGAGGTGCCTCCTGCCTGCCTGGCTCCATGTCCTCGACTCCCTGACTCGTCCCTCCGTTTGAGGAGTTAGTGGTTGGGGGAGTTGTTTCCTAGTTTTTTCCACTTAGTTCCCAAGTGAAACATCTGAAGTTATGGGTCAAGTGGAACTATGTGCACTAAAATTTTAAATTCTTTCCTATGTATTTGCAACTAATAGCTAGCATTTGGGGGTGATACTTTTTACACATACTTTAATTGTGTCAGAATTTCAATGGAAACCTGAATGGGACTGGATAATTCACCTATGCAATCTGCCATATTATCCCAATATATAAGTATGGAGCTTTCTGACAGTTTTGTTTGAACCAAAAAGAAAAGTCAGAATGTACAAAGAGGGATCCTTGACAAGGGGTCCATAAATGGACTGTCTGTGACCTCCTTTCCATTGTGGGCTAATGCGCACATGCATATGTGTGTGTGTGTGTGTGTGTGTGTGTGTGTGTGTGTGTCTGTGCATTCACAAATGTGTATTTTCTACTGATGAATCAAAGCTTTCTCCATATTCTGGGAGGGGTTTGTGATTCAAAAAGTGTCATGCAGTATAACACAGAGAAGACAAGCAGTGACCCTGTGGCATCTTACTACACTGATGGACAGTGACTGCAATCAAGTGGGGGGGGGGAGCTTGATAATATGGGTGAATATAGTAACCACAGTGTTTCTCATGTGAAACCTTCATAAGAGTGTATATCAATGACACCTTAAGAAAAAAAATGTCATCAACAGCAGATAGTTTAAAATTATGTTCCCTGGTGAGAATAAAATATATATATTATATGTTATTATTATAGTATATATATATTGGAAAATATGTACCTTGGGAATCAAATGACTAGATGGTGAGAAGTATATACTTTCATAGAATATAAGAATCTCACAAGATTTTCACATGTATGAATCACCAACTCACCTATATATAGAGGTAGTGCATGTAAGTAAAGCAAAACATTTTTTCATAATTTCTTAAAATATATCTTAATTGAAAATTTTATTGAGGAAACTGTAGATTCACATCTACAGTTGCATGAAATAATGCAGAGAGATCCTGTGTACACTTCACACAGTTTCCCCCAACAATGACATTCTGTAAAATTATGGTATATCAAAACCAGTATACTGACATTGATAAAATTCACTAGCTTATTCCTATTTCTCCAGTTTTGCTTGTACTCATTTCTCTTTGTCTTCCTCCCCTGCCTGTCTGTGTACATAGTTCTATGTGATTTTATCACATGTGTAGCCATGCATATCTACCACAATCCAACCCTACATGGTTCCATAATCCCAGACATACCTTTTTGCCTATTGATGACACTAACCATCCTTCTTCTCTCTTCTGTCCCTAATGCCTGGGAACCACTCATTTGTCCATATCTAAAATATTTTCATTTCAAAAAACGTTAAGTCAGTGGAATCACAGAGTCTGTTTCCTTTTGAGATTTGTTTATTTCACTCAGCATAATACCCTTGAGGTTCCTCCAAGTCATCATGTGAATCAACAGCTCACTCCTTTTCTTTGCTGAATAGTATTCCACAGTACAGATACACCACAGCTGATTTACCCATTGGAGTACATCTGGATTGTCTCCAGTTTTTGGCTAGTATAAACAAAGCTGCTATGAACATTCATGTACATGACATTTTTGTGTAAATATTAATTTCCATTTCTCTGGGATTAATTACTGGGTCATATGGGAGTTGCATATTTAATTTATTAAGACCCTTCCAAACTGTGCTCACAGTGACTGTACCAGCTCATATTTCTACCAGTTTCTCTGTATCCTTGTCACCATTTGGTGTTGTCATCATTTTTTATTTTAGTCATTCTGATAGGTATGTAATGATATCCCATTGTGGTTTTTCTTGGTATTTTCTGGGTAGTTAAAGATGCTAGACATTGTTTGATGTGATTATTTGACATCCATTTACCCACTTCAGTGAAATGTCTATTCATGTCTTTCATGCACTTTCTAAATGCATTATTTGACTTTGTGGCATTGTGAGTTTTGAAAAGTGAAACATTTTTAGACTTCTTTATGTAATCTAGATACTAGTACTTTATAAAATATGTGGTTTGTAAATATTTTATCTAAAACTATAGCTTGTCCTTTCAGCCTTTTCACATGGTGTTTCACAGAGAAAGAGTTCCAGTTCTGATGAGGTCTGATTTAAAATTTTTCCTTCTATGGGTCATGTTTTTGGTGTCAAATCTAAGAGCTCTTTGTCTAGTGCCAGATCCTGAAGAATTTCTCTATATTTTTTCTCAAAGTTTTATAGTCCTAGATTTTACATGTAAGTCTATAATTCACTTTGGATTTATTTTTATAAAGTGTGATGTTTAATCTGTTATTTTATAGATGCCCAATTATTCTAGCATCATTTGGTGAGAAGGATGTCCTTCCTCCACTGAATTGTTTTTGTACCTTTGTCAAACATCAGTTGGGCATGTTTCTGTGAGTTTCTGGGCTCTCTATTCTGTTCCATTCATCTATATGTTTATCCATCTACCATTACCACAATGTCTTCATTACTATAGAATATATAAATCTTAATATGGGGCAGAGTGACTCCTTTCCACTCAATTCTTTGCCATGATTGTTTTAGCTATTTTAGTGTCTGTACCTTTCCATATGAATGTTAGAATAAGCTTGACTTGATATGAAACATCTTTCATGGATTTGATAGGAATTGAATTAAACCTATAGATCAATTGTGGGAGAAATGATATGTTTATTAGGTTGGGTATTCCAATCCATGAACACAGTATGTCTAAAATGTGTCTTCAATTATACAAGTAACAAATATTTTTCATTCTAAAAATTCAAATTATCATGTAAAGTTAGACCTCTTATATCTCATTCTGATTTTTTTCCAAAATAAGCACTATCAATCTTTTTTCTATGCATTTATTTAATATGATTTTGGATTGCATAAATGACATCATACTATGTGAGTTTTGGCAGCTTACTTTTGTCATTTAGCACTGTGTCTCTGAGACCACTTGATATGAGTACATACAGATCTACATCATTTATTATAGCTGTTTTGTAGTATTCTAAAGTATGGACATATAGTTTATTTAATAGTTTCCCTTGTAATTGGCACTTCTTATACTGATGGAATTTCTGTAGATTATGAGCTTAAGCAATAGTTAACAACTACTTTACTCTATAACAAGGTATATGACCATTTTCTCAATAGAAGGAAAAACGTAGTCTTTGTATGGGCTGCTTCATCCTGAAGGCAATGGATATACCTGTCTTATTTCCCAGTACAGGATGTACTTGTATCCTCAGCACCTAAAATAGGGCCTGCCACATCACAACCACTTGAGAAATATATGTTGACATTGGAGAATCTTGTTCTGTGTTTCTATGTAGCCCTGGAACTGAAGTGGTTATTGAAAGCAGTCCCATTCACATTTATTGGAATTATAAAATGGTTTGTGGAGTGTTGCTGATTTAAAAGAGTCAAAGAAAAATCTAAATCTTTTGGAGTTGACTGAGATAATAGATATAAATTGCTTGCAAACTAATTTATAAAAGTAAAATACTAATTATTACTTTTATTATCAACCTGAGCTATCTTTCTTGCCATGTGACCTTGATATTTGCAAAGGCACTAGTGTATATTTTATCAAAAGACTGGGGTTGAGATACATCTGAACAGAAATTATATATCTACTAATGTTTTTGTGCATGCAGGCACGTGTGTGTATGTGTGCATGGAGCTATTGAGTCCAGTCAAGAGTCTGAGCTATTGCATTAAATGGCTTGGTAAATGGTAAATTAAGGGAGGAGACGCGGTTAACATGAAACAAACAACAAACAGTATCTCCTGTGACAAATGTGAAATAAAACAGAAATGATTTTGAAGCTTGCTCCAGAGCTGTTAACTGGCTCAGCTGGGGGAAAGACCCTGGCTCAAATGACAGCAAGAAAAAACACAAAAATCTTTACATATGAATATACTGTTTATCTTAATGATAAAGCCTTGTTCACAAAGTTAGATGATGTAGCATTTGTCCCCCAGAGTGTAACACTCTGAGGCAGCAACTGCGGAGAGAAATTGTAGTGTTTTTCACAGCTCGTGACAGGATCATGATGAGGTAAATAAAACGTGAACGTCACATGGATAGACTTGATGTGGAAGCTCTAAGTTGTTTGAAAATCTCAGTTCATTTGCCTGTGATGAAAATTACAGAATTAGAGATAAAATAAAGGAGAACAACATCAGGTATGTTTCTTCATCAAAATGGTTTTTTCAGGAATGCTTCCATGAGACACAAAAACAGACTGGTTGGTGGATCTGAGACCCTTTCAATTCTTGGTCTGGACGAAAGTTGTATTGTGCCCTTGTAGCAAAGAGTCGCACTTACCAAAATTTCCACCTAGAGTATCCTTCCAATCTGTACCTTACCACCTGTTTGTGACACTCTGGGACTCTCTCCTCGTTGGTTGCTGGCATGGCTAACAAGAATGAACTTTTTTTAAAAGCTATGTTTCTACTAGCATCCATACACATCTAAAAATATCATGACACTACGTAAACTAGAGCCTTTGCATAGACATTGTGTCTGGTGTGTGGTGTGAGTTGCCTCCCATTCTTCAGTTTTGTTTTGTTTTTCCAAAAATGGTTTTCCAAAAATTAGTAAAGCAGCAAATTACCCATTAGACAGTGACTTGAGCATGACTTTCATTTGGGATCTCTTGTTTGTTTACTGGTGGTAATTTAAAATTTTTTAGAAATTAAAATACACATGGAAAATGGAATTCATATACATTTTTCAGATAAAATGGAGATCTCAAAGATGTTTTTTCTGACCATGGCTGCTTGGAGCTATTATTTAGAACTGGACAAGATGATGCAAATCCCACAATTACAAGCAGTTCACAGAAGTATGATGATTTGAATATGCTGTGTTTCTGAATACTCTCTTCAAATTGCTGCATTTTCTTCTGTGGAAAGCTCTGTTTGATACTCAGAACAGCAAATGTGAAAGAGCATTGATGATTTAATTGCATCTGTGATTTCTGTACATATGAGTCATGATCCTAGCATCTCATCCCTTTTAGGAAAACTTAGCAGCACAGAGGATAGATGCTGCATGCTCCATGCTGCCTTTATTTATAATTCAATCTCCTTGAGGGACATGACTAATATTTTGATGTCTCTCACAATGACTAAAATGCATTTAGTGATGCCAAATAATATTTGGGGAGTAAATGAATAACTTGATGACAAACTTAGTACAAAGAAGAGATTGTAAGAAGTCATATATTAGCTGGTACTGTGGTTCACAGCTGTTTTCTTTTTGGTGCTATTAAACATATCCTTGGAAAAATAAAGGCTGTATGCTAGAGGAATGAGGTTCCATCTTGTCCTCTAGGCTCTCACAAACAGTCCAGTACTTTGGAATTTAGATCTACATCAGTCAATCCATTATACTTTCTTGAGTGTATAGGAAGCATTGGTAGAGTGGCTCAGAGCTGAGACTTGGAGTGAAATAAATCAAGCTCTGCCATTTCCAACTGTGTCATCTTGAGCAGATCCTCAATCTCTCTAAGACTCATTTTCTTCAATTGCAAAGTGAGGGTAATAACAGCATATACCTCACTAGTACTTGTGAAAATTAAATGAGTTAATACATGGAAAGTGCTAAACGCTATAACTGGCAAAGGCTAAGTGCTAAATAAATGATAGCTATTAACCAGAGATTTTGTGGTGAATACAAAGAAGAACCAACCTTGGGCTCTGTCCCCAAAGCTTTGCCAACTAGCTTAAGTAAGCAAGATGTACACCTAAGTAAATTAACCCCAAAACACAATGAGGAAGTGCTATTGCGTGCAGGGGAATGGTTGCTGGTCAGTCTCAGAGATGAGAAAGATCAAAGGAGTCAGAAAGGAATCAGAGGGGCAGGACGGAAAGGGGGCCACAAGGAATGAAACAGAATTTCAACAGACTGAGGAAGAAATCTGGGTTGGAGGAAAAGCCCTAAGGAAAAGAACTATGTGAGCAAGCGCATAGGCACAATAGTGAGCCTGCTGTGGGAGGCAGTGAGGTGACCGGCTGATTGTTCAGGGCTGTAATGGAAAAAGATTTTAAACAACAGCTGGCCAACTGAAACTGAGAAAAACAAATGATATCTCTACCAAAGTTTCTTGAGAACACTAAATGTGGTCTTATCATAAATACTAAAATCACTTAAAATCCTCTTTCTCCATTTCTTTCCTTTTCCTACCTCATGTGAATGTCAGCTGGCCTCAGTCTCCCCATCCCTGACTCCTGTCTCCAATTCAGTGCATCCCTGCTGCTGTGTTCCTACATCTCTTCTTTGCACATCTGTCCCAGACCCATCCCCTGAACCCTCTGTGCTGTCACCAAGCACCGTCCCTGCTAGCTGGTGCTCCTCTCTCATCTCCACTCCACCCTTACTCCCACTTCTCACAGCGAAGGTCCAAGAACACTAAGAGACCCAACCTTACGCTGAAATTTAATTAACTCTTTCCTCTCTGAGCCCTATTACACCCTCGACACTGACACTTATTATTATTGTAATGGCCTTTTTGTCTTTGTTTTCTCCATAGTCTCTTTGTAGGGTCACTCTCAATAGATGCCAAGTGAATGTGTCAGACACCTCCTAGCCCACTGTTACTCCAGCCCCTTCTGTGATAGCCAGTTTTGCACAAATACAACCTGATGGCAGCCACTTCTGCTGTATCATGTGTCACTTGTCATCAGCCCCTGGGTTTCTCTAACACAGTGAGCTGGGACACCTGAGGATATCGGTTTCCCATTCATTCACAAACAATAGGTGGAACAAGAGAATTAATGCTCCAAGAGGCAGCCCTGGACCAGTGAAAGATGGAGCTGGTAAATAAATGCTCCCTTTTGCCAGGGTACAAGTCTGCAGCCCACTCTGTATGGCTCCTAGAAGGGCCCTGTGGGAAGGCACCCCAGCGGCCTGCAGCAGAGCCCTGTGAGGACACGCCCTCAGATTGGCTTTGCCTCTTTCCCTGGTCTTCCTCTCATAGTTCCTGAGATCACATCCCAAAAGAAACTACCTGCACATAATTGTATCCCAGGCTCTGCTTTCTGGATGAAACTCAGAAGAAGAGACACAGGCAATGAGTGAATGAATGGCTATAGAAGAGAACTCTGTGGGAACAGTTTTCCTAGGTAATCAAGGAAGCTATGAGAATTAATTCTCAATTATATCAGAGATGCAGAAAGAGCTTCCTTGTTCTATTGTCCTATCAAACACTGAAAACACACTTTATGTATGATGCAAATGCACATCCCTAAGATAGACATCCTGGTGTGTGTGCGTGTGTGTGTTTTAGTTAGCTGCAATGCATTGGGCCTCAGAATAGTTTCTAGATATCACGGGTGCTTCTGTCAGATTTGCCTGAGCGTATGTGTGTCTTCATGGTATGTTTGTATTTGTGTAAGCAAGACAAAAAAGGATTAGATGTGTCTTATAGACCTTTTGCAAACACTGATGAGTTAGAAGCATGGATTAAATCTCTTGTCCATTCCTTATAAGCCTTTAAATAAAGAAATAGTAAAGCAGAACACTGGGACAATATAAATCAAATCTTGGAATTTTGATAAACTGCCATCTGCTTTTGAGCACTTACAAAGGAAACAAACTTTCATTTGATAAAAAAATGTATATCAAAAATTTTGCAACCTCTTTTCAAAATGTTCCTCTTAAATAACTCATTTAGAGAGACTTAATTTTCTTATGCTTTTGAAATTGGTGATGGGTAAGCATGAATATGCCATATTCACCTAGAATTAGGCATCTTATTACAGTGAGATCTGAAGTTATTTTCCAGGTGTATCCCCTTCCCCTTCTCTCACATTTACAACACTGCTACCTGGATATGCATTTTAGTTCATTGAATCAAGAAGATTAAAATTATTTCTAAACAGTACTATAAAACCTGTTTTCAGAACAATATTCTATTGAAATGTCTATTCATTTTGAGAGATAAACATGAAACTATGGATTCCTATGAATGGTGATTTGGAGAGGAGATGCTATAACTGCTTCTGGTTAACCCACAAATATTTTGTCAATTGCTAAGTAGGAATCATTGTGTTAAATTCATAGCAATTTCAGAGATGTACAGTAAGCCTTCCCCCAGGGTGAATTCCTCTTAAACTAAATCTAAGCCTACAGAGTAATGAGCCCCTCCTATTGTTCTCCACTGGGGCTGCATGGGGTGGGTTTATGCTGTTGCTCTGTTGGAAAATGGAGAAAGTTATCTCCCTCATTCCCTTCCTCTTCTACTCTTTTCATTTATTCTTCAATTTCTCTCTCTCCCATTTGGTTTTGAAGAATAAAGTCTTGGGGTGCAAACAAGAGGGTTTCAGCAAAGACTGGTGTCCCCTGTTGAGGAGCTATAAGCTCCATGTATTCTGAAAGATAAGGGCTGAAAGAAGCCTGGGGTCGGCCCAGGGCTGAAGCAGCCACACTCAGAGCAGGGAGAGGATGGGAGAGCAGCCCTGGGTGGGGGCAGGTGCAGGGACAAGTAGCAGACAAGATTTGCCACCAGGAAGGCTCAACACAGGTGATGTACATCAAGAAGGAAGCCGAAACCAGAACTAGTCGCACATCCCTCTGCTTAATGCGCCTGTTCCCAGGATGTATCCCAGTGTTCCAAAGCTATTGCACCCAATGCAAACACAGTCTCAACTCACAGCAAAGGAAACCTGAAGTAGCTGCACAATTTCTCGCATTTTAACAATAACATTAGTCAATGGAAGAACTGAAATAACTCACCCTTGATGTGCCTTGTGGAAACTTTGGAATAAGATCATAACTGACTTTTCAGGTTTTATTCTGATAGATTAAAAAAATTGAAAGACCTCATAAAATGTTTTATTGAAAAAGCCATATGTATCTATTCAAACTTAAGTTAATTAAAATTAGATTATATTTCAAGTGTTCAATAGCCAAACATGACCAGTGGCTACCGTACTGGAGCACTCAGCGTTAGAGTCACCTTCAAGGATGTTGTCCTGAGTTACTTGGCATGGCTCAAAAGCCAAAGGCACAAGTTGTGTTTCTGGATTGTACCACAGCACAAACCCAGGTGACTGGTGCCAGGAAATAGTACTTTAGGAATCAGAAGAGTGAGTTCACTGGGAGTGAAGTGGTCAGCAGACCCTTCACGGAAAGGATGGAATTTGAGTGGAGTCCCAGGAGACCATTAGGACTTCCAAAGGCATTCTAGATAACAGAGAAAACATGAAGCAATATATGAATGCCAGATATATTAAGGTGCACTTAGAGCAGTGAAGTGAAAATTCATATTTGGGAAAGTAATTTGAAACAACATTGTGGACAATCTTGGAGACCAACATGAGGGACATGCTGAAGCACAGTTTTACACATTGAATATTTTTTCACTTCAATAAAACAATTTGTACTTTTTAACAATTATACATATATAGTCACATAGATACTCTATTTCATATTGAGGTATAATTGGCATGTTATTTTCAGATATAAAACATAATGATTCAATATTTGTATACATGCACCATGACTGTAAATCTAGTTAACATCTGTCCATACATAGTTAAAAAAAAACATGCGTAGTTAAAAATATTTGTGTGTGTGATGAGGACTTTTAAGATTTATATTCTTAAAAGTCCTTTAAGTCCTATACTCTTTCAAGTATGCAATGCAGCATTATTAACTATAATCACTGTGCTGAATATTCCATCCCCAGGGCTTCTGTATTTTATGACTGGAAGTTTGTACTTCTTGATCCCCTTCATCCACTTCATCCACCCCATACCCCACGTCCCCTCTGGCAACTGCCAGTCTCTTCTCTGCATCTGTTCTCTGTATAAATGAACTTGGTTTTTGTTTCTTTTGTTTTTCTTAGATTCCACACCCAAGTGAAATCATGGAGTGTCTTCATCTGAGTTATTTGACTTACATAATGCATTCAAAGGTCCATTCATGTTGTAACATATGGCAAGATTTCATTCTTTCTTATGGCTAACTAATATTCCATTGTGTGTATTTAACACATCTTCTTTATCCACTTACTTATCAGTGAACACTTAGTTTATTTCCATGAAAATTCTTGAAAACTTTCAGAGGTCTACTTTCTATGAATAATATATCAGCAAGACCACTGAGATCCCAAATAGTACTTTAAATTTGAATTAGAAAAGGCTCCCTTGAACTTAAGTAAGAATTTTTAACAGTAGCATATCTTAATATATCTATAAAAGGAAACAAATATAAAATGACTTTTATGTGAATTATACAAACCGAAGGAGTAAACACAAAAGTATAGAAAATTCAAATTTTAATCACAATAATTAGGAAATCAGAGTTACAAGTAATTTATTATGAAATAAGTATGTATCTTTCACAGGAAACAAAACTCTGACTGCTTCAGTGCTCACTTGTGCTATTTCTGCATGGAAATGGTTACCAGATTTAATAGTCTTTCCTATGGCATTGTTCTTAAATACATGAAGGGATTTGAGGTTCATCAATTGGCCTATACAAAGCTCCACTAAAACCAACCAATTCTGAACTCACATGCCAAGGTTTTATTTAAACCAACCAGTCACTTTCACAGTGAAACATTGTTGCTTTTGCTCTTATGAGTTCTACCCTAGTTTTTGTGTTTCCTTCCATATGAGTAAATCCTCAATGTTTTAAGCAAATTATTATTCTTTGATGGTTAATCCAAACACCTCTTCCTACAGACTTAATTCCCTCTGGGTTTGATCAGATTTTCACTGTCCTCCCAGGCAGAAACCACAGCAGAGCCCTCACTCTTCTCAGAGTTGTTATTTTCCTTGGTTAGTGTCATCATAATTCTTCAAATTGAATGCCATGAGAATATTAAAAATGACATTTTAATGATCATAATGATCATAATAGTCATGGAAAATTTTATGATCATAAATCTGTTTCCAAACATTGACATTGTTGTGCACAAAATTTTTCAAAAAGAAATTGATGTTGAAATGTAGTTCTGAACCAGGAACTGATAGTGGGGTTTGAGATCAAAATAAGTCTCCCTTTTTCTAGTATTTTCTATGTGAGACAAATTGGCATCAATGTAAAGATATAATTCTTTTGGCATCAAAGATATAGACTCTGTAAATACGATCACTTCTAATTTTTTTAAAAGTTGGAAATCATTTTGATACTTTCAAAGACATTATATATATTAAATTTTGGTTTATGCATCATTTCATTTAAAACATTGAGCCAAATTATTACTCAGAAAATAAATATAGAAAGATCGTTTTGAAATACTTTTGACCTGTGTTCTGTAATTTACATCTTTATTAGTATCACCAACAGTTCTATAAGAGCACACACTGTATCTAATTGAGTTTAAATGGCCTATTGGCAATGACTTGAATTTCTTATTGTGGATTCTGCAATAGTTTCAAATTTGTGTTTGTTAAATGTATTTTGAAAACATTTCAATATTTCATTAAAGCCAAATGTAGTAATTATACAGCCCTTGGATAATGGTAACAAAGAAGAAAAAAAGAACCCTGAATGATAGTAAAAGAGTTTTTTGTTTATTTTCTTGTTACAGAATAAGAAATTTAAAATGCCTTGGATTTTTTTCAAGGATCTTTTGTAGCAAATCATTATGTTTTCCATGTTTTTAAATTGAAACACATTAGAATCCCAGGCTTCTGAAATTTTTTTGGCTTAGATTTATGCTTTTTTATCTAGTCTACTAAATTTATTTGTCTATTTATCAATATATATAACACCCTTCTCCAGAATCAGGGGTTTATATTTCATCCCCTAAATAATGTGCAATATTATTTATTTTCAGTACTTGTATTCTTGGTAAAAGTTCTACCATAATGCGTTCAAATTTGGCTTTGGTTTCTGCAAAATGAAAATCCCCATTATTATGCACCATAAGTTTCTTGGATGATTTCTGGATGGTAGGCATCACCTTGCCAGGTGGAGTTATGTATTATGAGTTAAAAAACAGCACAGAATTTTTTTTTATCATTAGTATATATTGTCTTCATTGTATCATTGATAATTATATCCATAAAAATGATTTCAGTTTAAAAGCACTACTTCTGTTGATGAGTATTTTGCTATGTTCATGTTTACAAAAATGCTGTATGTGCTGCCAATAACTGTACAATCAGTCTCAATTTTCTACTTTTCCATCCTCCAAAAGTTCAAAATTTTTTTTAATTATGTAATTATCGGAGATAATAAGCTAAATAGGATGAAATGGGCTTTTACCATTTTGCAGAATTTGTGTGTGATAAATTTTTGAAAACATCCTATTAGCACTACTTTTTGGAAAGGTAAAATTTCTTATACACCCCGGCTATGTACCTGATCAGCAGACAGTACGCTGGGTGTAATATGCTCTTTGCGATTTTCTGCTAGTTTTTCTTGAAATTTTGTTGTAATGACTTTCATGAAGACACAGTAAATTTATTCATGCTTCATCTGTACTCTAACTTGCCCACATTCTGCTTACATTAGGAACTTTGAAGTATTTTTCATTTCTTTTCTACCTTTCCCTCTATTTCCTCCAAAATTTTATTAGATGATTACAGTAGTTCTGTTTTCTTCTATTACAGCTTTCTGGTTTTTTCATTAAAAAATGGCCACCATTTTTTAAAAAGCTTTTTTAAATATCTAATAAGGGTTTAGTATTTTATCATTTAAAATAATTCCAAATATATTTATGTAATAAATTGCTCAACTTATTAGGAGTTAATTTTTGTTCTTTTTTTCATATCAACAAATTTTTCCTAACAACAATCAAGGACTATCATATATTTTGTAGTTCTTGACACAGTAGTCTCTATGTGTCTGAAATATTTCCATTAGAGGTCATTAATGCCAGTGGATATTGCTTATTGTATAGTGATTCATATAATGAAGATAGTTTACATTTAAATAAAAAACTCAGTACTACATCTGACACAGTAAAGAAACAGCAAATGAAATAAACTATGTCAAATTTAGCCATGTATTAATATAAATCAGGAGTTTTTTATATTACGTATTTGCTGATAACTGTAAGCTGTCAAACAGCATTTTTATTTAGTGTCAAAGCATATTTTCGATTGGTCAGATCAACAAGGTGTTTCAATTACCAAACTTACTCCTCTTTCATAAGTTAATAGAGCATGACATGATATGTATATGTATACATAATTGTATAATACAGAATATGTCTTAAAATAACACATTTTGCTCCCATTGGACATAAAGTAGTCATAACATATTCTTTTTTAGAATAAGATTCGACCACCATCATAAAATTGTCAATAAAAATACAGAAATAGTTCGTCTTTGAAATTAGCAGTTACAATAAAAACAGCTACATTGTTACAGTGTAAGGACGATCCTTGTACTGTGCAGTGTCTGATGGGGTGTTCTTGGGTAGTGTACACCTGAACAGTTGAACATAACAACTCAAGGGTTTGGATCTGTGCCTTCAAAGCTGTGAATGACTGGCAACCCGTTTAGTACTAAGTGCCCTTGCTCCCTTTGCCCCTTTGATTGCACCTCAGATGGGCAGCTGACCTAAGTGGGACTAATCACAGTCCCTTAGGAGTAGGACTGGGACCAAGATGTAATTAACCTTTTTGGGTAGATAAATCACAAACATTAGAAATAACATGTCTGTGAACATGTCTCATAGAATGAACAGAAAAAAACAAACGAAAAATCCTGGTCTGCAGAGAAGATAGGAAAAATGCAAAGAGTTTTGATTTCATTCAAGTGCCCGGTTTCAGGCCACCCTAAAGACCTTGCTGCTTCTCTGATTATGAGCTCTATAAATCAGCCTTCATCCATTGGTAAAGGGGTACCTGGAAAGACAGAAATAAACATACACACGCACACACACACACACACACACACGTTTACCTGTTCGTTTGTTAGTTTGTTTTTAAATAAGAGAAGCTGCAGCTATTATTCCTTTGTCTGATACATAAAGTCACTTGGCAGCAGATTGTTTCTGACTTCTTCCACAACACTTGAGTACTGCCTCTTAATTGTGCAAATATAGGACGACAAAATACCCTGTAGTCTAATCAAGGCTGCGTCTCCTAGATGCTGTCCATTATTCTACAGAGCGAGACACTGGCTTGGAGCAGGATGAGGAGGCAAGGTGCCTCATGAGAAAAAGAGGTTGAGGTTGCAGTTCCTTCCCTTTTTGAAGTTTAACGTAACCAGAACCTTTCTGATAGATGGTGATTGTCCCATGTGAGGTCCGGTGGATCCCAAAGACCCCCAGATGAAGTCACCAAGAAGGAAGGAGAGTCTGTATTATTGCCCAGGGCACAGTTCCAGTACCTTGAGTTCATAAGGAATGATACTCTGGGGTAGCACGGAGTGAGGCTGTACCTGTACGTTCCCGCATGTGGCTTTGCCCAGGAGTGATGGCTGAGCATATGAGCATAACTTAAAGATAAACTTACATGGAGGGCCCAAGTTTGGAGGCATGTTGCCACATGCGGAAGGAGCTAGATGACCAATGGCAGTGCAGTAGACAAAGGTACATTTGTTGTCAAATGGGTAACTGACCTAAGCTGTCATTTTTCAGGTGTGACACTGGGGACAGTGATAGGGCATAACACAGAATGTCCCAGACTCCCCAGCTCTCCCTCTACTTGGCATTTGGAAACAGGCCTAACCCGTTCGGGTAGAGGAAGCCTGACTGGCAGAGCAGAGAACTCCTTCACTGGATAGAGATTAGGTTTCCTCTTCATGTGAGCAGAAAGTGGCCTAAGAGCTTAACTGGAAAATAAAAGAGACATATCCATATTTGTGCCACAAGAAGTTCCTACAAGTCGTGATCCTAATCAATTCTTCTTTTGGTTTAAATTAGCTTGAGTTATATTCATTAAATGCAACTAAAGGAGTCCTAACCAACAGAGACCATGTACATGTCAGGGACATGCATTGCTCTAAGCCCATGTCCAGGTTACCTGTTTTATAAATAAATTCTATCTCCAGTTATTGTTTTATAACAGTATGGAAATTATAAAACAGTGTATTATAGTCAGTAATGATAACAATGCAATATGAGAATGTAATAAAGCCAAGTCTTTTCGTGACCAGCTATCCACCTGAAAAAGAAAAAGGAGCTGGAATCTCTCCTGCCAAAGGCCAAAGGTGATTCCTCACCTCAAAAGCATCTCCAAGCACCTAGTTTCTATGGAGATTGGCAAGTTAACTCAGAGCAACATGTCGGTGTACAGAAAGCGATTTAAAATCTACACTACAATTTATTCAATGATTTTACAATAAATCAGCTACCTCCTCTATGTGGTAAAATATTTCTGTAAAACAGCAGGTCAGTTGGCTAAGCATCACTATTTTGTTGTTCTCTGTAAAATGTTATACTGAGTAAAATTATATTTTTATGGTTGCCTTGTTTAAAGAACACTCATCCAACAGCTTTGATTTACTAACCTAATTTACATCCACATGAGTTGCCACTCTCAACTGCATTTATCTTCTTTTTTATCATCCCAGTCATTTCTAAATATCATTGTTGTAGCTCTCTGTAATACCATTATTTTTCTTTAATCTCGAAAGGACACAGACAACTTCACAAATAAGTTGTTTGCTATATATCTTTTGAGAGGATTTCAATGTAAGAACAAAGTTGGTTAAACATTGATTTTAGGCTTTTTAGGGTGTTACCTTCTTATCTCTAGTTGATTGGCAGATTTTTTTTAAACTCAGTTGCTTCACATAAAATCATAGTCAAACGGTGTATTTTTCATTTCAAATGTTAGGTCATCCTTTTTCCATTTTCCTATTGAAAATGAAATTGTCTGAAGGACACTGTAAGTCATTCGTTATTAATGTAAGGAGCTGGTGATACAAGAATATTTGCCTCATCATTTAATTTCTGCGGCAAGATATGTTAATGCTTACCAGATTGATATAAAAAACAAGGATGGCACTAACCACATATTAGATAATGTCTTGGCAAGTTTTGTTAAAATGAGGAGAATGAATAGCTCAAAGTATACTGTTTCCTGGGCCAAGATGTATTTGATATTTTGCTAGAGTCTAAATGCCATCTATTGTTGGGAGGTTTCTCTGAAAAATGTTATTTTAAAAAGAAAAAACAAACAAACAAAAACACTCACAGAGCAATATAAAATTGAGTGGGCTATATTGACCAAATATAGGGATTATGCATTTGTCTGATTACACACACATGAACTACATACTACAGATCTCACAAGCATCTAAAGTGAATATGACAAGAGAAAACTGTGATATTTAATATTTTCTCCACTGGTGTTTCTGTTTCCAAATTTTCAGAATTTGGTCCCTTAACATATTCACAGAATCACCATATTTCTTGGGACTACCTAATAGTTTTAGACCTAGAACTGTCTTTTGTGTACATCATTGCTGTGGACTAGACTGGATGAGGAAGAGATGTTTTCGAAAGCAAGTTGAGAAAGAGAACATGAAAATCATTTTCAGGTGTAAAAACTAGTAAAAAATTTTTTTAAAGTCAGAGTTATAAAATAACCCAAAAGATGGTTGTGTAAATTGTTTGGAATAAAATAAAGTAAATGCAAAACATTACAAGGCAGAGAAGAAAATTATCAACAACTAAATAAAACAAAAGCAAATAATCCCAGTAAAGTAACAGATATTCATACAAAACAAACAAAAGAGAGGAGACTAACCATAGGAATTAATGTTTCTACTTTCCTCATTTAGCTGGAATCTTCTCTTGGTTCAAGGTCTCAGATCCACCCATGTGATTTAGATGCTCCTCCTCTGACGTTCAAAAGCAGCCTACGCATATTTCTATCACAGGACTTTTTCCATTTCACTAGCTGTTTATTCATCTTCCCTCATTGATGGGGGCCTAGGAGCCAAGTCTTATTCATCTCTGTGTCTGTGTTTCCTTGTCTGCAGGGGCTAGCAGAGTGCCTGGACAAAAATTGGACAAATATGCCTGGTCATAATTGTTGGAAGAATTAATAAACTCCAAGTTTACAACTCCTACAAACCCCAAATGGGTGGATGGAAAACATGCATTTCGCTTAGCCTCTCACAGCACCGCAGTCTCAGGTTTTTCCTCTCCCTCATTGGCTCTTTCTTCTCCATCTCCTCTACTCATTCCTCCTTATCACCCAGGTCTCTTAAGACTGGAGTGTCACAAGACTGGTTCTTAGCTCTCCAGTCACTCACCAATTCTTAAATCTTGGAAGATCTCATTCAGTCTCGTGGCTTTATATACCACTAATGACCCACAAATGTGTAACTTCAGTCCACACCTCTCCCCAGAAGCCTAGATACACATATCCCACTGCCTACTGCACATCTGGACTTAGCCTTCAGTGGAATCTTAAACATAACATGTCCAAAATGAAACTCCTGACTTCGAGCCCACCAAAATCTACTCAGGCAATGGCAAGTCCACACTGCATTAATAGAGCAAAATCCTGCAGTTACTCCTCTCACGTCCCATATCCAGTAGGCCAGCAAATACTATCATCTCTACTTTGAAAATATATGCAAGATCTGACCATTCTTACTGTCTCCACTGCTATCATCCTAGCAAGCTCTTCCTACTTCTGCTTTTCCCAGAACCTTATGTTTATTCCCAAAGCAGCAGCTGGAGTGATGCTATTAAACACAAGTTAGAGTAAAGCGACCCCTGCTCAGAGCCCTCCAGTGGTGTCTCATTCACTGAGTAAAAGCAAAAGTCAGTGTAATGGGTTAAAACCCCCACGATCAGCCCCGTTCTGGTGCTGCCCCTGTAGCTTCTCTGCTATTGTTGCCCATTCAGCTTTAGCCACACTGGGTCCCTGAAATCTTCTAGCTTTTCTTGACATTCCCAACTTAAAATTACAAGCTCTTCCTACAAATTATACCTGCTTTCTTTTACTCTCTTAACTCATAACCATCCAAATGCTTTACAATTAACTTCAATTTTAAATTCTGTTGTCTATTTCCCTTTACTAGAAAGTAAGCCCTATGAAGCCAAGAATTTGTATCTGCCTTGTCTAGAGCAGTGCTTGGCACACAACAGATGTTCAATAAACATTTATTCAATAAATAATTGAAAATCTCATTTTATTCATTCATTTGCTTATTCAACAAATATTTATTAGAACCCACTATGTCCTAGTCTATTTAATCTAGCCCCACTACAATCACCCATCCATAGGTTTTTGGCCAAAGGTGATGATTTTTGTCTGGTATTGAGCATGACTTAATGAACCATTTCTTTTCCATTCCTTCCCCTTGCCACCCTTTGCATCATTATGTATGTGTATCTTCCCTCCCAAGTGCTCTTTTGTGTGTCATAGCTTATTCCTTTCCACCTCCATTTCTCTTCCTCTCTTTTCAAAAATGAGATAAAAATGACTCAAGCAATATAAGTACCAAAGAAGAGAAAGACATGTGTTTTAAATTGAACTTCGATGTAATAAAAACAAGTTTCCTTGGCCCCTAAAGTTTATAAGTCTCCAAGTCCTTTACATATTTTTTAAATGTTTCCGCCCATCTCCTTTTTCCCTTAACCTGCTTTGTGAATACCTTTATCCAATATACACATGTTAAAACACTTCTCCTTATTCAATTTTATTGCTTTTGCTTTTTCCATTTTAATAGAATAGGACCTTTTATTATTTTACATTATGCATGTATTATATGTGTGTGTGTATAAGTGATATATGAATCTGTGGGAAGTTAATTCTGATTATCACCTAAATGCAAAGTTTATAATACATTGTATAACTTCCTTGTCATTTGAAGACCATCTACATTTTAAAGAATGATCTTAATTAAAACTTACTTTTTTAGACATTTCTTAAGCTAAGTGGCAGCTAAGAAGTATAAACTATATGCAGGCAGAATTTTTGTACATTTATTTTTACTGATGAACTTCCTGCATCTAGAACAGTGTTAGAAATATAGCGGACATTCAACAAATATTTGTTAAATGCATGAATAAATGAGATGGGATGAAAATAAATAGTGAATATACTTAGGTAAGGGTAAAGATTTTATTCCTGAATATGCATGATCCCACTTAAAAAATGTATAGACCAGTTAGTATTAGAGGGTCTAATTATTTTATCTTTGGTTTATAAAGAAGTACAAGGGTATAGGGCTAATAATTTTCTTTTGATTCCTTAGAATATGGGAAAATATGGGCAAGACTGAAAATCCTGGCCAGGTGAATTTTGAAAATGTTGGTGCAAAGCTTGTTTTTCCTTCTCCCCTTAGTGTCAGTCTAAGAAACACAGACTATGAGGGGCAGTTAGGAGCAGCCTATTTGGAGTGGATCTTGTAGCTTTCTAACAAGGTTCCCAAGGGTACCAGTGTCAAGTCTGAGGGCAGGGTGAAAGTACATATCAAATGAACATCAAATTAGATAAAATATTCACAGCAGGAGTTCAATAAATGATAGCCATAAGCTATTTTGAATGAAAGTCTGGGAATTCCTTGATTCTGTATTATGCTTATGGCTTCTCACACATGTGCCACACACACATCATCTGATAAGTGGAGAGACATCACGGCTTATAGGCATTTAATTTTGGCTGGAATTGCCATGTCAAATACAAGAGAAACACCTTTTACAATTGTACTTAGGAAGTCCTTTTTCCACATCACATGGGATAATTTCTTTTTCAAAACGACCTCCTATCCCACAGTGTACACACAGCAGTCCAGGAGGACTTGAGACTGAAAAGTAACTTGACTTATTCCAAAGCAAAAAGAAAATACGTATCTTCTTTCACAGTCAACAGCTTGAGCTTTGTGATGATAAAAATATTTTAGGTAGCAGAATATAATCATCTAAATCCCAAATGGCTATGCTCTTAGAAGAGTGCTTGGTGGAAGCCCAGGGTGAAGGCTCGCCAGAGACTGGACTTTGATTTTTTTCTCCAGGACCTGTTGAAATGTAACCAGTGGAGATGGAAATGTAACATGCAAATGGGATGCCTCTGCCAGCATGCCAGTAAGAGGAGACAGGAACAAGTTCCGAGGTGGACAGTTGCTATTCCCTTCCCCTAGTCCTGTCTCAGAAGGTGCCTACCAGGGCATTACTCCAGGCTGGTCTCTCCACTGCACCTAACAGTTCATGACGAGTTTCTCCAGCTGAAACTAGAGCCACTTTCCCATACACTTTCAACCAGGAATTGTGTGATAATTAGAGGGGATATGTTGCATTTTAGATACCATAATTTTGCCCACACAGCCAACTAGTAATTTGCTGACCACAAATGCATTTGGCCTACACATTTTATCTTTAAGGTCTTTGCTCGCTCTGATATTCCCTAAAATTATGGTTCACATCAATTATATTCATACCTAAATATAATGGTAAATCTTTGATGAAGGTTATCTACCCTAAAACCGTTTTAAAAATTGGGAAAAAGTGCCACTTGTACAGAAAGGATCCCACTGATGACAGTGGACTTCAAATAGAATTGATTAATTTCTGCAATTCTTCCCCTAAACACTGAATACTGTGTGTGCTCTAGTGAACAGTGAAAATCTAGTGACTAAGGGAAGTTTAAGCCTCTTTAAAAATGAGCACTTCACAAGTCTCTGAGGAAATAAAATGTGAATAGAATAAAATAAATGTGAGAATCCAAATATTATTTCAAGTTTTTAAGTGCTATAGCTATTTAATATTTCACTTACTATCTAAATATATGCATTGGTTTTGTCCTTTACAGAAGAATATCAACCTTAAAAGAAAATTAATAGCAACTCCACATTAACCTTTGGGATTACTGATTGCTAATTAAATTGGCAAATGAGCTTCTGCCAGAAAATCTCATTCTAACTCCAGGAAAACCAAAGGCCTTTTAAAGCAGCTTCATCATGTCAAGGTATTAGAAAAAATGTTAGCTAGATTTACTTTCTTAATGCATCTGTTCTCTCTCCATTCTCTCAGCTTGCCTCTAAGTCTGCATTGTAATATACCACATACTTCCTAGTTTCCCTTACGTGTCCTTCTCTGGTGTTTGTTCATTCATTTAAGCACTCATTCATTCTCTATACCTGTTGGCTCTCCTTGGTTGCAATCTACAGAACCAGACTGAGTAACAGGGCAAGAATGAATGAGTGAATAAAGTATTGCATGGACATGGATAAATCACAGAAACAAAGAGAACATGATGGACCAGTTTTTTTGTTGCTGTTGTTTTTTTTTTTTTAAGGTCAAGCCAGATGGCTGAAGAGACTGATTGTTCTAGCTTGGGAACATGCACATCTAGGTCAGAGGTGGTCAGCATCTGCATAATGCTCTCCAAGACCATACCCACTGGTGGACAGGTAGCGTCTCAAAGCCAATTTGTGAGTGCAGTTAACCAAAGAATGGAAACTTGATGCTGAATAAATTAAAACAATGGATGACCACTACATCCATTTTCTTTAAAGTGTCAAAACTCCAGTGTGTGCTGTATTCTAAAAATGCATGTATATTTTTATAGAAATCCCTATTTCTGTTAGCTCATATCCATACAGAGTTACTCATTATATTTCTCTTGTAAAGACATTTGGATTAGTCTTGTTTTATTCCCCTTTGCTGCTGTAACGGATGATGTGATAAACATAGGGGCAATATGTTTGTATATTTATGATTTTTACTTGAGGCAACCTTTTGTAGTGGGATTCTTGAGTCAAAATATATAGTTATACATATTGGATACACATGAGTGTAGGGGCATAGAAAACTCTCTAGAAGGATATAGGTCAAAATGTAGTCAATGGCTACTACTGTGGTGTATTTATAATCATGAAGAGGTCTGTCATTAAAACAGAATTGTAAAGTTATTCAGGGGGAGAAAACTGGAATGCTCCCTTTGCCTCCTCGCTGTCTCTTCTCTACCAGAATTCTGACATTTTCTTCTCAAGAAGAGATTTTGAAATGGTCTAGTGTTCCCTTACTTCAGAAAAAAAAAAACACCCAACTTTTATTTGAACATAATTTCAGATACAATAAAGTAACAAAAATAGTACAAAGAACCACATACAGCCTTTATCCAAATTGCCTATATGTTAACATTTGACATGTCTTTATCTTTCCAGAAAAAAAGTATGTTTTTTTCTGATCTATTTGAGAGTAAGCTGCAGAAATAACATCCCTTTAACCCTGTGATAGAGTCTGACTCATTTTTGTGATGTTTGACAGCTTTTAAACATCACCTGCATCTTCCCTCTGAGCAATCTGATGAGAAAGCCTGATGCTCATTCCTTTGATACCATCGGGAGATTCAGGTCCTGTTTGTGTGAGGAGACCCTGAGTCTCCCCTGCCCCTAACGGGGACAAGAAAGCCTTGAGCCAGCCTCCTTGCTCTCTCGGTCCTGCTTGGGAGGCGTGTCTTGCTCTCCCAAGTCATATCTCCCAAGTCATATCAGTTGTGCAATAACCCTCTCCATACCCTCTTTAGGTGTGTGTGGCATCATAAATCTGAATGACCAAGCCAAGCTCTGGGCAAGGGTTTAGCTACACCTGCAGACTGATCACAACAAACCCTAAATGTAGTCTCTTTACATAGTCACAGTATAATCATAAAAATCAGGAAATTAGATTAGTACAGCTTTATTATCTAATCAACAGACCCTACAGATCTCTTCATGTGCCCTAATAATATGCCTTAATGCCAAAGAAAATCTGGGATACATTACTAGGCAGATGACATGGATATTTACCTCCTTTATCTGAAACAGTTCCGGAGGCTCTCCTTGTCCTTCATGACACTGACGTTTGGGGCAGTACTGCTCAGTTGTTATGTAGGACGTTTCTCAATCTGGGTTTAATGTTTCCTCATAATTAAATTCAGGCTGCATCAAACTGGAAGGTCTTTGGTTTCTATTTGTTGGCTTTGTGTGCTTTGTGACCTAAGAATGCACTTTTGGTATTTCTATTATTTCTTATATCTCTCAGGTAGGAATAAATTCCAATATAAATCCAGACTTAAGTCTTGAATATCCAAAGGCTTAGATAAAACCATTGGACGATGTTTCCAACTGGTCCTTTTGTTACTGATTTTAGGGTGATAGTAAGTGGGAATCACTGAGAGATGGGAGATAAAGCATTGAACCATTTGTGCTTTTGAAAATTTTGTCAAAGTTCTCCTCTCTTCAGCCAGGCTTGATTGAGATCTGGCATAAGAGAAGACATGTTAAAACCTCCTCTTAAACAAACCTCTTTCTGCCTCCTTTATTAAGCTACTCCAGAAATTCAAAGAGCTCCCAAAGAATAAAGAGAGAAGGGTGGTTTCTAATTTTAACAGTATTACTACGTGTTGAACCCATCAATGGCTTTCACATTTAATATAGACCTTTTTGGATTATTGTTAGAAACAGATATACCTTTCTCAATCAGAAAATAAGTAGGATAAAGTTTTTTCCACTTAAAAAAAGAATCACACCTACCACTGACCAAATTCTGTTTCTTATTCTAATTGTTATCTTTTCCTTCCCTTTGGAGCCAAGTTCTTGAAAGAATAGAGGCCACCTGATGTCACCATCCTCCGATCCCATTCAGTTCTGCCAACCTCCTCAGTGTCACTTCTCTGTCCTCCCTGTGGCAATTCATCTGTTCTGCCCTCTTCTTCCTTTGGCATCTGATGGAACATCACCTTTATTTGCATGACCTGCTCCTCCCACCCCACAAGGGTCGCCTTCCCTCAGGGTCCCACACATGTCTCAGTGTTCAATGAACTCCTACACTTCTGTGGGTTCACCTCCCACTGTCCCACGATGACCAAACACCTAAAGCCCAGTCCTCTCTCCCAAACTCCAGTGTCATAGGCCCATCTGCCTAGTGCACTTTTCTACTCTAAAGCCTCAGAGGCACTTCAACTTCAGTCATTACCTCCCTGATACCTTCAACTCGCTTATGTCCTGAGTACTCTCAGATAATGATACTAAGAGTCATCCAATCATCTAAGTCAGAAAGCAGGAGTCACAGTAGATCCTTCCCTTGTTCCCCACAACCAGGTCCTGTTGAGTTCAGTGGCTATGTGTTTCTCAGATCCACTCTCTCCCCTCCTTTACAAGCCCTCTGCTTCCTAGCTAGAATGAGAAATTTGGTGTTGATTCATAAAATCCTGTTCCCTACATATTTCAGAAATTTCCATTCTGCCCATGTGTTCGTTTCTTCTATCAGTTATCAAATATCTCTATACTCGAAAAGTTCCCACTATCTTCATGGAAGCATTCAGCACAAATTGATACAACATTTGGTATTACCTTCTGGAGTTTTCCTTCTACAAAAATGAGAGAAAACATCTGAAAGATATGAACATTCACATTACTTGCTCCACTGATTTAGAATGAGTATTCAGTTCTTAGTGAAAACAATCGAGGCATTCAAATACTGCTTTTCCTATTTCTTCTACAGTGAAAGACTATAATCTATTGTCATATCTCCCAGCATTACTCTTCACACGTGGCTCATTTTTCTATATAAATATCCACTTACATGTTGTCACACTTTGTTCTTACACTTTCTTATTGCACAGATGACTTCTCAAATGTCTGGGTGCTGACCTCAAAGGAACCATTCTAAAGGTGGGTGGTTTACTGTACATTGTTCAAGTGTGATTCCAGATGTTTACAAATATGTTTGTGTTTGATTAAGTTTCATCTAAAACTTCAAGTAAGAGAAAAGGCAATTCAGAAAAGAAAAATCCCCTTCATCAGAGAGCAAAATATAAGCTGATCTTCTTGGATCTATATTTCCTATTAGATCACACAGTATTTCAAAGGTTTGGATGAACTTTTGAAAATGTATCTGTAGTAAATGCACAGCTTCATAATGAGCATTCCAGCTTGTCTGGGACGGTCTTTCCACAATTATACCTTCATTCTGCAGCATTTTCTAGTAATGAGGTGAGACTAAAAAGAATGAATAATTTTTCTTCAAAGCTCCAAAAAAAATGACACACCTAAAGAAATACTTCCACCACAATGATTTCTGCAAAGATTCAGAGAATTATTATTCACAAAGTCAAATAAGAATTTGGGATTGATTGTTTAATATTTCTCTGAACACCAATGAGATACTGTACTAGTCATTGTTATAACATTATTACACCCTTCAACATTTGCATAGTTGACAAAAATTCTATAGAAATGCAAATTTATGTATCTAAAGTACCTATACTAAAACAACACAATATTCAGATAGGGCATGACTAAAAGACAATAGTGAATCATCTATAGGCATTAGACAATGAGGGAGAGAAAGAAAATGCTGGTAACAATCAGTATCAGCTATATGTAGACATAGAGAGAGAGAGAAAAAAAGAGAGAGAGAGATGGAGAGAGACAGAGACAGGGAAACAGAGACATGGGGAAACCTAGTAAAGACCAAGATTTGATACAGAAGACATAGTTAATGATATTTTAATTTATTCTATCTTACTGCTGACCAATGCTGGTTCCAGGTGATTGGAGAACTTACTTGGTTAAGAAAGGAAGTGAACCTCTTCAGATTAAAGATGCACCTATCCAGTTCAATGAGAAAGAAAAAAAACAGAGGAGGTGGTAGGTACACACATGAGAACTTCATGGTTTTATAAATAATTTATCAAATGGCAAAAAAAAAAGTCAAGGACTTGATTTACTCAAAAGCAAAAATTTACTTGCTTTGTTTTTGCTGAAGACTGTTTGCAGATATTGAGACAAAACTGGAATATCCAGCTATATAACTAGCTTTATTTTAAAACATAGTGGAAATTAAATTCTCAGGTCCCTGAATTTGAGACACATGAGCATTTCTGTTACTTACAAAAGCAGAAGATGTCAGCAGTGGTACTGGTAGTCCAAAAAAAATTGTCCCTAAAACCCTTCATATAGAAATAAATATAGAGAGGAAAATTAAACAGACATTTTGCATAATCTGTTTGACCTAATTCTGGCTTTAGCTGCGTAAGTGGTCACAGAGAAGATGCCATCTGCAAAGGAAAATTTTGGGGTTGATAGAATTACTCTCAAATTGTAACCCAATTTGGCAGAAACATTTTGTTAAAATTCAACATGTTATCCTTATGAAGGGAAAATACTGGGTATTGTATTTTTTGCTTTTGAGTAAATCAAGTCCTCAACTCTTTTTTTTTTCCATTTGATGAATTATTTATAAAACCATGAAGTTCTCATGTGTGTACCTACCACCTCCTCTGTTTTTTTTCTTTCTCAGAACTGGATAGGTGCATCTTTAATCTGAAAGATTTGTCTCTAAAAATCACCTGGAAAATCACATCAATGGAAAAATAATAGCAGATTTTTTTTTAATGTTGTAATTAGTTTTAATAGCTAAGCTAATGCACAAAATGGATTGTCAACCCCACTCTCAAGAGTCAGAGATTTTACCCAGTATCGACCTTTGCTGACAGCTTTAAAGATGGAGATAATCAAGAGACTCAGAGCAGAAAAGTCTGGAGCGCCTCACGTGCCTCCATGAGTCCATCTTTTCTACTTTGGACACAAGAGCAGCAGACAGCGTCTCCATGAGGCTCTTCTGGGATTCTTCACACTGCAAAGAACATTTAACTATGAAATATTTCCATGTTATACCTCAGAATGGAGTGTATAGTTTAGGTGAAATTCTCTAGGGAGTCATGTTTCATAGATTATGGATTTATTTATTATATGTACTCCTTTAGCCAGAGACACCCTGCTGATCAGACCTCTTCCTCCTGGCAAAAGCCATTAGTTTGTTTACCTGGAGGTAGGCTAGTCTTCTTTTCTGGCCCCTAGATGAGTGCCCCCTTCCTAGGCAGGCCAGTTTCTGAAATTTCTTCCTCTCAACAGTACTCACAATGGTTCACACACTGAACAAATGTGCAAAGTGAAAGGATATGTCCATAATGACGATGATGAAATTGAAGTAAAGGAATATTTCTTGGGCTTCTTTCTCATTTCTGCAACGACTGCTGTTGAAGTAAGAGAGACTGAAAAAATGGATAGTGATGGATAGGAAATAATGATAAGTTTGGCAGAGAGTCATGAAAATCCAAGTTGACTATAAATCTAGAAATTTCAGTACTATGTCTGTGTTTCTTCTAGCAGCTTCCAAATCTCTCCAGAGTTGAAAAATTCCCACTAAATATCTTTACCAGAAAACTCATCATAAATTTATATTATATTTGATCAAATATTCTGGAGTTTTTCTTTTGGAAAAAAGTCAAAGAAAATGGATGAAAGATGGCAAAATTTGATATTATTCAATCCATTACTTTAGAATGTTTGGTTCTCAGTGACTCTTGAATTGAGGCATTCAAATTTTACTCCTCTCATTGTTTTTTGTTTTGTTTTGTTTTGTGAACCTTAATGGGTTGATGTTTCTTATAGGTAGGAGAACCCAACTCCAAATCTCTCTTAAAATTTCAGAATAACTAAGAACCAGCTGCTGATTTCAAAACTATCTTGTAAACACCTACAAGTTTTCTCCAAGTTTCTGCAGGAGAAAAACAGCATCCTCTTAAAAATTTGCACTGTGGTCATTTAATTACATTGACTCAGTAGTAGTTGTGTTGATAATCATCCAGTAACAAGTGAGTGCATTTTAATAAAATCAAATACTTGCAAAAGGTACAACTTAAGCAACTACTGTCATGTTATTTATGAGCACTCTATTTTCTTCATTTGTTCTTCAATTTTAAAACAAAAATTTTAAAATACATTATATTTTAAAGATGTATTTCATACTCGTAAAATATTTCATATACAAACTAGAACAGCCGAAAAACAATTCAGAAGTCTCTGTTATAGTAGCTATTATTTTTATTGCATGTTTGTTATTATAACAATTAAATATTATAATAATTAAATAGAACTGTGCTATTATCCAATACCTCTAAGTATTTGAGAAAACCTACTTAGGAATTTCCAGTAATACTCTTGCCACCAAAATTGCTAGAATTTATTCAATGGGAAAATAAACACAACTTAGAATGCATTTCTAATTGGCTCTGAATAGACTCAGTCCAACCACAGACTGTTAAGTCTATTTCAACTCAGTATATAAAACAGTCTCTATTTCCACTCAGTATGTAAAACAGTCTCTTCAAAGTATCCTACACCCCTATTAAGAAGTATTTTCCAAAAACCATGCCAAAACAAAAACACTTCAGCCTCACCTATTACCACTTATACGTACCAATATGGCTTCCTCATAATCAATATTCCACTTAGACTGACTTCATTATCCACAGTGGGGTATGTTTTCTTTATTCATCCATCTTTCATTCAACAAACATTTATTAAGTACCTTCTAGGTGCTAGGCAGGGGTTGAGAATACAAAGATAAAAGATGTGATTCCTTCCTTTAACAACATAATATCAGAATGGAAAAACAGATAAACAAATAATAAATTTTGGCAGGTGCCAACACAGAGGGCCCTTAGGGGACTAGAAGATACTTATGCGAGAGTTTACCTGGAAGGCTTGAGGGTTTGAAGGACAGTAGGGCTTGGAAAGTTTCTAACTAAAAGGGAATACAGTCATATTTTCATTTTAGAAAAATTGCTTTGGGCTCAAAATTAAAGCTAGAAAGTCCAGTTATAATCCCAATTTGCATCTCATAAAAGGAAAGCAAAAAGGAAGTTTATAAATATAGCAGATGGACAGAAATGGCCATGAAACCCTTGTTTGCACCAATATCTATCTGATTACCCATCTTGCCAGAAGACCAGGGCCTATTCATTTTGTATACCAGACCGCAGTATTAAGCACTGGCTCAAAAATGCTTATGTTTGAGCCAAACATAAGGTGATACTCCTGAAAATTAAAACTTAAAGCAGAAATGCTGATTATGTATGTTTCACCCTCCCTTCCCCAAAATCCAAAGTAGACAAATAATGAGGGAGAACTATATTTTTATTAGTTTACTAAACACATGGATGTATAGTCATCTTTTTTTATAGTCAATAAAAGGCACTAAATGGTAGAATAATATCTGTAAGTTGTCAACTGATGGAAGCAAATATCCAGAAAACCCACAGTCTTCCAAACTGGTTCCTGGGTGATTCATAACTGGCATAATTTATTCAACAATGTGCTGATGGGCCCTGCTGCTCATTGAGTGCTACAAATAAAAAGGAGCAAGAGTTTCTCATTTAGAGGACACTGCTTTAAGGAATACAAAGGCTTTGGAAATTACTAGTTTTTTACCTATAAAGGCTATGGAAATTACCAGTTCTTTCTTTGCCAGCTGTGGGTAAAATTGCAACATTTTCAGAATCTCTGGCTTTGGCCTTAGTGCATCTCCATATGAATAAGTGTTTCCAAGGGATGGAGAGAAGTAGTCATGTCCATATCAATAGGTAAGTATAAGGGGGAGAGAGGGCATATCACCGGAGAGGTATGGTGGGGCCCCTGTTTGCAGTCAGGCGGCAAGAGACGTGGGCAGGCAGAAGTAGACAACTGTACGCAATAAACAGCTATCTCCCACTTTATATCTCCCTTTGACTAATTTCAATTTCAACGGTATTTTGCCCAGGGGCTGGGAAAGTGTTTTCTTTCCCGAGTTATACTAGCCTTCCTACTCCTCTATTTTTGAGTATTCTTTTAGTGCCTTGAGGTCTCCCACTGCAAAGGATTGAAAAGAACCCTGCTGGAGGGCCAGAGAGATCTGACCTGAGCGCCAGCGCCTCTCTTGTACTAAGCACTCCCCGTCGCTCCTGCGTTCCTAGGGAGGAGAGGGGGAAAGCGGAACACAGCACCCGTGCTTCAAGACAGCCTGCAGCGCTCTGGCGAGGCTCCTTTTGGGAACTTTCCCTGCCTATAGGTAGAGAGCTGGGGAAATTAATAGGATTGCAGAGTAGCTGGGTTCGGTTTCTGAAATTTGGAGATCATTGTGATGTCTAACTACCACCTGGATGCTTCCATGATCAGCATAACATGAAACATTTCCCAAATAAGGCAACCGTGCCGTTTGGCTTCCATTTTTGAGGCTGTATGTCCCTTGGCACACCAGGTTGGGTGACTGCAGTAGAGTAGGGGAGAAGAGTGCTTGAGCCACCATAAGGACCATGACCTGGCCAAAGACTCAAGTCACAGAGCTTAGAGAGACTCATTCTAAGAGTCTACCTGACTCTTGCAACGTTGGGGTGTAAATCATATAATGCATACACATTTGACTTATCATGTGCACGATAGCAACGAGAGCTCTTACAGTCCTTACTATCACCAAGTTCATCACCGTTACCACCTTCCCTCTTGAAAGATAATGTTCTCACTGCCATTCCCAATCATTCCCCGCTGAATCTACAAACTGAAATGATTGATTTTCTAACTTTCCAGGTAATATTATGCACGCAAGACAGAGGCAGTAGTGTTTACAATGGTTTAAAGATAGTAAATAACACACAGCTCCCTCCTCCTCCAAACTATTCTCGCCCGACAGAGACAGAAATAAACAATGCTTTGTAGTCATGTCAGTCACCCTGCTCTGAAGCAGATTCATCCCAAGGTGCACGGGGATTGTTCTTTTTATTTTTATTTTTAAGCCTGTAGCACTAGGAGTATTTCAAGCAATCAGCTCACTTACCCTGAAAAGGAAAAAATCAAGTAGTGGATAGACTGTGGGTGGATCAGGATGTTGGGAAATAGTTGCCACAAGGACAAATGCCTAGACTTAGACATTTATAAATAATTAAGTTATTATTCTTAGTCTGCCTCTATTTTCTCCCTCTCTTTACCTCCCACCCAAGTTGAGACAAGGATTTTATTACCAAGTCTGAGGGCTGTGAAATAAAAGCCCAAAGCGGAAGGCGCCTCATTTCATTTCCTTTGAAACATGTTAAGCAGATCTTGGAAGATTCAGTTATTGGACCCATTGAGATCCAAAGTAAAGATATCTTTTTGAAAATTTGTGAAATCCATTTTGATAAAATGAAGGACTCAGAGAATAAGACAACCCAAAATTGAGTCAGCTATTATGTTAAAATTCTCACCACAGATTCAATATTATGTTTTAAAACCTCCTTATTATTTCTGTCCTTTGTATCAGTAACTAAATTATTTTTTATTCTCAATGTCCTGTGATGCAATGGATATATAAGGTATTATTCCCCTACCACAGAAGATATGCAAAACAACTATGCATCTGGGAAAAGTCACATATGTAGTAAATCTAGAAAATTTTTGTTTATTCACCCCTCAATTATTTACTAGACACCCAATATTTTCCAAGGAGTAGGCAAGGCACGGGGCTATAGCAGGGAGGCAAGGATTGTTTTCTGGATTTGAATGGCCATTTCAGTATGTTTACTAGAATTCAGAATTCTGAAAAGTGGTTTGTTCATCACTTCAAGCAATTTACTGCAAAAAAGGCCTGAGAATTTCAATATAGATTCAGACAGCTATGTCCACTGAAGGGATAGATGTGGTTTCAACAGTTTTCTGATTGTCTGAATTATTTTCCAGCACCTGTGTTAGGGAACACTGGCCCACCTTTATGAGCATGAGATCAGCTTAGCATTTTCTGCCTGTGATTTTGAATAAAGAGACAGCCAACCCCAGGTGGGTGGGAACTGACCCCAAGATTTAGTCTTTTTTTAATGGCCACCTGCATTTGAACTTATTCATCTCCATGAAGTTTAATAAGCTAAGGGAAGGGGAGAATCCATTAATGGAGCTGAAAGTTTTCAAAAGAAACTTGTTAAGAAAACAAAGTTTCTTAAAGCACACATAGACACACACACGTGCACACACTCACACACACATACACATGGAAGCAAGATTTGGCACAACATAAAAAGTAATAAAGCTGGAAATGTTTTTCTTCAGACTCTAGTGCTTATTAAAGATTCAAAGTAGATTCAATGAAAATAGTTCAGGTGTGGGCAAAATCAGGAGACTGTTTCTCAAACTTAAAACATAAACTATTTCAAGGTATTTTTTACCCCACTTTATTGTCTGGAAAGTCAGTATGAAAAGAATTTTCCAAATAAGGTAGATTTTGCTTTGTAAATTTTTATTTATTTATTTCTAACTTACATACAGCAAAGTTACTTCTTTATGGTATACATTTCAATGAACTTTGACATCAACCCAAAAGTTCTCTCATATTGCCCTTTGTAGCCTACCTCCTTTCCCACACTCAATCCCTGGCAACCACCATTTTGTTTTACCTTTTTCGAAAGAATGAAAAAATATACACACAATCCTACAGGATGGGTCAACTCCACTGGTGTGACCCAAAAAATTAGCATATTTCTTTGTATTGCTGAGTAGCATTACACTGCATTCATATATCACAGTTTGTGTGTCTATTCCCTGCTTGAAGAACATCTGGATTAGTGCCAGTTTGGCACAACTGTGAACAAAGTCACAAAGTTATAAATATTTGCATATAGGTATTTGTGTGAAGTAAGTTTTTGATTCTTTTGGGTAAATTACTAAAAGGACAATTGCTGGATCATATGTTAAGTGTATGTTTAACTTGATAAGAAATTTACAAAATATCTTTTGAAGTGGCTTTACTATTTATGTTCCTTCCAGGTACATATGATAAGTCCAGTCTCTGCATCTTCACCAGCACTTAGTATTGTGATTTTGTTTTGTTTTGTTTTTAATAATTTTAGACATTCTAATAATTGTGTAATGGTAGACTTTGCCTTCATCAAAGAATTTTTTCTTAAAAAACTCATTATTATGTAGAAGTTACCAAAAATGACTGAGGTTCTCACCCCCCAGAACTTATACTTTACTTTAGCCCTGCCTGTTGGTCCTTTCTGAATTCGTGTTACCTACCAGAGTAGCTGAGGGCCTCCAGTACATATGCTGACAGGCTAAAATAACTTGACACCTAAGGAATATAATTACCTAAAAGGAATCCAACAGCTCAACAGAATATGCCATCTGAAGCACAAGTATTAGGACAGACCAACCAAAACTTGAACTAGAACAAAGGTATTGAAGGAGATAAAGTATTGCTATGAAGAAAACAAGAGATCATAAAAAGGAACAAAGTGGAAATATTAGTTATCCCTAGTATAGTTATTGAAATAAAGGATACAATAGATGAGATAAAGAATAAGATGGATATAGCTGAAGAAGGAATCGGTGAGCTGAAAAGATAAAATGCAGATAACAATGCAATGATTGATTTCAGGATTAGAGATAGTGTATGAAAAGCCCCAGGCCCAGAGCAGGCACTTAATACATGGTAAATATTCATTTTTCCACCATAAATTTCAGATACCCTTTTGATAATGTTATGAAGAGTAGCATTTTCCAATGATTTAATAATTTTGGCCTCATAACTGTAGTTACAGGTGTGTACAGGCAAGTAATATATTTCACTATTTCCCCTTTCCTCTTTAATTCCCGTTTTCTTTCCCAGTTCCCGTCAGTATATGCCATCAGTATATGCCACCCACATCTTATGACTCTGACTGTGTGAGATGTGTTAAGCCAGGAGCCTATAAATTTCTGAAGTCAGAAAGACCTGGGTTGATCTCACAAGGAAATCAAGTAGTTGGGCAACTAAATTAACCTTCTTAAGTCTCAGTCTTCTCATCTGTTAAAAAGGGCATAATTTTACCCCCTCATAAAATTCCTCATGAAGATTGAATTGGATAACAAATACCAAATGTCTAGCACAGGGCCTGGCACATAATAGATACTCAAAATCTACTCCTCCATACCCTTCAAAACCTGCATTGTTCCCAAACTCTGATATTGAAATTTACTAAGTTGGGGGAAAATACTATGACTCCACAATTAGAAACACAGCTACAAGGCAAATACACTTCAGTTAAGTTTTGCTTGGGATAAGCAACCTATTGACAAATTCACGTTGAGGCATAATTTATTGATATGAGCCTCTTTTCAGAAAATAGGAGTTTATTAAACGAAAAGGAGAGAGAGAGATGAGAGTATTGGACATCAGAAGCAGGAAAAGAATGGACAGAGTGAGCATATAGTTTTAAAACGTAGACCTCAGTCCATTGAAAATAAGCTTTCATCTATCTTAACTTTTTGTCTGAGAACAGTTAAGCATCTCAGAGTTTAGCTTATAATACTGTCCTTGTGGCATCTTCATCTCTGGGCAGCATATTATGTTCAACAACCATATAATAAATGGACTTGTGCTATGTTAGAAGGCTTCTCTACTGCTCGCAGTGATAAACTCAGGCTTCATTCTGAGCTTTACGCTATGACAAACTTTGTTATAGTAAAACTTTATTGTGGTGCATGAAACCTTTCCCTTTCTGAACTATGGGCAAAGTCCCTTTGAAGTCTTCCTGGTACAGGCATCAAGTTACAAGAGGGGAAATTTGAGTTCTTATTTGATGGCAGTTCACACATTTATTGTCAGTCAATCAAGGTGGGTCTTGCCTGCACACGTCTCTTGGAGTGGCGTGAACGTAGCAATCATGTGACACGTGAGTATTGTGGACCTGGCAGTGGCATACGTGTGCGCAGTGAATCCGCTAATGACAACCTGTCCTTTGAGCACTTACGTCTGTAGGATCTTCAGTGCTGCTCCAGCCACCTCATAAAAGTGAAATGCTATCAAAAGAGTCATTTTTTTTCCACACTTACTAAGCACTCTATTTATTGACTTCATAAATAATATCTGAAGGTTACAATGATATTCATTTTTAAACACGGCTTTTAAGATCAGAGCAGTGGAAATTTAAGTGGATATTTCTGAGGTGTGTTCCTCTGTATTTCCATATTCACACATTTCTTTGTTTTACATTTAACTATTCTGGATGTAGACCATTTATTTCTCATCATGTTAGAAGTGAATTTGTGGAAAAAATAAGCAACTGCAGGGTAAAAAATTCATGTATGTTAGGAGTTCCTGGAAGGCAGACAATACATCTTACTAGCCACGATGTTCCTGGCATCACTGTGGGACAGTTATTAACAACCAGTAGGTGTCAGGCATTGCGTTAAGTGTCAAAGATCCAATGATAAGACAACCTCACGTCCAGGAGAACACAGTGGAAACAGTGAACACCTGAAACCTGGCCGAACCGAAAACATCTAGGCTCTACCTAAGCCCTCCGGAATTAGAACTTGTGGTGGGCACCCTGGAAATCACACCACATGAACTTCTGTGTATTAGCGATTGTGTCTTTTTCTTCATTGTATTCCTAGTGCTGAGCAAAAATCCACAGACAGTATAGACATACTCAATATCTATTAGTTAACTTCAATCATTCCACAAATATTTGAGTGTTTTCTATGGACCAGACATTGTTCTAGATAAAAATCCTCATTTTCATGCAGTTTATATACAGGAAGGGGTGAGGAGACAAAAAACAATAAAGATAACGAGGGAGGGCATCAGCTGTATGAATTCAGGTGAAAGGATAGGCCTCACTGAGAAGGTGACATCTGAGCAAGGACTGTAAGGAGGTGAGAAAGTGAACCTAGGAGACATTCAGAGCAGGAGGATCCAGGAGGCGAGAATAGTAGGGCAAAGGGAGCAAGTCATGTGCCGGGCATGTCTGAGTATCAGCAAGGACCCGCATGGGCCAGAATCCCAGTGAGCAGTGGGGACAGGAAGTCAGAAAGGCAAGGATGGGGCAGAACATGTTTGACCTTGTGGGCCATTGTAAAGACTTCAAGTTAAATGAGACAAAGAATTAATGTTTAAATGAACTAATGAATGATGTTGCTTCAATGTCATTGCAGCAAGTACTAAGTAAAGAAATGCAGAGGGAGGTCAGAGAGGAGCCCATTGCTGTAGGGATTCAAATATTGTTCAGCATTAGTCATTTTATGTTTCTAATTAAAGGGTGTATTCTACTTCATCAATCTTGCTGTTGGCTAGTGGAAATTAAATATGATTCTAATAAGAACAGTGCTCTTTCTGTTTTCTTTTTCCTTAGTAAGTCCACTATTTTTACAGGGAATAAAGTCCTCCTAGTCTTGCTTTTCCTAAGATAATTAATTAACTGACATGGCAGAAGAAGAATAAAAGCCCTGTGGCCTTTCTTTTCTGGGAGGCAGAGGGATGGGGGGGTTCCCTCTCACTTTTTTTTAAATGTATTTTTTTATTAAAGTAAAGTTGATACACAATTTTCCTGGGACCTTTCCATCACGGGCTCCTTCCCTTGTCTCACATTGTCTCAAGGTATCCAGAATGTCTGCCGAATCAGTTCTTTGTTTCCAAGGGCAATAAACAACAGGGCCCGGTACTAATTCTCTACCAAGTAAAAATAAGATTTAAAAAGAACTCTGTATAGTGTCAGTGCAGGATGTTTTCTCAGGTTACAGTACAAGTTCTTCCTATAGTATTAGATATCACTTTCCAGGAGGGTCAGTCACATCCATGAATGTTTCACATCGATAAGATTGTATGAATTACTTTGTCATAGAAAAGCTACCATTTTCTAAACAACCAAATAAACAAAACAAAACACTAGTCAAACAAATGAAAACCACACACACACACACACACACACACACACAGGTCACTAAAGAAGTAACTGCAGAGTCAAGTTTCAAAAAACACATGGTAACAGACCAAAAGAGAAGAAGAGGAAATATGTTTTCAGCCTGATTGTTTTATGTGAAATCATCAAGCTAATTTCAGAATCTCTGAATTCTTTCAAACTATGTATAGTGACAAATTATTAAATTTTATGGTGACTTAATTATAATAGGATTATTGAAGATATATGTCAAGTGCAATGCACATATAATAGAATCGTAGTTTTATGTTTGACATTACTATGCTGCTGTATTTTAGTTAAATTTTAAAGGGTGTTTTTTCAGACTTTTATGATGTTTTCTAAAAAAGGATCTGGGAAATCTAATATTTTGGGTTTGCCTAACATTAAATAGGTTATGTCTCACACTGTTTATTTTATCCTCAGTTCCCTTCAGTACTGAAATAAATTCATGGAGCTATTATTTAGTATTCATTCACATAAGGTCATTTCTTTCCTCATACTGTACACAAGGCATTGTGCTAGTTTGGTATTTAGGAAGCCATCTATATCAGCAAACTATATGTAAAATGATCATAAACTTGTACAAATGAACCCTGTAGTCCCACATAGTTACAAATTATTAGTTTCTTTGCATTACATTAATATGTTAAATATTTCATACCATGGAAAATGTGTTACACATACATTTGAAGTTTATGTTCTCCTTGGGAGCAATGCTGGAAAATACATCACTGAACCCTCACATGCATATTAAAAATACATTTTGTTTCTTCTGTGATTTTTGGATTTTTGTCATCTATCTTGAAAGCTTAGAATAAACAAGAAGTGAAAAACCAAGGTAGAAAGAATGGACAAAATGAAGTCTTTATGTTTATAGTCTGAATTCAGCCACACAATTCTACATTTTTACAATCCCCTGGATGTGAAAAGCTCATCAGCTGCCCATTAGATAATTCAGACATTGTAGTTTCAGGTTTGAACCTTATTGTGTCAATAAAAGAGCAATATGTGGCCAGAAGAGGTTGTTTACCAAAAAAAAAAAAAAAACCTCAAAAATAATACTTAAAATATTGTTATTTTTTAATAAGGTACCCTTTTAGCTGAAATTAGTTTATGTAAATTCACAGACTATTTACATCACTAAGCTTATGTAAAATAATCTTTTTGGTGACAGATTGGGATATTGACCAGTTTAAGCTAATGCTTTAAAAGAAACTTACTAGGTAAGTTTTTCCCACCCTTCCAGTCCTTACTTCTCTGTCTATTCTTCCCTCCCAGAGAATGTGTTTGCTTTCTCCTTTCTGGCTCCATCATTCACATCCTTTTCTTCTCGTCCTCTTCTCTTTTTTTTCCTTGACCTGTCTTCTCTCCTTTCTCTACAGGGCTTTGCTTGCTTCCTCAACCTCTTTTCTGTCTGTTTCCCTCTTTCATTTGGTTACATTAAACCTCCTTTTGGCCAAATCTCTCCTTTAGATACATCAGGGCCCTTACACGAAATGCCTGGAAAATTAATTCCATGTACATTTTAGGAAATCTTGCTCACAGCTGCATTTTTCCATTAGAGATGGTTTCAAAGGCTACATAAAAAAAAACACAGCCAAATGAGGCAAAGTTTAAGTGAGAAAACATGTGTGGAGCATTAAGCCAAGTGACAGGAACAGGGTTACATTTCCAGAGAAGCATAGAAGTTTTGCAAACACTTTTCAAATAAAACAAGAACATTTTTTGAACTTTAAAAATAAAAATCAGATTGCCAACACAATAAAAATTTACAAAAGTAAAATTCACATTTGGTTTGAAAGACAATTAAGCTCAACTTTAAATGACTGGTAAAAAGGAACCACACATATAAAAATGACTTGAAATGTACCTGATAATGAGACAAAGAGAGACAGAGACAAAGAAACAGTCAATTAAAAACATTCCATCTGTTTATTATCATTCTTTATCGACTATTTGATCATAATGATTTTCTTAAAGTCATAATATGCTAAAAATCCTTCTCTTTATCAGATTTCCACTGATGGAGCTCATTCATGTATGACATCTTCTATGACTAACTCAGATATTTTCTCTTTCCACATTTTGGACAATGGACTTCTTGTTCTACAGATTTTTTTTTAATAATGGCAAACATACAAAACTGATATAAGAAATACAAATGTAGTAGCAGTAAATGATTAAAAGATTATCTACTCTTTAACAAATTTCAGATTACCCTGAAATTTCTATCAACATTTTGTGTAGGTCATGGGAAGTATATGACAAAGTACAACTTTTCTCTCTGTGCCTATTCTCCTTGTTTGAGAAGAAATAATACAATAATAATTTTCATTTCTTTACAGCTTCCCAAGTTCCAGAAGATCTTTCCTACATATTTGATGTAATCACTTTTTATCTTTGAAGGGACTAAAAGGGACTGTTCTGTCTGTTTAAATAGCTCAGAAAGAATACAAAGGAAACTCTAGGAAAATTGAAAGGAGTTAGGAGTAGCAATGATATGAAATGAGTAGTCATTTTGGCCTTATACAGATGAATGTTTACTGTAATTCGGGGCCTCACAAGTCAATTGAGAAGAAATTGATGTGAAGTAGTAAACTTGTTTTCCAAGGATCTCTGCCAATTCTGGAAAAGAACTCTCATGAGGAAGCAATCGGGAAAGATTAAAAATAAAGCTTACACCTTTATGACCATTTTACTTTTCTGCCAGCCTAGGAAGATCAAATATGAAATATTACCTTTGTTTAGGGAAATCTCCCCTCACTCCCTCCACCTCTGAGTTAATCACTTGGAGCTGAAGTAGGGAGTTGAAAGAACAAAAGAGTGCCTTCTCTCCAATAACCTGTGAACCTCTCTGATAACTGCTTGTTAGCAGCTTCTTTCTGAATCTGTTCTGAAATGTCCAGGGGATCAGAGCAGTTTCAAACAGGTTCAAGGAGAAAACAATAAAAGCAAGTTGTTTGTAGAATGAGTAAAATTCATTGTCCAAGCCAGTACACTCTTCAGAGGGAAGGGAGCTGTGACGTAATAAGGTGGACTTTCTTATAGGCAGAAGGTTGGAAACATTAGAAAACAAAAAGAAAGTTCCCACTAAATAATAGCAACATACATAAAGTACATACAGAATAAACAGTAATAGCTATTGACTCTTGGGAGAAGTCAATTAAGATGTTCCTACGTATTTGTTTCTTTAATTTTAAAATTATTTTATCATAGTGAAATGTGGTTCAAAACATCAAATGATGCTATAAAACAAAACATGCTACTTTGACTTCTCCCATGAGCAATCCCTTAAACAACTTTAATGGTTAGTATTTACCTCCATACGTCTAAATGTATGCATCCTCATTTGCATAACTTGATGTTATCTTTTGCTTTTAATCAAGGCAACAGAGGATTCTTAGTCCTTCCCTATGCCCTCTCTAATCTCCATATATGGGTTTATCATAATTCTTGGTTAAATTAAAATTCTAGTTCTTTCTCCATTATATACTTTATATATTGCCTCATGTACTTATAAACATTTTTTTAAGGTTCAATAGGATTCAGGCTTGACTTTTTAAAAAAGACTTTCTTATAGCAATGTACTTTGATCAGATATCATTATGAATGCATAAATTTAAACATATTTAACAGGTTTCAATTATGTTCAAGAATGCCAGTTATGTTCAATCAGCAAAATTTAAACTGTGAATAACTACAGAAAGAAAAAGTTCCCTAAATAAAATTGCAAGGGAAGAAAAAGGAAATGGAAGGGAAAACTAAGTTGCAGTGAACGATCATTTAGATCTCGATTCAAACAAAAATATGCAAAAAAAATTTTTTTAAAAAGGGAAAACTTTTATGGGAAAATTGGAGAAATATGTATTGAATTGGTGGCTAATAATATTAAGAAATTATTGTTGACTTGGGGGAACAGAATGATGGGAATGTAGTCTATTTTTAAAATGGTTATAATTTTAAAGGGATAATTGTTAAAGTTTTGTGAGTAGTACATAGAGGTTTATTTCACCATTCTTTCTAATATTGTATGTTTGACACTTTTGTAATAAAGCTTTAAAAGTCATATTCTGTGCTTTTCTTATTTTGACTTTATTGTTTACCATTGTGCCAGGTGGAGTTTTTTAATGTTATTTTCTTACTTGAACAATGTTAGTTTTATTAGAGTTAAAGTTGCCTTATTTTTTCATTTTCTTTGTGTTCTTTGAACTTACAGCTAAATTTTTCCACACGATACAATAACTTTCTAAATACCGCTGAACACAGTATTTCCACACAGTCAAACCTTTTAGATAATCTATTGGATCTTTAGATAATAATTGGTTCTTTTTTCTTTTTCCAGAAGAATCCATCTTCATCCTGAAGATGGAACTTTATCCTGGAAATTTATCCTTTTGTTCTAGTCTTTACTAGTTGCTCTGTAGACCTAATTAATAGTTTTCATCCTGAGAATTCCCTTTGCCTTCCTCTTATCTTGCACCTTGTATGCTGCTTTTTTTTTCTTTGCTCCCTTATTTGGTGGAGCACATCCTGTAGCAGTTTCTCAGTAAAGCACATAAGACACAATTTTTTGGGATTGTGCTTGTCTGAAAATATCTTTCTTCTATCTCCACCCTAGATTGATAGTTTGGCTGGGAAGAGAATTATAGACTGGCAATGATTTTCACTCATAACTGAAGTTATCGTTCCATGGTCTTGTAGTTTCCAATGTGTGAGAAGTCTGATGTCAATCTTTTGTGTGTTACTTGTTTAGTTTCTCTGAATAAAAGGTTTAGGATCTTTGTGACTAGTAGTCTGGAAATTTATAATTTAATAATTTGTTGTGTAATTATTACAATATCTTCTCCCATCTTCTTGAGTATATTGATTTTAGTTTCTTTGAAAAATTATGTTCCCTACATTTTAAATGTTTTTTCTGAGTTTTTCACATATCGTAGTGTATCTTTTTTTATATCAGAGTCTTTGATCTATATCAAATGATCTTTGACTGCCTATTCATTCTTAATGATGACATTCTAAAAAGCTAATCAAGGAATATATCTGCAGGAATAAGCTTATTAACTGGTAGGTTTCAGTCTGTGCTGATCAAATGATTGACTAAATTTTTTACTAGAGAACCCTAGATTTAAGAAGATGCAGCATTTTCATTTGGCACAGTTAAATTTCTCGGAGAAGGGTACACATCTCTTGCCAGAGTTTGGGAGTAGAGGTGGGAATATAAGTCTGGTTGCTGTCTTTCTGGTAAGGAACATAGCTGGGACTGATAATACTACCCAATATGCTAACTTTCATTTTACCCAGTTGTCAGGCCACCGTCTCAGCCATACGGAGTTTGCTATATTATTTTGGTTACACCTGGCTAGATTATTGATAAATAGTGCAGTCAAAGCTGGCATAACACTCACTTACTAACTGGTAATGATCCTATCTGGGTATTCAAAGTGCAGTTATAATATACCTAGGAAAGAATAACCACTTTTTTCCCAGGTAGACTTGCAAACATAAATCTGCTAAGTGATGGTAAAATATCACAAATCTATAGAGTTTAAAGATTTTGTGGCATATGCTGCATTATTAAACTCTAATCAAACAATGAATTCAAATAATATTCAACTTTGTAATTAGTGAATAAATATATTTAATGGATTTAGATATAATAAGGTGTTTTTCAGATTGGTGGTAATATCAAATCAATATAATAGTGTAGTACTGAATGCACACACACACATACACACACACACACACCTTATAATGGAAGGACAAAAATAGCTCTGTTAATTGAAGTAAAGATCTTCCCAGTTTCTTTCTCCTAATAATTCAATAAGATGGAAAATAATGGTGTAGAAGTATAATAATCTTTATGATCTTTACCCACATCAGTACCTCTGTTAGAAAATATCTCTGTGGTCTGAATTAAATCAGACTTTAATCTGGTGAGTTCATCAACTTCTTTAGTATCTTATCATGATGAGAAACAACTCTCTAGCTTCAGTAATAATCTGTAAACCAAGCTCCAAATTAGCTGTTAAGCTATGTTGCTCTGAAATAATGGAAGTTTTGCTGAACAATTCAAGCAGCTGTGGTATGAGAAAGAATTTACATAGAAACTAGGAGTCAGAAGTGATTTTCATGAATGACATGTCCATGAATTTTAAATATTTGAAAATTGCATTGTTTTATTTTACAATCAAAACTAATTTTTTTACTGTAATAGAATAAATTACAACTACTTTCTAATATTTAAAACCTTACATTTCTATTGTTTTCTCACTTCTACTCTACTTTTCCAAATAGAAAGAATTTTATTCACTAGTTTCCAAAAAGAATGAAATGGTGTTCACATAGTGATCCTGTGTTTATATTTAAAACATATTCTGTGAAATGTTGAAAATTCAACTCAACTGGAAAAACATATGCTGATTTTCTACTTTTTGTCAGGTACTGAAGTAATATTCTAACTGCTTTGGAAAATTGATAGTGTGATATACGTAAAAGACTCTGGAACCCAGGGTCAGCAGATCTGGATTTAAACTCAGGCTTCATCATTACAAGTTGCATGAGCCCGTGCAAGTCACTAACACACATGTTCTTTAGGGATTTTCTCTGTTTTAGTGGTATTTTCTTGACATCTTCCCTGTCTCAGCTAGGGAAAATTTAGTTTGGAAAATAGAAATTGTTCAAATTAAGCAAAAGTTTGTGTATTCTCACTGTTGTAGAGAAAATAGAGTCCTCTATAGGTATTTTAAACAGAAAGAGGTTTAATATAGGAATTAAATGCTTCTAAAATCATTAGAAGGGTCAAAGGATCTGTAATGAGGAGAATACCAGTGAAACCACTGAGAGCAAAAATGTAAAGCCATGGCTTTCATCCGGGATCAGAAATACCCTGCTCACATCTGAGGTGCCTCTTGACACTTATGAAGCCAGTGACTGGACAGAAACTTGGAGTCTGACCTTCTGTCTCAGAAAAACACTGCTTCTCATCACTCATGTCCCTAGACCTTGTTTACCAGCAGAAACAGCAGAAGCTGATAGAATTCACCTCACTACCAGCTTCCAAATCTTGCATGAGTATACCTCACTGGCTTCCACAACTAGCTGCAAAAGAGTCTACAAGTGTAAAATGGCTTCCAGTCTCTGAAATTAAAGAAGGCACATCAAAGGAAGAATTGAAGCTGAGCACCTGCTAACCACATCTAGCCAGGACAGTGTGAAGGGACCATGGTTTATATGGCTATATGGAACTTTGCGGTGTTTAAGGACAAAAGATGAAGACAATGTGGCTGGACATATTCAGGTGAGAACTGGCAAGGGGACATCAGTGAGCGACCTTTGACTTCTCATTGTTTCCTAAGAGCTGTGCATTTCTTATCCCCATTCCTGCTCTTCTACTCTCTGTCCCTCTTACTCTTGCTCTCTCTCTCTCTCTCTCTTTGTCTTTCTCCCTCTCTATTTCTCTCTCTCTCTCTCTCTCTACCTTTTCCCTACCCTCTCAGTCCCAACCCTCATTATGTATGAGCGAAGGAAGGAGGTAAATCATCTTAAAAGTAGAAGTGGCTAAGCGGGCAATAATCTTGTTTTGTTTCTATATCTCTCAATGTCTGTCAAGGTATATAAGACATAGGGCATGTTTGCTAGGTGATGAATAAATAAGCAGATGAATAAAAAGACAATTTTTTCTTCATTTTCCTCATATCTGAAGTGAGAATGATATCTGCTCGGTCCTTTTGGAATTGTAAGGATCAAATGAGATAACCAAAAAAAGGCTTATAGAAATGTTATCCTTTTTTTCTGAAATATGCATCTCTTTTAGAATCATGCATCACTTTTAAATTGATGACAAATATTATTATTTAGAACAGCATTTTTCTATACACTTTGCTATGGTTTGTATAGTTACATCATCTGACACTGAGACTCTGCTTCTCAGTAAATACTAATTGAATGGAATCTACATGTGCATTCGTGTGTTTAGTAAATAGCATAGATGCATCCTTCCGTGAGATATTTTTATCCTTGCTAATAACAATTATTATATTTTCTTTTGTGAATTCATCTGGTAATTGACTAAATTTCCAACTGGGAAAATCAAGAACCAATCTAAGTGTCAGTCTATGGAACAGCTACCCTATGACTAGTACATTCTGTTTATTCTCAATAGACTTCAATTTATTCCAGAAATATGATTGCAGTACTTTCACGGGGCATTGAACTATAGATAAGACAATTGCAGCCATGAAATTCTATACTTCTATTGACTCTAAATGGCAATAGGTTTTAGAATAAAAATTGAAATCACTCTAAGAATAAGTTAACCCACTCCACAGCTTTAAATAAAGATTTCCTAGGAGCCAAATAAGAAAGGGAAAAGAAATAATATTATTGAAAGATTACCTTGATCATTTTACATGCATTTTTGTATTCCAACCTTTTATTGAATAGTAGAACCTATGTCAAACAGTTTAGACAGGTTCATCATTTTGTCTTATAAATGTGAAATAATAGCTTCATTTGTATCTATCATATGCCAGGAAATATGCTTGGGATATAATGATGAGAAAGATGAAAGTAACCTCTGCCCTCAAGGAAGTTTTACTTGAGAGAATCTATGAGTAAAGAATGAGTTACAATGCACTAAAAAAAAGGTGGCATTCATATGCTATGCATGGAAAAGCACAATAAGGACTCCAGATTCAGTTTCTGGTGGTCAGAAAAGACCCCTTTCTGGAGGAAGGAAGAGCTAAGCTGGGATCTGAAGCAAGAAGGCGTAGCAGCAATATGAGACTTCTATAAGATCTTGTCTGACATGCTAAGCTTTTTTATTTAATTAAAAGGGAAATGGGGGACTTTAAAAAAGTACAAAGAGATGTTGCTGAATTTGCATTACAGGAAGATCAATCTGGCTGTGTATGGAAATGGACTAAAGGCCTGTGAGAGGGAAGGTGGGGCAGGACACTTGGGAGAAAGTCCTAGTAACAAATGTGAAGGGGCTGGTGGCCGGGACCAAGGCAGAGCTAATGCAAACTCAAAGAAGGAACATTTTTACATGTTGCAGTGAAAGCATCCTGTGATTCAACAGAGGGGTGAGGATGAGGAAGAGGGTGTGGATGAGGCCCACATTTCTGGTTGGGATCAGACATTCAGGAAGAAGACAGCTCCACTCACTGAAACTGGGAAACACAAAGAGAGGCAGAACTCTGCAAGACGTGACATAAGTTTAATATTTTTAGGGCAAAGCGCTGAAAGGCACCTGGGTGCAGTAGTACTTCTCAGCTCTTTATGGAGGTCTGGGGGAGCACTCTGGGAGGGAGATCACAGAAGGCAGGAGGGTAAGAGAAGCCACCTGGGGAGAGAACGGAGTATCGCTGAGGGACACAATATCTGAAGGCATCAGAGTCTGAGAAACAGGCGAAGCAGATAAGCCTGCCAAAGAAACAAGTAGGGGGAAAAACGATGTAAGAAAACACTGGGTCATGAAACCGATGTAAAGGAGTGTGTCTGGAAGGAGCCAGTGGCTGAGAGTGCTATGCTACTAAAGGAACAATTCAGTAAGCACTGGGAAAGGGTCTGTTGGGTTCACTGGGGCTGTAAGGGGCAGAAGCAATATTGCCATGAACTGGAAAATACTGAAGTGAGTAAAGGAAGGCAGTGAGTATGCACTGACATTTCATGAAGTGTGACGGTAAAGGGAATAGAATGACAGTGTGATAGTTACAGGGGCATTTGATTAACAAAAAACCTTCCTACTTCTTCCAAGATGAGAGAGACATGAGTAATTTTAAATGTTGAAAGGCAAGAATCAAAGAGATAGGAGAGAAGCCAGCACCAGGTAAAGGTGTATTGGCCTCAGATCCATTCACTCATTAACTCAACAAATATTTATTGAATGTTTACTGAGTTCTGGAGACATAGAAGTGAAAGGAGACAGAGGTGGGGAAAAAGCAAACAAGTTTTGTGGAAGAAAAGGTGAAAAGCAGAGAAACTGAAGGTGAACATGGTGAGAATGGAACTTGTTATTAATGGCATCTTCCTATTTAATTTCCTTAATTGTGCTTTGTAAGGTTCCTCCCAAATCGTTTCTGTGTCTTTGTTGCCTTCCATGCCTGTGGAATATGAGGTCAGTGTGTTGCCCCTACAGGAGCTAATCAACTGAAAGTGTATTCTTCCTGGCTTGATACAAGGCAGCTCACTTGTTACAAAGCAGGACTTGCCACTTAGCTGGATTTGTTTCTTAAATGTCTGCAGGGATGTGGCCAAGAGATCCCATTGCAAATCACTAATATTACCAGTAGGAACAGTTACAAAGCCAAACTAATAATAATAATAATAACAGGGAGGCCACATCCTCTGCCCCTGATACAATTCAACATGTCTTCATTCAGCTGAGTCAGAATCTTTTATGAAGTTATCAGTTGATGTCATAGAGGCTCAGACCAAAATGAAACAGAGTGCCCTTGTGCAAAGAAGGGAACCGCACCCAGCTTTCTGTGTGAAGATGAGAGACTTTGAAGCAGAGGAAAGAAATGCATGCTGGCCCTTTGGCATCTGCTACTCAGGTCTGGACCTCCGAGGAATCAGTCTGACAACTTCACAAAATGTTCTGATTCAACCGCTCCTATCAAAACACTTCAAAAGATGGTGATGAGGGATACCAAAGGGATAAAAGATTTCTTTCAGCCTTGGATTAATGTAAAATGTCAATATCCCAATTGACAAGGTGGATGACTCAGTCCTTCTGATGATAGTGACAAATCTTGTAGGAAGACCATGTCAGGAAGAGGCTGGAAGAAATTCCCAACCAGTTGTGCATCAGTTTGCCTATGAAGTAAGTCACTGACTGGAATGGGCATTCTGACAGCTAGACCCAAGAAAAGTGGATGCAAGTGGAGTCTGGGAGAGAAATCAGGGGCCTTTCTCACTTAATGACCTCTCTGTGGAAATGACACAGACACAGACAGAGCCAAGGAGAAACAAAGATTATTTTGTCACAGGCAACTACCCGGAGGCTAGTTAGAAATTGTACTGGATTTGGAGTCCAACTTCTTGGGCATGGAGTCCAGTGTGACCCAGGTTAGGCCAGCTGTGAAACTGACAATAAGTAACTTCACTTCTCTGTGCTAAAAGGCAGGCAATTTATCATGAGTGAAGTACAGCTCCTGAGAACCTTCCATGAGATAACCTACCTAACGGCACTTTGTAAATGCTAGACAAGTTGGACATTTTCTGTAGTTATGTTTTTAAGAATTAAACATATAACATTATGTGAGAACTATAAAAAATCATACAAAAAAAAAGTCAGTAGTAAAAATGTTACCAAAATACCTGACTGGTGATAAGCATGAACTCAAATAAGCTAAATGAAAATCAAACTTACAGAAAACATTGGTAGTACTCCAGAAGCTGAAGCTTGGTGTATTTTAAAAGATTAAATTGAGAGGATGGAGTGAAAAAGAAAAAACTGAATGCATATCCTTGTCATGCTTCACTGTGACTCAGTTGGTTAGGTATTTGGAGAAAGAATCCAGTGTAACTACTGAGGATTGTGTTTAAATTGAGTTTTTTCCAGGGGTAGTTACGCGTTGTTCCTTCTCTGTCATTTCTATTGTATTTAGTTCAAATGCATCCTTTATCCCTGGTGACATAATGCTGGCTCTATAAAAAGATGCCTAATCTCACTCAGTAAGAGTTACACAAATTAACACCACATGGTTTTCCACCCATCAAATCAGCAAAAGTTCAAATTTCAATGAGCACAATGTGCTGGCAATGAAGTGAGGACGTAGCACCTCCATATAGGCTGGTAAGTGGGAAACTGGCATATCTTCAGGGAGTGACAATCTGTCAAAATCTATCAAAAGTGCAAGCTAATTTACTGAGCAATCCCACTGCTAGGAATTCATCCTGATTTTACACATATGAAAGGATGAAATGGCACAAGCATAGAGCTCTTCATTGCAGCATGATTTGTTATAGAAAGTGATTGGGAAAAATGTGAATATTTGTCTCTAGGAGATTGGCAAAATGAATTACAGAATATCAAGACAATGAAAACTATGCACCTACATAAAATAACAAATAAGATCTCTATATATTGATATAAAAATATCTCCAAAATACATGTGAAGTAAAAAAAATTGAAGTATAAAACAGTGTGTGAAATAATCTACCATTTGTGCAAAAAGGGGGGAGTGATATACATATATGTGTGTGTGTGTGTGTGTGTGTGTATACTCGTATTTTATGTGCATATATGCTAAAGTCTCTGGAGGGATACACAAAAAATTAATAACCCTGCATACATATTGGAGTGTGTTTGTGATGTAGGCAATGGTGGAAAGGAGACTTTTTACATTTATGCTTTTTGGGTTTTAAACATAGAAATGTGTCACTATTTCAAAAATCAAATTGAATTTTAAAGATATTATTTGTTTGGAAATCCATTTTCCCCACCAGGGTGTGGTCTATGTCTTGTTCACTTCCACGGTCTCATTACCTAGCTGAGTACACAGCACGAAGCAGTTGCTCAGCAAATGTTTACCAAATAAGCACTGAATAATAAAATGCTGTAGATTAAACTTTCTTGAAGGAAGGGCAAACATCCCTTAGATGTTAGGTTAGGCCATGTGGCTTAGAGCAGTGTTTCTCAATCTTGGCTGTATATTGGGATCCCCAGGGGGCTTTAAAATAATACTGATGCTTGGGTCCTATCCCTAGATTGTCTGATTAAATTGATTCATAGAATGGCCTAGGCCTCAGAATTTTTTAAATCTCCCCCAAGTGATTTTAGCTTCTGATTGATAGCATTCTCCAACCTTTGTATAAACTATCTCCAAAATCAAATGAATATAAAATTTATTATTCATTTTGAATACTTATCTTTTATAATGAAGACTGTGAAAATAAAATGTCATATCCATATTCTTTCCATCTGAGGGTAGCCAAGTATTCACTATCTTTACCTCTTTAATATAGGAGCCAAATACTGTAACAAGCCCCCACACTCTTCCCGTTACTGGCCACAGGTAATGACAACAGCTAAGGACAGCACTGTGGGTTGTTAGACTGCTACTGCAAGTCCCCACAAGTTTCCCCAGCGGTGTTTAGGAAAACTTATTGGGCAAGCTCTCAGGTTATTCACCTGTGTTTGCTCAACAACAGTATAATTGTAAGACCAAAAAATTGGAAGAAATTCACATGCCCAGTGCTGTAAAATGGAGAAATAATTTGCTTTATATTGCACACATGCACACACACAGGTGCATGCACACATGTGCAATAAAAAATAATTAACTGCAACTATATGTTCCAATATGGAGCAATCTTAGGGACATAAAACAGTATCAAGAGTAAAAAACAATTCCTGGGAGGCTACATACAGCCCGGTGTCCTTTTTACAATTTTTCAAATTAAATAAAGCCAAAGTAACATATTGTTTAGACATAAAACCCAGCAGGGGGGAAAGCTACTGATAAAGAAAAAGATAAGCACAAAATTCAAGATGGACACTTCTGCCGGAGAGGAAGGAGTGAGATGAGGGAAAACACATAAGTAGAAGCTGGAATGTTAACATTCTAGTTCTTGGTTTGGATAGAGGGTTTGTGGGTATCCATGAAGTTCTTAATAAGGACAGTCAAAACTAAAGACATGAATGAGATGGGAATGAAACCTGCTTATAATAGCATCATTTAGAACTTGTTTTATAAAAGTATGGTGTGTATTTTTTGTGAGCTTTTACTTTGTGTGATTTACTCCACTTTTAAGTAAGGATTTATATTAGTGGTAGCTCATATACTAATAACTTTTGTTTCTAACTAACATGTGCCTTGAGACTGAAACTGATTGAGTTTATAAGGAAACATTTTCAACTTTGCCGTATGGAAAATCTCTTTGCTAATGAGTGAGTGACATGAAAAACCTCTTCCAAGAATGGCTTTGCATCCTGGCATTCTCTGCAAAGTCCCACTGAGTAAACCTGAGTCAGCTCTTCCTGAGCAACTATATGAACAAAATGACTCCTCCTCCCCCAGGCTTCTTCCTGATTTTATTTCTTAACCTGCTTATCTTCTCCAATAGAAATAGAATGAAACTAATAACCACTCCCCCCTGTGTAGAGCATCACAGTTTATAAGAGGAACTTAATTTGATTCTACATGTTTATCTTAACAACCCTCTGAAACAGGCAAAGCCAAGATTAGCTTAAAACAAGACTTTAGATGGTTCTTACAATACAAACTGTGGTACCAAGGCATGACATGCATACCAGTGACTGAACACAAGACAAATTTCAAAGTACATATAAATTGTTTAATATTAAGATTCATGCATAAAATTTTAATATTTACATATTAATCTTAATTGTATTAATCTGTGACTTCTACTTATGGCAAGTAATGCTATGTGGTTTTCTTTCCCCACTTCAGTTGTCTTTTTAAATAAACTTATTTGAATAAAAACGAATTTATTTAAAGAAAACAAGTAGATATAGCACAGGTGTTATTTATAGCAGGTGAAGATTATAAAAATGATATGTAATCACTGAAATGTAGAAAACCTCCTGGCACATAGTGATATTTGATTATTTTACTATCAAAAAAAGGAAAATGTATGTTTCTAAGTTACCTACAACTAAATTAATTTGACAAATTGTTTAGGGATAATTGCTGCTTTTCCTATGTTTGACCTTGAAGAGCTAGGTACTGGAGAAATAATAGTGGAAATAGTTATCAATTAAAACTTAAATTAAATTTAAAAATTTTAAGTGAAAAGTCCATATCCTCACGGAACTTAGAGCGAAGGAAACGTTGAGCAAGGTGAGCAGGTGACGTGTATCAGCGGAAGAGTAAAGATACAGTCCTGTAGGAGAAGATGTCCTATTGTTTAAGTAACAGCAGAGGCTTCCCGAAGGAGCTGACATCTACACTGAAGGATGCGTAAGAATTGCCCAGGAAAGGGTGTTCTGGCCGGGCGGAGAGAGGGCATAAGGCGTCCCGTGGGCTCTGAGCAGATCAGGACAGCACTAAACTTCGGGAACTGGGGCAGTGGGAAATCAGGCGGAAGAGAAAAAACAGGTAACAGACCAAGAAAGACCTTGTCGTCCCTGCTGATCTGGCAAGTAACAGAAATGGACCTGGGATCACATAAAAAGAAAATAATTTTTTTTAAAACTATCAGAGATTGCATTGTGTCCTACCAGTAGCACACACTGGTGGGTTTTCCAAAATAAACAGGATCAGATGTTAGATATAAAATTAAGACAACTAAAAAAGAGAACAAAAAAACGTTCTAAAGATTTTGGATTCCATTCTGTAGAGAGCCAGGAATCAGAAGGGATCGACACGTTCAGATTTGTTATCATGTACCTAAAGGTGATTCTTGCAGGAGTGGGAATATACTGAGGTCGGGGGGAGGAGACTGCGAGCTGCCCCAGCGACGTGACTGGGACATGATGTCTAAGCACGGCAGCAGCGGCAGTGTGGGAAGAAGACCATAGGAAAGAAGGCTTGGGAGTCGGGACTGGTCGGGATGGCGGCGGACAACCGGGGCGCAGCCATGCTCTGCACATACGGATGCTCGGAAAGGTCATGGCTTCAGTGGCTTGGCTTGACGAAGAGGGAGAAGGAAAATCCCGAATGGTGCTGGCCTGGGAGAGTGGAGCTAGCTCTGCCTCCTCTTGAACATTCCTGCTTGATCCCAGATCCCACAAAGCAAAACTACTGCCCACCCCCACTTTTGGTCACAACGCCTAAGCTGGACTGCCCCCCATAATGGGATGTAAATGTATTAACATCCTTTAGTGACTTGCCTGCAACTATGTATTTTGGCTCCCTCTCAAGACTTTAATTCCTTTATTGTTTCAATTCATGATTATTGTTGCTTCTGTTCAAAAGCTTTGTGCAATCTCTTGAGTTTTTGGAATATTATATGTTTCTCTCCCATACATGCTTCCATAAAACTGGTTTTCTTAGCTTCTCATGTATTTCTGTATGAGACAAAGAATTTTAGATAGACACCGCGACCTGAGCACCAGAGGTAAAGATGGGGGGACAATTGAGAGCTGAGTAATGTTATTTTAATTGCAATTTAAAGCCAAAAGGCAAAGACTTAGTGAAGAGCTGTTTTCATTACAGTTGCTCCATGCATGAAATGAACCATTATGTATTAGAAAAGAAGAAATCATTCCAGAGTGGCTTAGTTATAACAAACAAAATGAGTTCCAACAAGCTGTTTTAAGTCCCTTGGCAAAAAAAAATACGCATTCTGTTGGTATTTAGGATTTTTTTCTATTGTGGCATTATAGTTTGAAATGTTATTTCATGTTATACTCTCTTTGTATAATATATTTGCACTGAATAATGAGAGACATGACCAGCTGGTCTCCAGCATTACAGACCCCATTACTGGAGGCAGCAGGATGATGGCAGATGGCAACTTTAGGTTGAAGTCTCACTAAAAACAGATCTACAGCTCCATCTTGATGAGGGACATGCAACCTCTCTGAGTCTGTGAGAATGGTGCTCAGCGGTTTATTGAGATACAAGTTTACACTTTGTTCTCACTGAGTTTTGTCTTCCCTCATTAAAATGAGGAAGGCCTTTGGGTTCATAGTATTTGACTTCCAAGGTCAAAGGCAAAGGCAACTCAAGACAGCCCCTCTTCTTGGCTTGCTTTTTAAAGTGTGGATTGATTAAGGCAATGAATGAGAGGAGGAAGATGGAAAACCAGGTCCTGGGGGCTGGAAAGTGGGAAGAACAATTTCATGCATTCAATAGGTGTGATTCTCAAGCCTGGGACGAGGACGGAGAATGTGATGGGGTAGTGGGACCGGCCGTGACACCTCGACAAACCACGTGGTCACCTCGAGAGGCTGCGCACCTGCCCCTTCTTAGCCTGGCCTACACCTGGCTGTAGCAGAGCCACCCCCATCTAGAGGGACCCTGCTCAAGCACAGCCCTCCACTTCTGTAACAATCACGAAAACCTGAATAACAGCTTCCTTTGTGATCACCCTATGGAAGAGAAGAAACTAATTTTTCAGAAACTGGCCCATCACTCTCTTGCATGAACCTTGGAAGCACAGGACCTGGACACTTCCACACCACTGCTCCATAACCTTATGACTAGCAATGGATGTCTCCCCAGCTCAGTGACTGGAGATTTGGAATATGGTTAAAAATGATTTAGAATGATGAAGTGGTATTCCTTGCATTGGAGTACAGATAAAAATTCAGACCCTTTACAAATAATTATTATGTGAGAGGGCAAAGAATTATTTGAGGCAGAACACGCTAAAAGAAAGGTTTTGAACATATGATTCCAGATCACTCTGCCCTTCAATTATTATAATGATTATGAGAAAAAAGATTAGTAGATAAGCAGAGACTGGGGGCAGGGAGAGATTTGTTTCCTGGGAAGTAGCTTCCTGTCCTTAACCGGCAACCCATCACTGTTTACAATCCATGTTCCTAGGAACCTTTTTGTTTCTGTCCTGATCCCTCATGTGGAGACGGGGATACACCCAGTCTATCCGGCATATCACCATCCCTCACGAACCAAGACCGCACTTCACCCTTCTCTTCACCAGGCTAACTGATCCCATATAATAGAGATATTAGCTTTATCTCCCAACATCTAGTTACAACGGTTCCTTCCGCTCTTGTGTTTGCAGTCTAAAATCACCTCTCTTCATACCCCATCAGCCAGTCAAGCCTGAAACCATTAAAGGCCCCGTCCTGTGGTGCACCAGTAAAGTCCTGAAGATCTGCAGGATCTTCGGAGGCTGCTAAGCTCCTTCACCCCCAGGCTCTGCCACTTCCCAGCTTTGACCTTGGGCCAGTCCTTTAACCTCACCATGCCTACGTGTCCACATTGTATTACTCAGGTTTTTTAAATTTTCTGTATCTTAGGATGTTTCATATCTTGGGGACCTTGCAGATGTGGGGAGACACTGCCCCTCCAGGGCTAGTTCATCCCTAAGGATAGTGGACAGCTTATGTGGGAGTGTGCCTTTCATATGCAGACTGACCGTACTGAGTCTATATCCCCCACCACCCTCTTTATCTAACTCACATACCTGGCCAACATTTGCCCCGCCTAATGCTGGGGAGATCCCAGGGACAGGAACCAGACAAGTAGAGCCCATCTCTACAGCGCAAAGCCCACTAAAGATGCTCAAACTTGCCAGCCCCAAGCTGTTCACTCTGCCCTGCATTGCCTATCGTGCGGAAGCCCCAATAAGGCTTTATCCTAGGCTTGCCTCTCATTCCTCCTTCTGCTTCCTTACCAATCTAGTCTCCTGTGGCCTGGCATTCCCCTTCCCTTGGGAGTCCTAAGTAATTAATACTTTTTAAATGACATTGACCTCCCTGTGTCATCACTCAGTTAAAATCCCAGGAGCCAGCATTGCAAAATCAGCATAAAAGTAATAACAGTTTGCCCTGAGGATTAAAAGACCCAACCATATACAAATGCTTACAGTCCGATGAACATAGCTCTGTACACAGTAAGTTCTTCACTGATGCTGACTATTGTTGGTAAAAAACTCTAACAAACAACTGTTGAGAACTAAACTCCTTTACTTCACCTCCTCAGTTTCTTCATCTGCTAAGGAAAATACAATGACAGCATGTCAACAACAAAGGAATATCTTGATGATTAATCTTGACTTTTTTAGGAAAAAAAACAAAAAGAGACATACTCCTATACAGAATTACTTGGAAAATTCCAATAATAGCTATTGCATTGCAATCTGAAAAAAGAATTCATTGCTGTTAGGGCAATCTTATTGATCTAGTGATATCAATAAATAACTTCTTGAAATGACTGGATGATTAAGGCCAATTTAAAAGTGTCATTTTTATCTTCTGTAATGTTGTTCCAACTAGACATCTTCCCCAGGGGCTCCCAGCTGCTGTGAATTCCCCATCTGCCCTCACAGGGATGTAAAGGAGCACGGGGCCAACATGCCCATGGCAGGAATGACTGTCACATCCCTCTTTGTTTCTGAGAAGGCTCAAACACATTTCTGAAAATTTCCAAATCAGAACCACATTCTCTGCTTGTTTTTTCATGTTCAGAATGAACCACAAACTCTGGCCTAGGGCACTACACCCAAAGGCCACCCTGACTGCTCTCTGTGTAACCTGGGACCCTGAGGCCCACCCTAGTCCCTCTAGTCACCTACAGAACTGTCCCAAACTCTTAAAGTGATGTAAGGTACACACACCACTATAAGAACTACAAGAGGATTTACAGATAAGGGAGGACTTCTCTGCTAAGATAGTAATGACGACCCAGAGCTTTTCGTATTAAACACATGTGCTACAGCTGTGGTAGAGGGAAGGGGGTATGAAAACAAAAGGCAGCAGATTCTTGAGAACTTTATAGCATGCATCACGGTCACCTGCACCCCCTTAAATGCTGACTATGTAACCTCTGTTTCTGGGAATAGAAGATAGAATGGACGTACTTTCCCCAATTCTTCCCACTAAGTGCAGCTAAAAACCCTGGGAGGTATACATATATATCAAAGACTCCGAAAGGTAGAGGCAAGAAGGCAGACTGACTGGGACCCTGAGACCCAAGGAAGGAAACAGAAGTGAGTTCCTTGAGTTTTCTTTTGGCCTCATAGATGCCAGACTTAGAGAGAAACCAGCAGCCAGGAAATGCCAATGGTCTCAGACAAAGCTTCAACAGAAGGACTCAGAAAGGGGCAGCCCAGCAAGACAGACTTTTAGGAAATGACAGATCCTCTCCAGCAAACCACACCAAAAAACTATAGCCACACCTTCACCTGGGCCAGCAAATTCTGAGTGGGAGGCCCCAGATTTCCACCCTAATGAGGTTGTAATGAAACACCCTGGGTCCCCTCCTGGGTGGTGTAAAAGGAGGCCGAGCAGGGAGCAGGACTACCTCCCCCTCCAGCCAGTGATGAGCTCCCATCCCATGTCAGAGGAGACCAGGTGGGGACCCTGGACTTCTACCACCACCCACCTGCCATTCTCCAAATGGAAAGGTTAATTTAAAAAGGGCAGACTGCTGGGATCCACCACCAGAGTTTTTGATTCGGTAAGTCTAGGGTAGGGCCTGGTAATCTGCATTTCTAAAAGTTTCCAGGTGATGTCAGTATTGCTGGTTGTGATCACACTTTGAGAACCATTATCCCTGAGAAAGGGAGACTTTTGCTAACAGGAGACATTCTATGTAGAAACTCTTTGCTCCCATTCCAAACCAAAATGTCAATATAAATAACCCCTTTTAGGGTGCTAAGTCCAGATGCAAGAGAAAGAAAAGGGATTGGGGGAGAAATCAGTTCTAAGGCTAGAACTTTTGTAGCCTTAAGATCCACGTAGAAAAACCAGTGTGCTCCCATAGTGTTCAGCAAGACCCCAGTGATGCAACTAGAGAGGTCACTGACTCTGTGGTTGAGGCAGTGTTTGTTAACACAGCAGTCCATGATCGTGGCTTAGAGCCAGAAACACTTGTGGTCAAAATACAGCTTTCTAGATCCAGCACAGACTCAATGGAACCAGAATCTCTTCTTGGAGAGACCAGACTTCTATACTTTCCACCACATTCCCCAGGTGGGTTATACACAGTGAAGTTGAAGAGAGCCTGGCTGAAGACTTGTGATGCAGACAGATAGTAACCTGGAAAGGAGTGTAGGGTGAACTGCCAGCATACACGGGTGTGGAGCCCCAGGTGCTCTAGGTGAGAGGAGGGTCCTTCCTTCTTCCAGGTAAAAGGGCTGCTCCTTCAGCAATTCTATTAGCTGCCTTTTGTGGAGCACCTGCTCAGTAGAAGGCATGACCCAGGAATATTGTAGGTTTATCTAATCTGATGCTCACAAAAGTCCTGCAAAAGAGCCATTATTATCTTCATTTTGTACATGAGGTCTCTGAAGTCCAGAGAAGTTAACCGCTCAGCTTCATATACCTGGTAAGTCACGGAGCAGGGCTGCCAACGTGGGTCTCCATCTGGCCAAACTCAACTTCAAAACTCAGTCTAAATCATTATACCACTTGAGTTCTCCAGTACAGTATATCTGAATAGAAATGGCAGGAGCAAAGGGTGGGTGAAAGTGAATTGCTAACAGCCATGAAATAGCAGAAGTAGCAGCTAAACTGGTGTGGGGAGCAGATAGAGTGTCACGTGGACGGGAGAGCCGGGCAGACAGCCTAGACGCAGGGGCTAGTTGCAGGAGGAAGGTAAGCAAGGCAAGAAGGAGACTGAGGCAGGCAGAGAGAGGGTGTCGTGGGATGATGTGAGCCGTGCCACAGATACTATAAAATTTTCTTTCTTTAAATTAAAATGGGGATTTTGATTCACAAAATAAAATAATACTGTATAGAAATATATTTAGAAATCCATATGTGCTTTAATAAAAGAAACTCAGTGTTTTTCCAGAGCATATAAATTACCAGAATAATGTAAAACGACATTTCAAAGAAGCAAATGTCTTCATATTTGTTCGTTTCCAGTTTCAACCTTTGTTTTCCCAGAACATATGTCCTATAAATAATCTAACACCCAATATAAAATCTGGCAGGAAATATCATCCATTAAATTCCTCCCATTGTGCTTTCTTTATCTGTCACATGTTTTAATGTGATTTTATTAACTGTGATAATTGCTCCTTTACTGCTAATGATAATATGACACTGTTAAAAATCAACTTCCAAGGTAATTGCTTTTATGCTTTCCACTTCCCTCAACACTTGCACTCAAACTATGTGCAAGACACAAGTTAAAGTTGGCTTGTGTTTCCTTTACTGGCGTCTATTTGGTCTCCTCTCCCGACCATAAATCCAGAACTCTGCTAACCTCTTCCCCAAATTCCCACTATTTTTCTTAACCCCAGAAAGATAATAACCTTCTCTACAATTGTTATATGGATCAAGTATAATGATGCATATGCAATGCCCATTATACTGCCTATAATGATTGATAGCTAGTGATAGTCTAGCAGTAGTAGCAGTGGTCATAAGTGGTAGTTAACAGTCATAGCAATAGTCAGTAAAGAGCTTTAAAAGAAATAAGCACTTACCTTCTTTTTTTTTGTTAAAACAAGCTTACTTTCAGGTATTTCTCTTGTATTGTTCAGAAGAGAAAATGCTAATATCTGGCCCAACCACAGACATGTCCCAGGTTATCACTGCTTACATACCCCAGCTTCTAGGCTTCTCAGCTTACCTTCCTTCTGAGTCCATGCTTACTAGACAACCTCTTGTGATGGTTTGTGTTCCCATGAGGATTTGTGATCCAGGCACTGAGCACCTGGCATGAGAATCTCAGACTTTGTGTTTTCTCTCACCATAGTTCTAGTTCACAAAAAAAGAAAGAAAATATCTCACCTTATAGAATTCTAATCCAGGATCTTTTTTTTCTATTTCCTCTTACATTTACTGGATTCTAAACTGAGTAGGAAAAGCATTTCTGCACAACAAAGGAAACAAATAGCAAATTAAAAGGCAACCTATGGAATGGCAGAAAATATTTGCAAACCCTCTATCTGATAAGAGGTTAATATCCAAAATGTATAAGGAACTCATTCAACTCAATAGCAAAAACCCAAAATCAAAAACAAAAACAAATCAAATAACTTGATTAAGAAATGGGCAAAGGACTTAAATAGACATTTTTCCAAAGGAAACATACTGATGCCCAACAGGCATGTGAAAAGATGCTCCCCATTGCTAATCATCAGGGAAATGTAAGTGAAAACCAAAATGAGACATCACTTCACACCAGTTTGGTGTGTTAGTCTGTTACCAAAAAAAAAGAAAGTGTTGGTGAGGACGTGGAGAAAAGGGAACCCATGTTACTATCAGTGGAAACATAAAACAGTGCAGCCACTGTGGAACACAGATGGAGGTTCCTCAGAACCACTGGATGATCCAGCAATCCCTCAGCTGGGTATATGTCTGAAGAAAATCAAATCGTTACCTCAAAAAGCTACTGGACCTTCATGTTCATTGCAACATTATTCACAACAGCCAAAACATGGAAACAAACTAAATGTCTGTCAACAGATGAATGGGTAAAGAAAATGTGGTATATACATACAATAAAATATTGAAAAGGCAGGAAATCCCACCATGTGTGACAACAGGGATGAGCCAGGAAGACATGCTGCTACATGAAAAAAGCCCATCACATTAGGACAAACACCACATGATCCCACATGAGGAACCTAAACTAGCCTCACAGAAGCAGAGAGTGGAATGGTGGTTGTCAGGCCCTGGGGGAAGGGAAAATAGAAGTTGCTGTTCACTTAGCAAGAAATTACAGTTACACAAGATGAGTTCGTTGTACAGATCTGCTGTACAGAATGCCTATAGTTCATATTTTATCCACTTCAAATTTTAAGAGCCTAGATCTCCTGTTGTGTTCTTACCACAGTTTTTTTTTAAAAGCTGAGCGTTGAAGGTGTTGCTCTAAGAAGAAAACTGCAAAATATTAAATATGGTCTTGGTTTCTTTTTATGACAGAAGCTTTTTAAAAAATAAATTAAGAGTGATAACAGGAAATAAGAATGCCACCCTGGCAGCACCATCAGCAACAACCTCTGACAGGTAACTTTCCCTCTCCAGGCCTCAGTTCTCATCTATAAATGAGGAAGATGAACCAAGACACTATGTTAAACAAAATGTGTGTTAGTGAGGGTGGGTATGACCAGGAACTTAAATGATTTTATCTTCCAGATCAACACTGCTCTGTGCTAGATATATAACAAAACAATTCTAAATTGCCTCTTACCATGCAAAATGCAAAATGTTAGTAGGGATTTTCAAACAAACTGAAATGTGGCTAAGTTTGGTGTTGGTAATGACAGACAAATTTCACAGATATTGAAATTGTCTATGGCATGGTTAACCAGCTTCCAGTGCAAGACTGCCCCAGTTTCCTCAACCATTTTATTCCCAGCCAATGTAGACATAGCAATTAAACTTCTAGAAGGAGATTCTTTTCAGCCACAAGGTATTATTTCTTTTGTAAAAAACTCATGGTTTCTTTAGTCCTACTTAAAACTGGGCTTTGCTTTTCAGCTTAAGCATCTGGAAATTTAAGGAAGAAGAGAAGAGAACTACTTTTTCTTTCTTCCAGATTGTCATCAGGTCTCAGTTGTCTATGAACTCAGGCCATTGTTACTAAGGTCTTAGAAATCTGTGGGAATAGCAGCTTATCAGACTGTGTTTATATTAATTCTGAGGCAGTCCAAATATTTGTTCTATGCAGCAGACTGTAAAATTTAACTCATTTGTGATGTCTATTCTGCCAGTTCTTTATAATAAGATTGGATGAAGGAGTCATTGTAAATTAGCAATTTTCAACCAACTTATATTTTAGAAGATATGATGTTTCCAGTAAAAATATGCAAATATTACATAGATTACTCTACAGCCTTGTTATTTGGGAATCAGTCTCTGAGATAAACAAAATAAACAGAAAAATAAACAGAAAAAGCCTCCAAGGTAAAACTAATAAGAAATCTCAACTCCTGACTCTTTCAAACATACATTCTTGGTGGCATCTTAATCTTAGTCCTATGGAAAAGTACCTTTGAAATAAGATTTTTTCTAGAAGTAAGACTGCAAAAGGGAAAAATCCAGAATATTGGAGAAAAAGACATGAAGGCAATGCTGGCATTCCTGAACAAGTCCATTAGGATATAACCCATTTTAGTTTTATGAGTCATTCATGCAGTGAGATTATTTTAGGCATTGTGAGTGGAATCCAATATATATATTACTGTTATCACAAGTTTTTGTTTATTGAACATTTACACCCTACAAAGAACAAAGTGTCAAACATGTACTAACAAAAAACCATGGGATATATCCTCATGACTGATTACAGATGAGGTTGAGATTCTAAGATCTGTAATGAATTACTCAAGGTTGTGCATTTGTAAAAGGTGGGCTGGGATTTGAATCCAGGCTGTCTGACTCGGTTGAGTGCCCTCCAGAAAAACCCTATGTCATGAATTCTATTAATAAAGTATATCATCCCAGTGACCTGAACTTAAAATCACCTAATCAAACCATTCATTCCCGATTATGGTGGCCAAAAACAGTAGCTAACTGATGCTGTATTTGCGTTTTCACTCTACAGGCTTAGCCAAAATAATAATAATAACAATAATTTTTAGTATTTCAAGTCCGAGATTCTGACGGTTTTAAGTAGGATCATACGTACGAGGAGAGAAGACTCAGTTGAACTAAAAACCACAATGAACTTTGATGTAAGCAATTTCACTCAGAAATGAGAAAGGGCTTTTTTGGAAGAAAAGTCTATTAGAAAATAAGATAGAAGTTCTTGGAGTAAACTTGCCCCTTTACCTTTGAGATAGTACAAAGAAAGAAAACTGTTTTTCAAATTCCTCAGTTAAAAATTAAAATTAAAAATAGTTTCCTTAATAGGGAAGTAGAAAATTTAGAAAATGGGACTTAAATAAAGATGTTCAAACTACTGGACTGAAGACTCTGTAAAAGGCCACAGTTCAAGAAAAAAGGAAAAAAGAAAAAAAGACCAGATGGAGAAGCAGAAGAGGAAGGGCAGGCATAGGAAGCCAAGAAAAGGGAAAAGAAAGAAGGGAGATTAAAAAACAGATTTAAAAACCAAGAGATGCTCATTTTACCTGTGTTCTTTACATTAATCTTTAATTTCTGTTGAACAGATACTTACTAGGGTATTTTATGGAGCATGCTGTTATTTTTGATATGGTCAGAATGTAAGCTGTGTGTATCAGAGATTTCTTTTTTTCAAAGATTTTTTTTCTTTACCTTTGTTTACTATTTTCTCCCCAGCATCTTGAACAGCATCAGGTATATAGATGATATTCATTACGTTTGTCAAATGAATGCATTTGCAGGCTGTACTTTCAAATACATTAAGGAGTGCTAGTCAGTTAAATAATTAATTTCTTATATTGAATAACTTAACAATATGGAGAATAACTGTATGTTGACAAAAACGGAAGTTTCAGGACAAATGCATTTCAGTGCAACATCTAACAGGCCAACCTTGGAGCTATTTTAGAAATACAACAAATTTTCAAAATTGTTGTCAGTTGGATCTATGAACTGGTTTGGTTAGTTCCTACCTCCTCTCAGAACTATTTATTAAGAGGGAAAAATTTCTCTATGTCAAAATTAAAAAGAAGTGGATAGGAGGTTTGATCATGCTGACTGTGAAATACTTGCAGGTCTAAGGAGAGAATAAATATGGGCTTTGGTAACTTCTACCCATTCCTACTTTATCCTGGAAAATGTCATACTGTCCTGTCATTATGTGAGTGTATGAACTCAGAACAGCTCTGTGAGGTAAGCAGAGCCTGATTTTTCAGTCTCTTGATTCCTTTTCACCATCTCTCACCTTTGGAACTACAAGGATTGGTTGATGAGGTTGGCAAACTCCTATTTGCTGCCTATTTCTATAAATAAAGTTATTGGGAAATTGCCACACTCATTCATTAATGTATCACCTATGGCTGCCTTTGCACTACAAATGTGTTTGCAGCAGAGACCATGTGACCCACAAAGCTGAGTGTTACCTATCTGGCAACTTACAGGAAAAAATTTGCCGACCCATGTCCTGTGCAGTCTGCAAAGGAATTTAGGGAAGGCTTACTTCTTCCTGTCCAGCCCTCTGCCTCCATGTTTGTTTCTCCATCACCCACTTCTTCTGACATTTTTATTTTAGGGACTTATGAGCAGGGGTGAGCCTTCAGAACCAGACTGTTGAGATTCCGATTCTATCCTATAACTTTGGCAAACCTACTACACTTGTATGCATTTAAATTGTGTCCCTGTGGCTACTGCCACCATTTCTGCTCTATGGCTATTTTTGGCCACTCTCCACCCTCGTCTCTGTTGTACTAAAACAGGACCCCAGGGACGAACAGTCCCTGTCCTTGCTGCCCAGTGGAAGTCCTGATGGGGCTCCCCTGCAGTCCTGCCACACCAAAACCAGCAACTGTGACCTGCCATTGAGCTTTCCATCTCCAGCCCTTTATAGGGAAGTGTCTCCCAGGGGCTAAAGTTTCTTTGTGGATACTAGAGCCATGCTGGGTGGAGAAGGAAATCAGTTTTTCTTCTCCCCAAGCAGTTTCCGGGAGTCCTGCAGTGCCCACACCCCTAGTTTCCCTCTACCAGGATGCCTACCACTGCCAAGGGGTCTGCTCTCTAATTGGCCACATACCACCTCCACAATCAAATTGCTGGGTGAGAATACTGAGGCCTTCTGTCTGTGTCCCATGGAAAATACCGTGTAATGGAATGAGCTCTAAACCAGTGAAGTTGCCTGGATTTTAGTTCTGGCTCCACCCAAAATTCCTTCACAAACTTAAACTATTCCTTTAACTTGCCTGCATTTTCTCTTCACCTCTACCATCAGGCACACTAGATAATCTCTAAGGACCCCTTATAGCTGCAGGATTTTTATGATGCTATATAACCCTGCACCAACAATAAGGGATGCTTAAAACTTGCCCAAGTGGAGTCTGTTCTAACAGCATTCGTCCTGAGTTAAGGTCATCAACTGTCTGGACTACTGAAGCAATGACCTTTGTTTTAGGAAAAGGGCTTAATGGGTCATCCCCTTGAGGGTCCTTTATATCAAACATGTTCAAAAATTTTTGAGAAGGATAGGCCAACTGTTTCTTGCAAAGAAAAAGAAATGACTTACTTTTCTCAGCAATAATTTCTACACCTCAAGCTATATTTTAACATAAGGCTCTGGGCTCCTGGCAGAAGAAATATATATGACAGAATATTGGAGGAGTTTAAATGTCAGATTTATTCAATACTTTCAAAGCAATAGCTTCACTGAAAGAGGAAAAAAAGACATCCAAGGATGTCTCTGGGGAGTAAAGATTAAAGGCTGTTCATTTGTGTGAAGAAGGGGGAAGAAGATGACATGATGATTTGGGAAATGAAAATAATATGAAAGTGTAGATGTTTGAATTTCAATTACATAAAATAAATATTTCAAACTATTTCTGATACACTGTGAGAGGTCTTTATTTTTAATCCTGTTTCAAAAGAACAGGAGTAAAAGTATTGAATTTTGGTTTGTGAGAGACATTCCTCAAATCCCATTCTTGCATAAAGAATAAATACCCCAAACACAGGTATTTGGCCTTAAATATTGTAAAGGAGTCTGAACATGTGCATGGGCCTCGTTGGTCAGTGACAGATTAAAGACTCTTTATCTCAGGTGTTATTGCAAAAGCTTTATCACTTCTGTTCAAGCTCATTGAAAATGAAGAAGAGAGAAATCAAATTCAAAACTCATCTTTTATTTTTATAATTTATGGAGACCAGTAATAAGTCATTACAAATGAACTTCCAATGATTTTTCAAAAGAGAATCTAGAGATTCCTTCATTCAGGACTTCTATGTACAGGGGGTTTTATAGAGAAGAGGTGACAAATAGCAGAAAGTGCTTATAACTGTCTTTTTCTGGGGAGAAGACCTGTATGTAAGCAGTCTGCCTGCCAGTCAAGCAGCCTCTACAGGGTGTGGCAGTGCCCAGCATTGGAGGGCGACCCTCTCATGAGCCCAGAGCCATGGCAGGGAAGCCTAACTGCCCAGCATCTACTGACCCCAGCCTCTCGGTTTTGTGGCCCCCTCACAACTAGAACTTCTGAAACACATTTAAACAGGTAAAAAACTCAAGACCGCCTTTACAACTTCATCACCAATGATGATTATCATAGTCTATCGGGGGCTCACATCATCTGTGAGAGTAGCCAGGAGTTACCTTACCACTCACTTGGTGGGCCAGCAGCCCTGCTCTGAGGTCCTGTGTGAGTAGATCTGCTTCTCCCCTTGAAACTCGTTCTTACCTACTTGAGAGGCTATGTTCTCCTCTCGTATGTTCCAGTCAACAGGTCCTCTAGACGTGGCCCTGGCTAGCTCACATGCTGAGCCTCCTACATGTAACCCCACTGATGTGTATGTACCGCCCTCAACAGTGGGAACATATGCCCCTCAATCCCACATTCACCCACCAGCTTCACTGTGGCAATGTGCAGACTCACTTGCAGCCAAAGTAAATTTTACACCTTGATCACAATCGATGGGAGCAAAGGCTTCACAGGGAGCCAAAATGCATGGGAATTCTGAGAGGTAACCATTGAGTGTTGAAAAAATAAACCAAAAAAAGCCTGCTAATTCAATAGGCTTCAAGGTTTAATGATTGACAGTTCTGGGGTATCTGGTTTTTTCATCGAGAATTTTAACTAAGGCATGCATGGATACACTTAGACACATACTACCCTTCCCACACACATCAAGACTCAAGTCATACTTTTAAGAACAGTGTTACAGTGTTTACAGTGTTCATGGCCCGCGCATATTTGGTTTAACTACAGTGCTGCAGCAATTTTCACGATTATTTTCCCTTTCAGGGCTTTCATAGTCACTTTAAATTCACCTTTGGAGATGCTTCCATGTGCTTCCTTTCAGCTTACTAAGTGAATTGGGTATCACAATCAGCTGGAAACATTTGTCCTTTGTGTTTGTCAGGGTTTGGGAGGTGGAGGATAGCAGAGAGTGTTGTTAATGAACTGGATAAATTATATGGCGTGGCATTGTGGTGCTCATATTTATCAGTCTAGTAAAAGTTTATGTCACCCAAATGTGGCCCCACTTAGGCTGTCAACACTACGGCCCATCAGAGTGATTGTGAGTTATTCCCAAAAGAGCAGGAGACTGCCAAACACAGAACAGGGCTTGGCAGATTTGACCTGTTTCATGTAGTCCCTCTTGCAGCTACAGCGGGTCACAGAAGGCAGGGTTTCCAGCTGGTACTTTAGGTTCACTGGGCCACCAGAGATCAGGAACAGTGCTTAACACTTACAGTTTGGTCTAAATTCACAATTGTAGCAAATTGCAAGCATTGGATTAATGAGTGGCCAGTATGCAGAGACTCAGACCAGCTCAGTGGAGGCTTCTCTGAGGTGTCAAGACTTACAAAGAGAAACAACCCCATCTGGAGCCAAGAATTACTATTTGTGCTCCACATGTGCAATCCTCAGCAGGGAGAACACAGCCAGGTATCTGAGGCAGAGCTGAAATGTGGCCATGCGTGTCAGGGGAAGGGGTTTTATCTCTAATAGCACAGCCAGCTTACTATGAAACTTGCATCCATGGTTTGCACCAAACTCAAGACTTTCATTAGTATCTAGAGAGCCAAATGCTTCTTGATTTGACTGGCTGTTGAATAAGCATGGCAGAATTGTGAAGACTAGTATTTTCTGACTACAGAGAGAATTAAGCCTTTCTTATCCCCCTCTCAAAAAAGAATGAGAAGAGGAAAATGTTTATTTCTTCAATGCATTTTTGTTAAAAAAAATTTTAATGCCAAAAGAAGGCTACAAAAATCACCTGTCATCCCTCAGCATCTTAGATAAACCTTGTCAGTAGTTTGGTTAGTTCTTTCGGTCTCTTTTCAATATACATGTATATGATTAAAGTATATAAAGTATAAAGTGTAAACATACAATCTGCTTTTATTTTTCTTCAGCAAAACATTGTTATCATCTTTCCACAATGTTATTCTTCCACTGCTACGGTACCTGGTATTCTAGTGTAATCCTACTGTAATTTGCTTACACAGCCTCATACTTTTGGACATTCATGTTATGCCCAACTGTTTTGCTACCACAAGTCATGCCATAATGAATGTGAAGAATGCATATCCCTTGAAAATGGTTCCACTTTTAATATTTCCAAGCCTTCTTTCTGCCATTCTCTGCATTATAAATTAACCATGTGCCTACCTCCTGACCGGGTATCTAAGATTTTCTCCTCATTTGGAACTTTACTGATGTCCCAGTATGGTAATGATGGTAAATATTCAAAGAGCTGTCAGGTAGAAGAGGAGTTATAATGGTTCTATTCTCCCTATGAACAGAACCAGAACCTATGATGAGAAGCTACAGAGCAGCAGACGTCCACTCCCTGTGTGAACTTTGAAGCAATGAAATAGGTTGAACTGTAGAGCAATGAGTTCACATTCCTGGTGTTCAAGCAGAAGCTGGAAAGATGTCTGTTGAGGATCTTTTAGAAGGGATTCTTATTCTGGATGGGAAATAGATTAGGTTAGACTTTTTCAAGCTTTCTGTTTGTTTTTAAACTGGAAATTTTCCTGCAAATTTATGTTACCGCTATATAAACAAGAGCAGCATTTTATTAGTATAAATGTGATTTAATACATTCAAATTTTTGATGCCTTACTTACGAAGTCAGTCAACAAGGAGAAAACTGGTGGTCCCCAATATATTTAGTATTTAGGTAAGTGACATATTTGGGCACAGCTTTATTTTTAATAATTTACAAATACATAAAATACAATTTTCAAAAACTGTGTTGAATCTAACAATCACACAGTCCTTGAACTGTTTCTGCAATCACAGGTTTCCATGGAATGAAGATTGAAGACTCCTTAAGAACCTCTTTGAGGTCTAAGATTGTAAACTTATTGAAAAATTTTGAAAGGATCGTGTCTGTTTGATCCAGTTTCTTGATTTAAATGTCACTATATTGCATTCAATGATGCATTTATTGACAGAGAGTGTAACAATTGTGGGGTCACAATTGGTCACATTGAGGCAGGGTGTGAATTTGGGATCAAGAGAAAGCTGGAGCAAATTTGTAGTGGTTCTCAAATGAGTTCAGGCTAACGTGTGGCAGGGAGAGTGGGTCAGGCAGCAAGGATCAAAAGTCTGAGATAACAAGAGTTGAAATCCGATGCATGGCTACTGATGTCAGGGAAGGGTACCAGCACAAAAGAGAGTAGCTTGTTATATGGCAGATTTTATCAGAGGCAGGAAGTCATTCTCTCCTTCCTGCCAAAGTCATATCATACTCTCAAAGGGTGGACATACCTAAGCTCAAAATTGTTAACAGAAGGTCTGTTTTCGAGGGCCTGAAGATGCAGAGGCAGAGTAGAACATCTCTGATACTAATAGTTTGTAAACAGCTCTCTCTACAGCAACTCATTATGCCTAGAAGTGGTGCTGGTTGGTCTAGTAAAATCTTTAAGGAAATTTTCTAGGTTGAGGAGCACAAGATGCCCTCTGGGGTGAGAGTCTCATTTGATGATATGAGAAGAAACATGAAGATTAACTTCTCTTCCTTTTTGAAGCAGGGAATAAATGAATTGAGCTTAAGCCCTGATACTGTTTTCAGGCCAGCACAGACTCACCGTTGATGTTCTAACAAAAACAGCACCATTAAAGAAGGCATACATGTCTTTTAGGATGCTGGGGGTCCTCAATCCATTGGCTTATTCATCTACACCTACATAATTAATACCCTCAGAAGGCATTTTGGAATCAAAAGCTGCATATATATCTATAGATATACAGATATATATATATGTAGATATATGTGAGTGTGTGTATGTGTGTATATCATATATGTAATATTTATATAAAGCTATATAGTATGCAATGATCCTTTGATTTTTGAAGGGAAGTTATTCATTATTTATTTGTAGATATTCACTGTGCTAAGTATTGCTAGGCGCATAACTAAATAATTTTTGTACTCAAAGAAATTATAATATTGCTGAGAAATACACAATATATACTTCTGAGCAGCAGTCTCATGCTATATGTTTTTCAGACTGTTTCCACATATGTTACCTCCTTTGGTCTGCAGTATTTCAGAAATTTCCCACTGAAAGAGACCCAGATCACTTCCTCCACCAGGTGTGCCAGTGAGCAGACATGAGACCCAGAGAGACTGGCACTTGCTCAGGCAATTAATGTCAGAATCAGAATCTTCTGACCCAAGAGCAGTGCACAGACCACATTCATTCTTCGTATGTAAATATGTATGCCAAGGCCTCTCTTTCTTTGTAACATACATTTAATTTTCAGTTTGTCCACTTCAATTTTAAGTTTGTCAAATAGTTTGAATTCCTTTTCAAGTATTTGAGGTTTGGCTTGATATAAATCATATTTATGAAAAAAGTATTTTATTTGAATTTATAAAGCTGTATATATATTTAAAGGGAGAATTAAAACATATGTTTCTGATCTATTTACAATTAACTCATCTTTCATTTTGCAATACTTATTTGATGCTTGGGTACTTCACAGTGGCTTCAAAATAGTTTCTCCTAACAGTGGAAATCATAGTTTATTAAGATTAAATAAGTTTACTCCTGAAAACCAATATGTATGCCTCAAAATTAGTTTTCATAATATTTTATTAGGTTTCAAACTTAATAGCAATTGTTCATTTTTACTAAAGCAAACTTATTTTCTGTTTAAAACTTTTTCCAAGTCCTTATGTGCTACAAAGATAAAGCAATTTTATTTTATATTTTCTCAGATATGTAAATCATAGTTATTAAAATAGCTTTTGTTGTCAAAAAGGAAAGAAGGAAGGAAAAAAAACACTTTTTTAAAGTAATAACACGACTTTTAAATGAATACCTCTTTTCACCATTCAGACATGAGTGAATTTGGCAATAAGCCTATTCTTAATTCAATCCATCTGCTCAGTGCCCACTATTTTATTTTTAGTGCCACCATTTAAAACCGCCTGAAATACTTCAGAGTGAAAATTGTCAAACACAACACTCCCAGTATAATAAACATATATATGTTCACCAAGGAACCATCTTTTCTGATGTGGTAATGTTTCTCAGGTCTCTCTAAATAACAAATAGACCTTTTGAAAAAAAATTCTAAAATTTTTATGTCAGGGAAGTTTAACCACTAATCATGTGGTCTAGTATGCCATGCGGCATTTGAGGGTAAGTTATTAATTTAGTGTAGTGTCAAGTATGTCTCCCGAATTTTCAAAATTATTAGTAACAAAATAGAAGATGGAGGCATACCTTATCAGTGTATAACATTGGAGACAATGAAAACAACCTCAGTATATTTAAAAACCTGTTGATGGGGTTATCTGTAGTGACAAGCGCTTAATGTTAAGTTCAGGCTTTGCCCCTGTCTTCGGATCCACTAACGTCCCACTAACTACTGGAGTGGGAAGCCCAGAGCTTCAGGGAGCTGCGGTCACCCAGGGACGGCACCCAGCAAGCCTTGTTGCTTCACGCCCAGGTTTCCCCACTCATCCTCCTCTTTCACAGCTTTGGGAGTTTCCCAAAAAGACCTAACTGTTCTGCTTTAGCCTACCATTTCAGCCTCTGTGTACTTCGGAACCAGAGTTTTCCTGTTTGAGCAGGAATTCCTGGTATTTATTTTTAAAGCCCAAAATCAGAAGTTCCCCATAGTTTAAAACTCTTTCTTTCACAGGAGCTGTACATCAAAGGAACCTGACCAGGTAGTTTTCATTTTGTGAGATACTGCAGTTTTAGCTTCTAGAATAACATGTTTGCAGAATTTTTCTTAAATAATCTTTTCATTTCTTTCTAAAAGAGCCTAAAGCATTGGTGGGGGGTGGAGAGAGGAAAATGTGTTCAGATAAAGGCATAATCCGTTGCTTTTCTAGTGTTAAGCATACTTTTTAAACATAATTATTGCTTTTATAACAGGCACTATAGTCTTGTAGAGGTGACAGAACACCTTCAGAGCTGCAAGTGAATGTGAAAGCATAAACAAAGTTGAATCCTTTGTGCATGAAGGCAGCCTTGCAATACTGAACAATTTACCTGAGTGCCAGCAAATGGCAGAACTGGTTGGTATTCAGTTCCAAATCCACAGCTATTGTTTTGTCCACTCCACTACCTGGACTGGGAGTCATAAAATGTGGTCTTAGCTTTCCACCCACAGTGTGACCTTTGTAGACCTCAGCTTTCCCATCTGTGAAATGAAGTGAGTCTGGATGATTTTAAGGTCCTGATATAAAAATTCTATGTTCTAGACAGAAAGTTACATAATTTCAATTTATAGAAGACAATTGTATTTTGAAAAATGCACAATTCTGTATTTTACCTTCTAATCCCTTTTGAATGATTGGTATCATCATTAAATGACATGATGTGAGTGAAGGACTAAAAATGTCTAATATTAAGTAGATGGCAGCTCATAACATTCTCATTTCCTCTGAGGAAGCTGGAATATTTTCACTCCTTTGCCAGAATGTCTCCTGTGCCATGTCCTTCAGGACATGGGCTTACCTCGCAGCCTGATCAAGCTCCTGACGTTTTCCTCTCTCTGAACGGGAAGTGCCCATCGGAGGAGGAGAGGCTCAGAGAAAGGAAGTGGGGGATCTACCACAGGGTAGAGTGGGCGGAGCCTGAGAAGGTCTACTGGAGCGAACTCTCATAATAAGTAACAAAAAGAAAATACTTAGAAATCTTTTAATAGTTTACTACTCAGAATAATTAAGGAGGTCAAAAGAATTTCTGGGGATTTCCTGATAATTTCCTATCACCCGAGGGATAGAAAATGTTAAGTATTCAATTAGCAGTGCCCCAGGACACCAGCAGAAGTGCCTGCTGCGAACCTGAGGATTCTCTATGCTCAGTTAGGCCCCACTCCGGGGCTGATCGCAGCTCCTCTGAAGCTAATATTCCCACCTTGCCTATCAGGTATCTGTAATGTGTCTTGTTTCAAGCCACCATTTGGAACTGTCTTTTTAACGCCTGGTTGTTTTCCAGATGCTTAGGGAAGCTGTTGCCCTATATAGGACATATATCAATTCATCCAGCTAGTCACTCCAAACTTCGCAGTGAGCTGAGCCCCAGATAAGCTTTTCTCCCCAAACCCACTGTGAAATAAACACGGCCACACTATGCGGCTGGCTATTCCCAGTTAACAGATGGCATGAAAGGGAAGCATGGGGGACTTCAAATTCCTAATACCCAGGAGTCCTGCTGGCTTACAAAAATGATCCCTGGGGCAAGGTGACCTCAATAACCAAGCTTCCAAGCCACGAGCAGACAATTCAGTGCTCAAAAGAAGAAGCCACTAAATTATACCCTGGTATCCTCAAGGAATGAGGGCACCTACAAAACAGAAGTTCATGTGTCCTTGGATCCACACAGGATCCAGCCCCAAGGTTAATACATTGTCTCAAGTTTCCATGAAATTGCTGCTGTGCTCAGAGGGGAGAAGGAGAAACAAGGGAACAATTCTGGCTACGATATTTGCTTTCCCTTATGGTAATTCAGGGGCCTTTCTCTTTCAGGACTCCAGGAATAGTTTTTGTCTTGAGACAATTTGGGCTAATGGGCTGTGTCCTGGCCTTCTGGGAGTTAATCGTGGGTTCACTGCTGCAGACTGTAGCAACATCCTCTGCATTTTCAATTTCCTTACCCACAAAATGGGGATAACTATATTTGCTTCTCCACCTCACAATGGCCTTTGTGATTAAGCAATTAGTGTGTGCTAAGTTCATTGAAACCAGAAAGAACTGTATAAATGCTAAGAAGTATTATTGTAACAGATCCCAATGGCTTGTCTGGGTAATTTCCTGCTAAGCCAGACAGAAGGAGAAATTGGATTGCATTTATAGGATGGGCGTGACAGTGTTTTGAGTCAGCTGCACCATGATCATTTCAGATTGTTTACAGCAACTTTCAAGTGTGATTTTTTACCCAAAGACAAGAAGGGTTGAAATTAAATAACAACTTTTCATCCTGTGACTATGGGATCTATTACTATTTCTAATCCCAAATTTTATTGGACGCCACCCTCCATTTTAGTCAGTGAGAATTTATTCAGTACCCACAGACTGAATGTGTGTAACTAGAGACACCAAAAACCTTCACTTTGTTAAACCAACTTTTTCATTCAATTTGGTGTTGGTATGTGTTAAGCCCTAAGACTGATACCAAGATGGAAAAGACACAGCCCTGCTTTGCAGGGGGTCACAGTCCAGCTGAGGAGATGGACTGCATACACAGATGAGAATGCAAGGACTCTGTGAGTGTTATTACCTAGATACAGGAGCCCTCCAACAGAAAACTTCCTAAAATAAGTCCTAGGTCATGTGAATCCCACTTAAAATAGCATTCAGGATAGAGTATAAACCTTCACATGGCTGAAACAGACTTTATAATCTGCTTACCATTTAGTATCCAGCACCTCTTTACCTTCACACTCATTTGGTTCCAGGTCACCAAATCCACTGAGCTCTCTAGTCACCCCAGGCCTTAGCACATGCTGCTCCTCTGGCAGGAAAAGCATTTCTCCCATGTCCTGGCCTCCTGCCCCTGGCTCCTCCTCCATTACCTACTTTATGGCTCCCTCTCAATACTTCAGATTTCACTTTTAGAGTCACATCCTCTTTGAACTTTCCCTGATGTCTCAGGTTTTTTTATTGACTCTTTATCATTTTCAACCTCTCCTATCTCAACAATTACTGCCCAGGATTATAATTGCCTGTCCTCTTGTATTTTGTACTAGGCTCTTAGCTTAGGAATGGCAGCATATAACACTGATACAGCACCAGCATAGCAAGTGCACAATAAATACATGTGGGTGAATGATTGAATGTATGTATAGTCTAAGAGTATACCCCAAAGCTATTAAGTGCATAGCTTAGCTACAAAATATTAAACCCTTTCTGTTTCATTTCTCCAAGATTATTTTTCATTTGACTGAATTAGATCTAAAACTAGGATCACTTTCTTATACTATACATCTTCAACAAGCATAAACTACTCAATAATGGGTTTGTAGTTTTTATGCAACGCTATTGTAACAAAACTACCAACCTCAAGGGACATAAACAGCTTAGTGTACTTTTAGTTTTAATTTTGAGTTTCTGTGTGAAATCCATTTCACCCCTAAAGAGGTGTAGCTCCGGGATCAAGGAAGATTTCCCAGACAAGCTCCCTATGAATCCAGTGAAACCGAAGTATGACAAGGGGAAGAACAAGTTGGTTTAAGAGTTCTTATTTCTCACAGTTTGCCCGGATTCTCTAGCCTGGCCCTGCACCATCTGTCGGCTCCAGCCCTGCTGCTCACTCTGCTCCTGCTAACCGCCTCTTCCAGCAGGAACTCCATGGGCGGGTCCATGGTGACTGATGGGCACCAGACCAAGGAGGTACCAGGAATGGAGGGGAGGAAAGAAGGGCCCTTTTCTCACCACCTCTTGCCCCGAATCAACCTGAGGCCCTGCTGTGGTAAACATCCATTGCTATGTAAATGGACTAAGGCCAAGCAGAAAATTCTGGAAGTTCTGGGTGAAAACTTTCATTTACCCTACAAGGGGGAAACAGATTTGTTGGCATGTTTGATCACAATATCTAAATCAAATAAGATGTATTTTTCAGAAATTTTAATGTATGTTGTCAATTTTCATGTTCCATAACAAATTCATCTGGACATTGACCCAGACCAGTTCTGAAAGAATGGCATGTTACTGCATAAAGTTATATACTTCACATTGCTTGACAGCTGTTCCTTAGCAACCAATCAACCACACTTATGGCATATCTAAGGGGAAAATGCCCAGCTCTGAGATGGGGGAGGAGAGAAAAAATAGATTGAGTTTGCTTCCTAGCCTCGAGCAGTGTTAACCAGTACACAAACTGGTTTTTAAAAATCAAAATAATTATGTAACAGGTACAAACCTCCACCCACAAACTGAGGAAAACATGGAATGTATTTCTTTTAACTTCCTAGCTACTCCAAGTGTGGCCTAAGAGCCAACAGCACCTAATTCAAGGAGAAGCTTGTTAGAAATGCAGATTCTCAGGCCTGGCCCTGGAAATACTGAAGCAGAATGTACATTTTAGCAAGGTTCCCCAGGTCACATAAATGTTAAGTTTTTTGAAAAACTGTTCTGGTAGAATATTTTTCAAAATAGTCCACAGATGGCCCACACTGAGTCACCTGTGGGCCATTAAACATACAGAGTCAGTTAAGACCTATAAAATCACTTTCTGAGTGTTAAACCCAGGATTATACATTTATACAAAGACCTCCCCAGATGAGACATAAGCTTTCTACCATTTGCAAACCTTTGCCGCTCTACCTACCTATGAAGTGCATTTAAAGAATTATGGAAGGGATAAAGATGACAGTGTGAGAGGAGAGACAGACGCTTCCTCCTAAAACTGGATACAATTAGAAAATTTAATTGGCGCAACTAATCCTGAGAGAGCAACAGGAAAGAGGATGGCGTCAGACTGCTTACACCTGGAGAAAAGAGCAGACCTCACCGAACAGGGTAACATACCAGAGCTGTGGCTCTGCAGGACCCGAGCCCCTCCCCCACCCCAGCTCACTGGCGGGAGGAAGAGTAACAGAGCAGGAAGGGAGTGGAGGCCTGGTACTGCTGAATACCTAGCTCCGGAGATCTGCTCTGGGAGCACAAACCTACATTTCATGGTGCTTTCATGAGACTCACATGACTACTGGGTTGGAAAGTTAATACAGGCACAGTTCCTGGGGAGACTGGGATACCGGCCACTTGTGGAAAGCAGGGATCCATAACCAGCTGCACTGGGATAAAAATTTATACCTGTGTGACCAGCCCACTAGCTCAGGCAGTGGAGACAGGCACAGCAGCGGGGAGGTGGGGAACAGCCCTTTCCTCCCCCCAGGCACCAGTACCCCTCCCCTGTGACCCCCGACATTGCTTCAGGAGCTGAACAGCTACAGAATAGAGCTTCTGGACACTAGAGGGCACCATATACAAACATGAAATGCCAAAGGAACCTTGTCCAGAGTAAAATTATTAATACAACTTCCGAGAAAGATTTAAATGATATGGACCTCATGACTCTTCCTGAAAGGGAGTTCAAAATAAAAATCATCAACATTCTAATGGAAGTACAGAAAGACATCCAAGAACTCAGGAATGAATTCAGGTCGGAGATCCAATCATTGAAGAGCACAATGGAGGGTATTAAAAGCAGGTTGGACATGGTGGAGGAGACAATAAATGAAATAGAAACTAGAGAAGAGGATTGCAAAGAAGCTGACGCACAGAGAGAAAAAAGGATCTCTAAAAATGAAAGAATATTGAGAGGACTGTGTGACCAATCCAAGCAGAACAATATTCTCATAATAGGGATACCAGAAGAAGATGAGAGAGAGAAAGGGATAGAAAGTGTCTTTTAGGAGGTAATTGCCAAAAACTTCCCCAGTCAGGGGAAGGAGCTCAGGCCATGGAGATCCACAGATTTCCCAACACAAGGGACCCAAGGAAGACAATGCCAAGACATATAGTATTTAAAATGGCAAAGATCAAAGATAAGGACAGACTGTTAAAAGCAGCCAGAGACAGAAATAAGATCACATACAAAGGAAAGCCCATCAGGCTAAAATCAGACTTCTCAGCAGAAAACTTACAGGCCAGAAGGGAGTGGCATGATGTATTTAATGCCATGAAGCAGAAGGGCCTGGAACCAAGATTACTTTATCCAGCAAGATTATCATTTAAATTTGAAGGCGGGATTAAACACTTTCCAGATAAGCAAAAGCTGAGAGAATTTATCTCCCACAAACCATCTCTACAATCTATTTTGGAGGGACTGCTATAGATGGAAGTGTTCCTAAGGTTGAACAGCTGTCACCAGAGGTAATAAAACCACAGTAAAGAAAGTAGAACAGCTAATTACAAAGCAAATGCAAAATTAAATTAACTATCCCAAAAGTCAATCAAGGGATAGACAAAAAGTACAGAATTTGATACCTAATATATAAAGAATGAAGGAGGAAAGAAAAGGAGGAGAAATAGAGAAGAACCTTTAGATTGTGTTTGTTACAGCATGCTAAGTGAGTTAAGTTATACTCTTAGATAGTAAGGAAAGTAACCTAGAACCTTGGGTAACCACGAATCTAAAGCCTGAAATGGCAATAAGTACATACTTATAGATAGTAACCCTAAATGTAAATGGACTGAATGCACCTATCAAAAGACACAGAGTCACTGAATGGATACAAAAATAAGACCCATCTATATGCTGCTTACAAGAGACTCACCTCAAACCCAAAGACATGCACAGACTAAAAGTCAAGGGATGGAAAAAGATATTTCATGCAAACAATAGGGAAAGAAAAGCAGATGCTGCAGTACTAGTATCAGACAAAATAGACTTCAAAACAAAGAAAGTAACAAGAGATAAAGAAAGACATTACATAATGATAAAGGGCTCAGTCCAACAAGAGGATATAACTATTATAAATATATATGCACCCAACACAGGAGCACCAGCATATGTGAAAAAAATACTAACAGAACTAAAGGAGGAAATAGAATGCAATGCATTCATTTTAGGAGACTTCAACACACCATCACTCCAAAGGACAGATCCACCAGACAGAAAATAAGTAAGGACACAGAGGCACTGAACAGCACACTAGAACAGATGGACCTAATAGACATCTATAGAACTCTACACCCAAAAGCAACAGGATACACATCCTTCTCAAGTGCACATGGAACATTCTCCAGAATACACCACATACTAGACCACAAAAAGAGCCTCAGTAAATTCAAAAAGATTGAAATTCTACCAACCAACTTTTCAGACCACAAAGGTATAAAACTAGAAATAAATTGTACAAAGAAAGCAAAAAGGCTCACAAACACATGGAGGCTTAACAACACACTCCTAAATAGTCAATGGATCAATGACCGAATTAAAATGGAGATCCAGCAATATATGGAAATAAATGACAACAACAACAGAAAGCCCCAACTTCTGTGGGACACAGCGAAAGCAGTCTTAAGAGGAAAGTATATAGCAATCCAGGCATTCTTAAAATAGGAAGAACAAACCCAAATGAATAGTCTAACGTCACAATTACCAAAATTGGAAAAAGAAAACAAATGAGGCCTAAAGTCAGCAAAAGGAGGGACATAATAAAGATCAGAGAAGAAATAAATAAAATTGAGAAGAATAAAACAATAGAAAAAAATGAATGAAACCAAGAGCTGGTTCTTCGAAAAAATAAACAAAATACATAAGTCTCTAGCCAGACTTATTAAGAGAAAAAGAGAATCAACACACATCAACAGAATCAGAAATGAGAAAGGAAACATCACGATGGACCCAACAGAAATATAAAGAATTATAAGAGACTACTATGAAAACCTATATGCCAACAAGCTGGAAAACCTAGAAGAAATGGACAACTTCCTAGAAAAATACAACCTTCCAAGACTGACCAAGGAAGAAACACAAAAGTTAAACAAACCAATTACAAGCAAAGAAATTGAAACGGGAATCAAAAAACTACCCAAGAACAAAACCCCCGGGCCAGACGGATTTACCTCGGAATTTTATCAGACATACAGAGAAGACATAATACCTATTCTCCTTAAAGTTTTCCAAAAAATAGAAGAGGAGGGAATACTCCCAAACTCATTCTATGAAGCCAACATCACCCTAATACCAAAACCAGGGCCACCAAAAAAGAAAATTACAGACCAATATCCCTGATGAATGTAGATGCTAAAACACTCAATAAAATATTAGCAAACAGAATTCAACAGCATATCAAAAGGATCATACACCATAACCAAGTGGGATTCATACCAGGGATGCAAGGATGGTACAACATTCAAAAATCCATCAACATCATCCACCACATAAACAAAAAGAAGGACAAAAACCACATGATCATCTCCATAGATGCTGAAAAAGCATTTGACAAATTTCAACATCCATTCATGATAAAAACTCTCAGCAAAATGGGTATAGAGGGCAAGTACCTCAACATAATAAAGGCCATATATGATAAACCCACAGCCCACATCATACTGAACAGCCAGAAGCAGAAAGCTTTTCCTCTGAGATCGGGAACAAGACAGGGATGCCCACTCTCCCCACTGTTATTTAACATAGTACTGGAGGTCCTAGCCACGGCAATTAGACAAAACAAAGAAATACAACCAATCCAAATTGGAAAAGAAGAAGTCAAACTGTCACTGTTTGCAGATGACATGATATTGTACATAAAAAACCCTAAAGACTCCACTCCAAAACTACTAGAACTGATATCGGAATACAGCAAGGTTCCAGGATACAAAATTAACACACAGAAATCTGTGGCTTTCCTATACACTAACAATGAAGAAAGAGAAATCAGGAAAACAATTCCATTCACAATTGCATCAAAAAGAATAAAATACTTAGGAATAAACCTTACCAAGGAAGTGAAAGAACTATACCCTGAAAACTATAAGACACTCTTAAGAGAAATTAAAGAGGAAACTAGCAAATGGAAACTCATCTCATGCTCTTGGCTACGAAGAATTAATATCTTCAAAATGGCCATCCTGCCCAAAGCAATATACAGATTTGATGCAATCCGTGTAAAATTACCAACAACATTCTTCAATGAACTAGAACAAACAAATAGTTCAAAAATTCATATGGAAACACCAAAGACCCTGAATAGCCAAAGCAATCTAGAGAAGGAAGAATAAAGTTGGGGGGATCTCGCTCCCCAACTTCAAGCTCTACTACAAGGCCACAGTAATCAAGAAAAGACAGTTTGGTACTGGCACAAGAACAGAGCCACAGACCAGTGGAACAGAATAGAGACTCCAGGCATTAACCCAAAGATTTATGGTCGATTAATATATGATAAAGGAGCCATGGACATACAATGGCAAAATGACAGTCTCTTCAACAGATGGTGCTGGCAAAACTGGACAGCTACATGTAAGAGAATGAAACTGGACCACTGTCTAACCCCATACACAAAAGTACATTCAAAATGGATCAAAGACCTGAATGTAAGTCATGAAACCATAAAACTCTTAGAAAAAAACACAGGCAAAAATCTCTTGGACATAAACATGAGCGACTTCTTCATGAACGTATCTCCCCGGGCAAGGGAAACAAAAGCAAAAATGAACAAGTGGGTCAGCATTTTATTTAAAATAATAATAATAATAATAATAATGATGATGATGATGATGATGATAATAATAATGAAGGGAGAAATGTGGGATCCACATATAAATCAAGTATAAAAATCAAATGAATATTCATATTTGACCTGATTGTTCATAGTTCATAATGCGTGATCAAAACAGAAAGTTTCTGTGATGACTGCCCTTGTACTGTTCACCATGTAAGAACTTATTCACTGTGTAAGAATTTGTTCACCATGTAAGAACTTGTTCATTATGCTTCAGAAGATTGGAGACTGATGAAAATTAGGCTTGGGGTGGATTAATGATTGTGCATTGAGCATTGACTCCCCTATATAGAATTTTATTGTTGTTAACAACTATTTGATCAATAAATATGAGAGATGCCCTCTCAAAAAAAAAAAATGAACACGTGGGACTATCTCAAGCTGAAAAGCTTCTGTACAGCAAAGGACACCATCAGTAGAACAAAAAGGTACCTTACAGTATGGGAGAATATATTCATAAATGACAGATCCGATAAAGGGTTGACATCCAAAATATATAAAGAGCTCACACACCTCAACAAACAAAAAGCAAATAATCCAATTAAAAAATGGGCAGAGAAGCTGAACAGACACTTCTCCAAATAAGAAATTCAGATGGCCAACCAACACATGAAAAGATGCTCCACATCGCTTGTCATCAGAGAAATGCAAATTAAAACCACAATAAGATATCACCTCACACCAGTAAGGATCGCCACCATCCAAAAGACAAACAACAACAAATGTTGGTGAGGTTGTGGAGAAAGGGGAACCCTCCTACACTGCTGGTGGGAATGTAAATTAGTTCAACCATTGTGGAAAGCATTATGGAGGTTTTTCTCAAAAAGCTCAAAATAGAAATACCATTTGACCCAGGAATTCCACTTCTAGGAATTTACCTCAGAATGCAGCACTCCAGTTTGAAAAAGACAGGTGCACCCCTATGTTTACTGCAGCACTATTTACAATAGCCAGGAAATGGAAGCAACCTAAATGTCCATCAGTAGATGAATGGATTAAGAAGATGTGGTACGTATACACAATGGAATATTACACAGCCATAAGAAGAAAACAAATCCTACCATTTGCAACAACATGGATGGTGCTAGAGGGTATTATGCTCAGTGAAATAAGCCAGGGGGAGAAAGACAAGTACCAAATGATTTCACTCATATGTGGAGTATAAGAGCAAAGAAAAACTGAAGGAACAAATAGCAGCAGAATCAAATCACAGAGCCCAAGAATGGACTAACGGTTACCAAAGGGAAAGGGACAGGGCAGGAGGGGTGAGAAGGGAGGGATAAGGGCAGGGAAAAGAAAGGGTGCATTACAATTAGCATGTATAATGTGGTGGGGGGGCATAGGGAGGGATGTGCAACACAGAGAAGACAAGTAGTGAGTCTACAGCATCTACGCTGTTGGACAGTGAGTCTACGCTGATGGACAGTGACTGTAATGGGGTTTTTTGGGGGGGGACTTGGTGAAGGGGGTGTCTAGTAACCATAATGTTCTTCATGTAATTGTAGATTAATGATAATAAAGTGAATATAAAAACAAAAACAAAAAAGAATTATGGAATTGCAGTCAATTTTCAATAAATAGTATACAAAGACATAAAATTGAATAATGCATTTATAAAGTTTGATAGAAAAGAATAATCTCGTATATGTTGGATCAATCACAAAGGTACAAATGCTTAAATTTCCAAAATATTTTAGAATTATATTCCAATGCAGTTCAACAAAATTCAAAAAATATTTACTTAGCACCTATGGATAAAATATTACATTGTAGCTACAATAATGAATGAGCCAAATGTGCACTTATTAATTCTCTATTATGTGTCAAGGGCGCACTAGGAAAACATCAACATAAGATGATAGGAACTCATTCCTCAAGGAAAGCTGGTAGGAACATTTTGGGGTTTTCTTAGAGTTTTGCTATCACCTCATAAAAGAGAAAAAGAGCAGAAGGAGCCTTGTTAATGAGAATGCCCTTACCTTAAGAATGTGGTTTATGAATATCTTACCTTAGTAGATAAAGTAAATGTATTACATTGAATATGTTTTCATATTTCAAGTGCATTGCTCTGCCTATATTAATTAGATGTAATTATATATGTATCATTGAGCCTAGAACACAGTATTTGAGCATTTATTATTAAAATCTTTGCTACATAGTTCTACCAAGCAGAATAGGCCAAGTTATTCTGTTGTAACAACCTGGAAATCTTAGTGGTTTAAAAACAACAAAGTTTCTTTTTGTTCAGACTTTATGTGCACCATAGTGGACAAAAGCACCTTCATGGTGCTCACTCAGTGACTGGGGCTGTAGAGGCCTCACCCCAATGCTCGCTTTCATGATTGGAGGATCAGGAAGAAGAGAACATAAGGACAAATACACTGGCTCACGAAGCTTCTGCTTAGAAGTGGCGCATCGCAGCTGCTCACACTTCATTGTCCAAAGCAAGTACATAGCTGCCCGAGCTCAACAGAATGGAGGTGTGTAATTCTTCTGCATGGAGAGGCCCCAAATATGTATAATCTATTGTAGTGAGCAGAAAGAACAGTTGATTAAATAACAACTAAGCCAATGAGACTTAAGCTCCAGGTTGTAGTGTAATCATGAGGGCTATAGTTTATGAGAAGCAGGGTTGAGGAAGGAAAAAATAATGGGAAGAATCCCTAGAACCAGGACTGGAACTGCTGTGGTCACATCTTATTTGTTCAGTAAACTCCCTGAGACTCAGTGTGGTACCTCTTCTTAAATAACCAATGAACTACACTCAGCTTTACTCAATCATTACCTGGAGGACTCACTAGCTCTTCTCCATGGCTAACCATTTCTTTCCCGAAGGGAAATAAGCCTTAATCTTAAAAGTACCTAGTTTAGGACCAGGCATGGAGATATCCACCAGCTGGGAGGTTCATTTTCTTCTCTGTTGCCCTTCACACCCATCCTCTTCTCAGCTAACGGACTTAAGGCCTCTTTGTTAGGCCACTTTAAAAGTTAATTCTTGGAATGTGAAGAGACCAGACTTTACCCAAACTTATGAGAATTTGTTCCTAAGTATGATTCAACTCTGAGTATCTCAGAGCTTGTAGGGTTTCAGACATGAAGCAACCTGTCCTCCAATCTAATTATCAAGCTAAGCTTTAACTGACAAGGTATATTTTATTTATCAGACACTTATGTCATCAAAGGTTTTAACCAACTCTATATTAGGCAAAACCTGGCTACCTTCCAATTTATAATGTGCCATCTGATCACTCCAGAGCCACAGGGCCAGCAATTATGCAAGTCATCTATAGTGACACAATAAAAACAGATTAGCCATCTAAAACAAATGGGTTTACAATTAGGTCATTAAGAAGAAGGCCACCCCTCTCACCCCTTTTCTCCATCTCTGTCAAAAAGAAGGCCAAAGAAGGCTGCTTATTTCCCATTGTTTCTCCCCTAACCCCTAAGGTATTTGGTGAGTGAAAAACCTATAAACCTTTCGCAGTGCTTTTTATCTTCTGCCATTCTCCTCCATCCCCCCGTAGGTCATTTAAATAAACGTTTGCTGCTTGAATCCATTTATCCTGGTGGCAATGATTAATTGACCTGTTTGGTTTAATTTTATATGCATTTTATATCACCCATTGTACATTTACAGACTTATTAAATAAGTGCTCCATCTTTTTACACATAGTTGGTAAGCATGTTATTTATATAATGTGCGTGTGTACATATCTTATTTTAAAAACTATTTTATTTTCTTTTGAAAATACAAATACCTACAGCTTTAACTACCTAGTTGTGTTTGTATCCTAACACACTTGCTATAATGCAAAAATGAAGACAAGATTTGAGTTTAATAATTGGTTTTATGAATTTAAAACAAAATAGCCTCAGATGTTACCTCTTTATTGACAGTGCATTATATAGACTTCCTAATAATTCACCCAGAAGCACATATCTACACTTTTCTTAACAAACAGCTTTGGGTTAGGAGGCCTTATAATGCAAATTTTAGGTGGGATTTTTAACTGATTTTTATAAATTAAATATCATTAATATGGAAAGCCCCATTTAATTTTAGCCAAAGAGTATTCTATCCTTTTACTTGCAAATATTATTAATGCAAAGATAATTAGTTTAAATCTTGGGTGAACCAAGAAAAATTCTTAATAAGATCCCTTTATTTTTGATTCATGTCAAATATTAGATCTGCAGAGAAGATGTATCATCCCAATGCCACTTCCTATTTGCAACTCCATCACCAGGAATTCGAGGTGACACTGTTACTAGAACTAGTCTATTAAATTACTAATTTCAAAACTCAGGTTTTCTGTCTGCGGTACGTGAAAGGCAATGTTTGCTCTCAATAAGTGCCCCTGCAGTTTGAATATGGTGCTACAAAAGAGCACTACAAGCCCAAGAGTGTTCCCCACGAATGATTATGAACACACACACACACACACACACGCACACACGCACGCACACACAACACAAGCAATGCTGAAAGGTTAAACAACGACACTTGATTGAAAAATTATGCTAGACCAAGAGTTTCAAGCATGATCTTTAAAAAGCCCAAATTACTCAAGGATTTTGCAAAGTTCTATAAACTTTTGATTCACATTTAAAATTACATTTTAATCTATAATTTAAAAGCAACAATCCCACTCAAATTTGCTACACCACCACATTTTGCTAACAGGCCATCAGCATGTTAACCAGGACAGCTAGGTTAATTTACTATTGTGCCAATCTCAGAATAAATTTTTCTCCTGCCACATCTGCATATATTTCACCTCTTGCAAACATGATGTTGGCAGGGTAGCTCTGTGTGTCTCTTTTTTTGGCCTATTTGGTTCTCAGATTCAGGCCTGAACACTCTATAGATAGAGAAGCACAGACTCATCTTGTATTATAGACTGTTGTCATGGCAGAATATTCAGTTAGACAACGACAAATTTATTAGGAAGTTCACATTTATGCAGCACTAACTAAGCAACATTGTGAGCTCTTTACACAATCCCTCTATAATTCTCACACAACCCTATAAACTAAATGCTATTATTAACAGCATTTTAAACAGATGAAGAAACTAAGGCACAGAGAGACCATTTACCCACAGTCATGCCTGTTGGGTGGAAGTGGTAGGCCATTACATCCTGTTGTTTCTCAGACTTTTTTTAATAAGACATCTAAGATATATGAATATATCTTTTCATGTTATGGCTAATTGTGGAAAACCAATACTGTTAGTGCTATAAGATAAAGGAAAGTTGCTTTTGTTTGTTAATGTAATTCTGTTAGGTTATTCATACATGCAATCATTTACCCCAACCAACAAAAGTTTACTAAGAATATATATGAAAATTACTGGTAGTTAAAAATAGAATACACAGTTCTTGCTCCCAAGTTCACAGTCTATTTTGTGAGACAAGCAATTCCAGATAATAAAAATACTCTAAGTGATGTCATAGGGTAAAACAAAATTCTGTGGGGACAGAGAAGAAGGATACTTTGCAGACTGGAAAGGAAAAGGCTTTCTAGCAGGAGTGACATTGAGCTGAATCTTTAATGATAGGTAGAAGTTGATGAATCAAATAGAGGTGGGAAAGCCTTTCCCGATGGACAGTCATGAATGGGGGACTTCCAGTAATATACCATGGCTAGGGTTTAGTGGGAGTAAGAGCATAGAGATGTTGAAAGATGAACTTGAAGAATTAAGAAGAATAAAATCAAAGAGGCTGATATGTGCTTTGCAGCTAGTCTGATGTTGGTATGAAAGGAATGAAGAAGCCTCGCAGATTTGGGGCAGAAGAGTGACCCAATAAACTTGGGAAATAAATTAAGAGGGAAGCAGAGCATGGATGAGGAAGACACAGGTATCGTCCAAAATGGGAAATGAGAAAGCCTGAGGTAAAGGAGATGGTGGGTCCAGTGGCCATGAGCAATGGCTCCACTAGATGAATGCTCTTGCTGTGGACTCGAGAGCAGCTTTTATTCTCTGGCTACAGAGGATTAGCATGTGAGTCTCAAACTGCTGGCAACCTTGTCCCCTAACCTAAGAAGCAGCCACCCTGTGGTAGAAAATAATGCCACCAACGGTCCAAAAGAAACAGAAGCAAGAGAGGAACAGAATCCTCGTCCAAATGATCTTTGCACTTTTTGTTTCTCTTTTTGCTTGCAACCGGATGTCCTTGAATGATATGAACAAGAAAAACCCAGCACCTATTCTTAAACCAAGGATTATAAAACCTGATCCTGTGGAAGCCTCGACTTACTTCCTTAGCTCTTTCCTCTGCTACTTGTTTGTCAACTTTCAGTTGCCAAAATGTTCAGATAGTCAGAGGGAGCTCCCCCAGAAATAATGTCTTTTCCTTGTCCCTTTTCCCACAGTTTGCACAGTCAAGGACATCTCGGTCCATCTATTCAGCAATTGCTCATTGAGTATCTACTGCTCTAGGCAAAGGGTGAAACAGTTAAAAAAAAAAAGTCCTAACTCTCATGAGCTTACATTTTAATGGAAGTGTGTAATATAACCAGCAAGTGTAAAGAAACCAGGATTCTTCCACATGAAAAATAGTTGATTTTCAGTTATTCAAAGTAGTTGTTCTCATATTACTCCAGTAAATTCCACTTTGCTTGAAACATTGCTTAATCTTTTATTAGCCCTTCCACTTCTACCCTTGGTTGGCCAAGCTATTCCAGATCCTTTAATTTCCTGAATATTTTCTGACTAATTTACTTCTGTCTATGATGCTTATAACACTCTACATTCTGGTTTCACCTCTTACTAGCTAGGTGTACTTGGATAAGTTACTTCTTAATTCTCAGATTCCTCATCCATAAAATAAAGGGTGTTCCATGAGTATTAAATAAAACAACTCATGTTAAGAACTCAGTACAGTGATGGATAAATGGTAACACCTCTTAGCTATGTTGCTGATAATGATAATGAGAAGAAGGTAATGAGAGAAAATTACTGTGTGTTATGCACTGGAAATTACCAGTTCTCTTGGACTACATCAGGGGTCCACAAACATTTCTGAAAAAAGCTAGGTAGTAAATATTTTAGGCTTTGTAGGCCATATGGACTCTGTGGTAACTATTCAACTCTGTCATGGTAGTGTGACATATATTGACAAACAAGTGGGAATGATTGTGTTTCAATAAAACTTTATTGACAAAAACCTCTGGTAGGTTAGGTTTGGCCTGAGAGCTATTTATTCATCCTTGGACTCGATCATAGGATTTCCAAGTCTAAGACAGTTTTGTGTAGCAAATTCATGCAATCTACAAGACCAAACACCTTTTAGCCAAAAGCTTTTGGCTGATTTTCCAAAGGATTATTTAAGTTTAGGAACAGTTACTTCAAATAAAGAAAAAATCAAACTGAGTTAAACCAAATAGAAAATGTAGCATAAACCCTTGAATGCTTTAAATATGGCTTTAAAGTAAACTGTAAATCTCAAAGGAGCTAAAGAGAAAAAAGATGATAAACAAGTGTTATAAAAAATTAGTGTGCCACCCTTAGATTATGCCTAACTGCTGACAGCCAAAAGTTATTTGGAAGAAATTTTAGAATGAATGGGAAAGTCAAGACTCATACTTAAGGAGATTTGTAATAGTAATATGTAATGGTATAGATAAATGTAAGCTAGTTTCTATTCATTTTTTAATAGCATGCACTTAATAAATCATTTCTTTTTTTCTCCTAAAACTATTTGTTTAACCCATTGTGCTATTTTACTATAGATGGCATCTAACTATTAAGGAATATAGTATTCCTTTCATGAGAAAGTTTGTTTTGACAACAATTTTGTATATGAGTTAAAGCTTAAGAAAGTGTTCAGGTCTATTCCATACTGTTTAAAGGCAAGAAACTGATTCTGGCAGACTGTATTTCAGTGCCTAATACAGTAAACACGGTAATATGAGAAGACTTTTCCAAGCTTGAATAAAATATTCCATAAGAATAACAACACTTTTTTTTATCATATTTGGTGTTCATCAAAGTACTGACTATTCAGACAATTTTCCAAACACCAGGATAACAGAAACAGGCGATGTGCCTATGACCTTCATTAATAATAAATACTACTTTTTGAGGGTTGACTATGACTCTAGCTCCATAAAATGTACTTTATATGAACTAAGTTGTGACCATTTGATGAAATGAGACTACATCTTCATTTTATAGATGGGGAAACTGAGAAGATTGTGCAAGATTACACAGAAAGTAAATGGTAGACCTTAACTTCAATCTAAGACTGATTGACCCTTATGCCCATATTATTAACTGCTGCTCACTCTTGCTGCAGGAAAGAAATAACCACCCCCTGGGAACTATTAAATGGCCCTTGTGTGAGAAAAGCTTGAGTTTGGCTGATGTGAATCAGTTACTAAATGGATTAAGATAAGAACACATATTTGAACACAAGCTGTCCAGTACTGCAAATGCCACAAACCTGGCCCAACCAAACGTTGTACTAGGCCATGTACCTATCAGGTTAACTACACCATTAGAGTGGTGAAATGTTCCTAAAGGATAAAGAAATGCAAGGTACAACTGAGCACAAATTCTAGAATCAAAGTGCCTGGGCTCATATCCCACAATCCCCAGTTACCAGCTGTGTGGCATTGGAAAGTTTACTTAAGCCTGAGTTTACTCATCTATAAATGGAGTTTCTATCAGACCTGCGTCATAAAGTTACAGAGAGGATTAAATGAGATAGTCTATGTAAAGCACTTGATATATCAATTGGAACACAGTGCAAGAGCAACAATTAGTAATCTTTAAAAAAAAAAGCCGTAACTCAGATAGTTAATTGGCAGCATTCAGTCTTTGGTCCCTCTCTACAATACTGAGACGAAATGATTGACTGCTTTGAGTTAACAGACCCACAGACTCTATCTATGATAGAGTTCACAGAGTGGTAAAAGATCCAATTTATCAAATGGCCCTCATTTTCCCTTCGACATGTCCAGTAAATTTTAGATAATATAGTAAAATGCAAGGAGTCCTTTCTAAATGGCATTTCAAATAGGAAACCAAAAATTTGGGATTTTAAGCCAATCTGGTTTCTGCCCACTTAATGGTATAGTCATTTTCATTCTAAAGTTCCCTGCAAAATTTTTCAGTAGTAGAATTATTTAAATTTATTGGAAGCTGTCTTTGGGACTACTGGCTTCAGTCATGGAAACCAGAAGATGAATTGCCCAGCTGAAGCCAGACCAGCATGTTCCGCCAACTTAGGCATTACGTCTACTGCCTGGGAGGAGCACAGTCCTCTGAGACTGCCATTTATGCCGTACCAATTCCACTTGGTCAAATCAGCCTGTTCCAAAAGCAGCCATACAGCAGCTATCTCATATGCAAATGAACACTTGAGAAAATGTTAATGAAATGGTCTTTAGTTGAATCTGACAGCTTTGAGATTTGGGAGTCAATCTTCCAGATAAACATGAAATTAACTGGACAACTGCTCTAATCTGAATCTAGCCTTTATGTCAGACTCCGTGTCTGCTACTGACATTTTCTATGTGCTTAGAAATACCAATTAGAATAGACAGGAGCTGCGGCAGTGATGTGTCTTCCTTACCTCTCCAGAACCAATAGCATGATCCTAAATTTTAGAAATGAACATGTACAATGTTATTCTGCAAATGAAGAAACTGAAAGAGATGGTGGAAGAGGCCCATGTGGATTTGAAGGTCTCGTGTTTTTTGGAACCCAACCATACAGTCTAAAATTAATTTCAGTTCCTGAATGGGCAACAATGCAAACATTATTACAAACATTGCAAGATCAAATAATTGCTTTGTCAGAGAACTTTTTAAAAAACTGTTTAGGACTTCTTTCTTCCTCCTGAAAATGTTTATCAGTATGCAAGTTTATTAACATTAAAAGGCTGCTTTAGGTAGACTGATCATCTACCTAAATTTTAATTTACTTCTACTGTGTTTTAAGATTTCCTTTTTCTTTTTTTTATGGTAAGTATTCTCTGGAGTAGCAATTACAAGTAGTTCAGTACACTCAGTATTCTATAATAAGTATTAATGAAGTATTTGCAGCTTGTGGCACTTTCTATGCTTCTGAAAGCACTTTTATGAATAATGTTATTGATCACTAGACTAGCAGAATTTCACTCATCCTTTGAGACCCAATCTAAATCCAGCCTCCTCCACAGAACTGTGTCTAACCACGCCAGCCTAAAAGACATCTAATCTCTTAGAGTACATATTTTTTTGCCCATGCATTTGTTTCTGTCTTTTATTTTCCATGACCATTAATAACTTAATTATCTGTTCATTTGTACATTTATTCACCTACTCAATCATCCATTCATCCTTTAATAAACATTTAAGTATATTCTATATGTCAGTTATTGTGCCAAAGTCTGGGGATGTTGTTACATAATAATTTTAACTGCTTTATAATAAGGGTACCGTATATAACAAGGGAACCAGAGGTCAGAAAACCTAGCTCTGTTAAGGCAGTGAAAGAAAGAATCACAGAGGTGAAAACATTGGGATTGGGTCTCACAGGATGTAGAACAGTTTGCCAGGTGAGGAAAAGGAGATCACCTCAGACCAAGTGAGACCAGGACATCATAAAATGGCATGGGAGTTTTCAAAAGGGGACACATTTTTCTGTAGTATTTCATCTGTTGGCCCAGACACATTACCTCCCAGTGGCCACTTTCTTGGAGCACCAAGACTTTGTCTGTTCATACTTGAATAGAAACATAGTCACATAAGTTCCCATGTGCCAAGGGACCTACAAGGGAAGTAGAAGTTAATCTTGCCAAGATCAGAGTAATTAAATGTGAGACACCTTATTTAGATAGAACACCTTTATTTGGAGGGCAGAGAAAGAATGACTTGAGAAATCTGTTGATTGACACGGAACTATAAAATCTGGCCCTCTAGAAAATCATATACAAGGTGCCAGGACTAGACACTCACCTTCCTGTGAAAGACACGTGTACTACTATATGAAAAAAAAGACATCTTGTTAACCAGAATGCTTATATTATCTGAGTAGAGGGATTTACCTGTGTCCCACTACTTTTATTTGGAAACTTTAAGTTTACTCCTCCTTTGGAATGAAGTATACTAAAGATTCCTCAGCCTTTTGTTAATAAGTAGCGATCGTACATTGTGTTCGCATTTTTACACTTAAATCACTACTAGAAAGTTCCAAAAACTGTTGAAGTGAAACTATTATAATTTGAGCTAATCCCCATGTCCTTTACTTCAACAATCTTTGGTAAATACTTTCTAGTAGTAGTTGGAGTTCATGAGGAAGTCACTAATAAAGTACTGTTTTGTGTATGTAAAAGCCAAGTAAATGGGGGGGGGGAGAATTTAGAGTATTGGATTTCTGCTAATTTAATGAGGGGCAGTGGGTAGAGTGAGAAGCTCCATCCTGGTTAAATTCAAAATACTACCTGTCACAGCAATTCTTTAAGCTTTACCTGTAGCTACAATGGCTTAGCTAGTATTTCTCAACTAAAAATCTAAACATATCATCTGGCAAAGGAAGTTTTGAAGACTGAAAAATGTACTTATGTTAAGCGTTCTTTAAAAGATTTTTTAAAGTCACATTTCATTAGATACTTGCCAATTTCATTTTCTTGATATAAAAAAATGGGTTCTAGGAGCCGCAGTCCTAAGATAAAAATGTGTGCTCAAGTGATGTGTTAAGGGAGTGCCCAGGAAAACCACGGAAGGGGCTGGGGTAAATGACTGTGAAGGGGAAGAGGCAAGGAAAGGGGGGGCTCTAGGTGCCTGGAGGGGCTTCACACTGCTTCTGCGGAGGTATGGAGTGTGAGTTATGCCTCAGAGTTGTCCTGGTAAAAACAAGGCATGTGGGCTTTCGTACTGCAGCACCCTCTGAAAAGCCCCCCACCCCCAGGGGTGGGGTGAATTTCCGAGGCACCCGTTGTCTCTCCAAGCATGCGAAGAGGTCTGGGGCAGCCCAAGGGGAGACCACAGACAAACTATACCGGGCTGGCTATTGGAAATGAGGAGTGTATTTCAAAAAAAAAAAAAAAAAAACAAAGAGAAAGAGAAAGGAAGAAGAAGAGGAGGAAAAAAAAGAGATGGGGAGAGAGGGGAGAAGAAAAGAACAGCGAAAAGGGAAGGGAAGGGAGGCAGGAGATCCAAACGGAGCTGACAAAGGGACACATGCAGTGAGAAAAATCTGGAAGTATGTGAGGTGCAATCCCATACCTGCTCATTTCCCGGACTTGCCTTGTCCCAGCTTAAGGAAACTTACTGATCTTATTAACCCGTGGCATCCAGGGAGGCGAAAGTACTTAAAGGGTCAGGGATGAGCGCAAATTGCTACGCTTTACTTGCATTCTACCCTATATTGTCCCTTTGGCTACATCTGTGGCCCTCAGTGATGGCAAATGACATATTCTAAAGAAATTCTGTCCAAGCCAATGAGCACAATCTTGTAACATGTTTTGGTTGACTCTTGCTTGTCATTTTCTTTGGCATGCTTTCCAAGCTCCAAATTTTGTTAACCACAGTGGGTCCCCCTGTCATTACTGTGGAGGTGAGAGATTATGCTTTTGTATGAAATAGGCAGGTATGTATTAGTTTGATTTCTCATCAGGGTAGAGAACCATAAGGTAATTTGCATGCTCTGACACTCCAAGACAACTTAAAAGTTATCTCTGCTTCCCTTGACATTGATGAAACAAGATGGTACCCCCAGGCGATGGCTCAAGGTCACACTCTGCATTTTCCTTCATCTTTGATATCCCTTCATTCAGTCCTTGCAAATTGATATCAGTAAAATGAGCTCACTTTGTACTGAATGACCTATCTTAATGAATACTGATGTTGTGTAACTTCTCATACGCCCAGCTCTGTCAGACATTTACATGACAGTCTCCAGTGGGTAGAGCAGGTTAGAATATAATGGTTCCCTGAATTCCTTTCTGCCTGTGGAGCTAAATACTTCCACCAACTTCACTGAGATTTAAAAAAAAAAAAAGAAAGTACGTTTACATGCTGAAAAAGTTCTATGCCTCAAACCTTTTCTTTTGATTCTATCCTCAAAGAACATGTCTTGACATTGCTATTTTTTAATATGTGTGAAAATGCTGCGTTATATGTGAAGTTCTCAATTAATTTAAAACATTTATTTTTATAAATATCAAAGAAAGCAGATAAGTGAAACTTGGAGTTAATTTTATTTGTGAAACTCTTAAATTAAGAGAACTACTGGCTTTTAATTTTTTTCAAAAAATACTTTCAAGCACATTGAAAGAAGAAAAAAAACCATACTCCACTTTCATTCCCTGCAAGAAACACCATTAAGACTTCCTGTGCACTCAACAAGACATTATAATATGTACATACAAATATATGGCTACATACATCTATAAGTTTCCTATTTCTAAACCAATATTGGACCATACTATACATACTTTGCAAACTGTTTCATCACTGAAAAAATATATCAACAACTTTCCAGAGCAGCCCATGAAATTTGCTTTATTCCTTTTAAAATCTGCATAACAGTGCATCATATGGAGTTACCATAATTGTTTTAACATAACTGTTACATTATCTCTAAATGTTTGCACTAACAAACAATGCTACAAATGCTTTCTTTCTATCCCCACACAGACACATAGATTCCTAAAATGTATTGCTAGATCAAAGGGTAAGCACGTTTTAAATGCTGAGAGACGTTACTAATTATCACCCAAAGAATTGTACCAAAGTCCATTTCCTCCAATAATATGAGAGTTCCCCTCACCCCTTCTCCATTACAAAATTATATGAATCTGTTAATTTTGTCATAATGATTGGCATTTGTTTATCTCTGTGAATGGCTTGTTCTTATGTTCTGCACTAAAAAAAATGTGATCACATATGTTTTTCAGATTGATTTGTTGATTTGTAATGTGTTAATACTATTTGGAGGAGTCTAAGTTATATGTATTTTATCTCAGTTTCTTCTTGATGTTTGCTTATAGTATCTTTCTTTGTCAAGTTTTGTATTTCAGTCTTTTTTCTCTCATGGCTTTGGGTTTGAGATTTTTCCTGTTAATCTACCCTTATCCCTAAATTTTTAAAAAGGTTTCTATATTATATTCAATAAAATTATAAGTTTTTAAATATTTTTATGTAAGATGTGAAATAGATGCATGTTTTTCTCCCTACCAATTGGAGAAACACCATTTACTAACCCATCATCTTTCCGCCAACTCTTTTATCATACCGGAGTGATCTAGAACCTATTCGTATACCACTGCCACACCGTTAAGTAGAGTTTATTTTCATGGCATAGTTGATATTTTTAAGGTTAATCTTAACACCCCTTGTTAATATTTTTAAAAACATGATTGGACTCTTCCAATACTTACACCTCCTTTTTCTCTTTGATGTTATTTATCTTAGCCAATTAGAACTTAGAGAAGAATGTTAAGTAATACTGCCTCTTCCTTAATTGTAACTGGATAGCCCCTGATGGCTCCCCATTAAGTATATGGTGGGCTGTCTCAAATGGCCTTTGGCTTTGCCGGCCCAGCAGTGCCTCCCACCTCCCAGCTGTTTGGAAATAGGCCTTGCCCCTAACTCTGTTTCTGTGAACTTGATCCCCTTTGAGTCAATCATAGAATCCATTCCCCTGGACACCAGTGATTGGTTTAAAGATGAGCACATGACTCAAGCCCGGACAGTAAAGAACTTGCCCCAGAGTGTTTCAGCTGGCAGTTGCAGGGGACAATGTCTCCAGCTGTTTAAGCAGCACCACTAGGTGTGGGTGAATCTGATGTTGCCAGCAACCACTTTCATGCCATCACACTTCATGCCATATGGCAAATCCTTAAATTAAATACGAGATATTGGAGCTCACCACAGAGATGAGATGTGTGTGTGTGTGTGAGAGAGAGAGACAGAGAGAGAGCTACAATCATTTGTTCCTTCAGCCCCTCTTGTCAGAAAAGAGACCATCTCCATTCTCACTCTTTCCAGACAGCAGGTCTTCTCAGAACTTCATTTCAGAGGAACATCTTCATCAGAGGAATGAAAACTCCAGATATTTTGCCACTCTTTTCTTGACCTTTACCCTCAACTTTCTTTCTCAAATCCTGTATCTCCTTTCCTGGAACTCAAAAATGATATTCATTTTATTGGTCTGGATTATTTGCCTAACCATACATTCTAGTCATTATCTGGCCTGGTTCTCTTTAATCTTACCAAAAATCTGCTTATTTCTGGTCCCACAGTGTGGGTAAAATTGCAATATTTCCAGAATCTCTTGCCTGGCTTTAGTGCATCTGCATATCATAGGTATTTCAAGGGGTGAAGAGAAGTAGTCTATCTACATATCAATAATTAGAAGGACATGCAGGGGTTTATCTGGACCAGAGAGATTGGGTGAAGCTCTCTTGCTCTTCTGCTGCAGACTGGTCAAGTGAGAGATGGGGATGACTGCTTATAAGAAATAAACAGGTTTCTCAACTGTATTTTTCCCTTTGACTAATTTTGGTTTTAGAGGTATTTTGCCCAGGGTATTTCCCCCTGGAGTTACACACAGAAATACCTTTATAAACTCCAGTATCTTCCTAAACTTGAACCTAAGAATCTGTCACATGTTAGAACCCTAACAAAATCATGAAATTCGCATTTTGGAATTCCCCTTAAATTTCACTGACTCCAACTTGTCATGGAAGCCCCAAAGCTGCATAGAAGTGACTGACTCTCAGGGGCCTGTTCATCTGACCTGGGTTTGATCCTGGAGCTCTACCTAAGAACCTCTAACACCCTGGTAACCAAATGGAGGTACCAACCCTGTTACATTTACTGCTAAAACTTGGGCAAATCATTAAATTTGGCTCCGTTTATCTATCAGTAAAATTAGGTTATAATAACTACATTAAAATTGAGACAAGAAGGTGAAATGAGATTGTAACTGAGATTACACATCTAAAGCATGTGGTATAGTCAGTGTAACAGCTCGCATCTAGAAATAGTCACTATTATCATTATCCACCAAGTGAGTGGTCATCAATCCTACCTAAACATCAACTAGGACAGCTTTTTAAAAAATATTCCCTCTCCATACCTCCTTGGGGTTGACGCCAGGTGTCCGCAGTATTAGAATTCCCCATGTGATTCTGATGAACATTATGTGAAGATCTCACGTGTTCATCTTTCTCATTTCATCTCAAAGATGAAATCTCAACCATGTCATCTTTCTAAAGCTCCAAATTCTAGAAAGATTTTTCTTTTATTACGCTAAATATAATTTGTATGCATATCTTTATTTTTGGCCCTGAGTAGACAGAACAATAAATAACATTTTCTCCTGGAAGTCCTTCTGGCACATGAAAACAGCTATTACCTCTCCCTGTGTCTTTTCTCCTTCTGGTCCAGTTTGTTGACCACCCCACACAACATGGTTTTAAATCTGTTCACCCTTCTAGGATGCTAAGCATCAGTGCCTAGAACAAAATGCAGTATTCCAGATCTCTTGATTGACCACAAGCAGACGGGCCCCATTACTGCCCTAGTTTTGCATCAGGTTTGTTGATGTTGCTGAGAGGGTGTGATCAAGGTGCTGTTAACCACCATTGACTAATTTTGTGCTTATTGTTACCCACCAAAAGACCCCCTTCTCTTTCTTGGCTCCGCATTACTAGGGGGGTAGCTGTGCTTCTGGATCCATCAGTAAGATCTGGTATTTCTCTCTCTTGCCTATCCTGTTTTTTTAGATTCAACCTTTCCTTCCTCTTAGATTTTACTTGGATCCCAAATCAACCATCCAATGCAAGCGCTATAGTTTTATAGATGGGTGACTTCAACATTTTAGCACAACCTTAGTAAAAACATTGAATAAGAGAGCCTGTGACGCTAGAAAACACTTTTTTTTCTTCTTCCTTTTTTTGTATGTATCACAACTCTGAATTGGAATATCTAGTTCCAACTGCAGCTTCTCTACTTCTTAATGCATGACTTCAGGGAAGTTAATCAAGTTTCCTGTGCCTCAGTAATCTCATCTATACAATGGGAATAATATAATAATAGCACTGAGTCCTAGGGTTTTTATGAGGACTCAAGGAGTGGTTCGTGTAGAACAAGATAAGGTAACTGGTTAGTAGTTGTAACTCCAGGGAGGGAAAATCCTGGGGCAAAATACCTTTGAAACTGAAATCAGTCAAAGGGAGAAATAAAGTTTAAAACCCATTTATTGCTTACAATCACTCATCCCACGTCTCCCTCTCTCCTGCTGTGGCAGAAGTGAGCGAATACTCCCCCCCAACCTCTCAGGTCCAGATAAGCTCCTGCTTGCCCATGTAATTATCCACTGATATGGACATGGACTACTTCTCTCTGCCCCTTAGAAACACCTGTTGATATGGAGATGCACTAAGGCTAGGCGAGAGATTCTGGAAATACTGCAATTTTACCCACACTGGTAAAGCCGGGAAGGGTTGGTTAGGGACATGCATTTAGATTCAGGTTGTCCTACCACTCACCATTTAGGAGTTGTTGGGGCATAAGTGACCTCTGGATCACAATTTCCCTGTGTAAAATGGAGATATAATAATACCAAGTTCACGGGGCCATTAGGATCATATAAGGTGAGGCATGTAAAGCACGTAGTAGAGTAGCTGGCGCACAGAGATCACTGAATTAAGGGCAGCATTGTTGATGTTGTTTATAGCATCATTCAGTTCTTTAGATCCCCTGTGCATTTTTCTTTCTATTTTTTTATGTTACCCAGGTCTCTCTTTTCAAAACCAAACGACTTGGCCATTAGTACCTAAATAAATCTTTGTTTTTTTTAAAGAAAATAAAATGAAATCAAATAAAACTTTTCATGTGAAGTCTCCCCACAATTTTTACGCATTTCCTCACAATAGACTTTACAATGTACTGCTTAGAATACCATTTCAAAGAGTTAATAAATCTTTGAAGGCTTTTATTTTTCTAGTTGTGTTTCAAGTTTCCTTTGTTACATGTAGAAAATCATGGTGTGACTTTAGCATAGTGCCGTCGTTAACCCTGCAGTCTTGAACTGCCCTTGAAATAAGGCTAAGTCTTCTTGCTGGTTATTAGTGCTGTATTTTCAAGTCAGAAAAAATGGTCAGTGAGGACCCTTACCAACACCTCTTATTGATACTTTAGCTGAGTACATATGAGTTTCACACAAAATCTCCACACAGGTGCCAAACACAAATAAAAATTCTGATATGGAGAAACAATGATTGATGTCCTCAATTGCTTGCTGGGAAGCTCTTCCCTGGGGCTTGTCTGGCAAGTGTAGACAAGAAGAATGGTGTGCCTGTGCTCCTGGAAGCCATACATCAAGCCTGTTTGCTCATGCTGACTCCTGCTCCTGTTGCTAGACAATGTGTGCAGACACTCTTAGGTTCTGATTCTCCTCTCAAGAATTACATCCTTGGCTTCTGACTCAGGCTTGGCCCCATCCTTCTGCTACAGGGCTCTGTAGATTCTCCTGATCTCAGAACTCCCTTTCTTTTGACCTGTTCTTGCAGACTGACCTATATGAGTCTGCAGTCTTGTCCCCCTCTATGTCCCTCTCCCAGAAAAACTGACTCCAGCATATGTAATCTGGAATTCTGTGAACTACTTAATTGTATATTACCTTGAGAACGTGGAATAAAAACAGATAATGGATTTCCCAATTCATTCAGTCTTGGGCGGAGTATAGATGTTTGTATGATTAAAAGCTTCCCAGTTAATTCTGATGTACATCTAAGTTTGGGAGCCGTATTTTGCGTATCATTACCACATCAGTTGCCCTAAATCATGATTCAGATCATGCCAAGTTCCTGCTCAAAACATTTTAATGTTTCTCCAGTGCTACTACAAATTAAATTCAAAATCCCCAGCCTGATACATAAAATCACCATAATTTGGCCCCAACATTTATCTACTTTTCTTTCCATTACTCCTATAGATGTTTCGTGTACTCCAGTCAAACTCTGCCAAGACATTCCTCAGGCTTTCCAGCCTCCATGATGTAACAGATTCCTTGACCTCCACCTAGAAGACCCTCCTCCTCCCTCCATCAGCTATTGAAAACCCATCCCATCTTTTAAGAGTTGATTCAAACTCCACATCAAAGTCTTGCCTAACCTTCATTCTTCACCTTCACCCCCAGATGGAATTTTCATTCAGTCAGTCAACCAGGATTTACTGGGAAGCAACCATGTGCCTGTGGTGAGGAAGGCACCAGTGATACAGTGCTTCATGAAACAGAGCCTTCACGGGGCTCGCAGTCCAGCAGATTTACGCCTATGGACCCTTATAGCACTTGAGTTATGCTTTTCTTATCACACTGATCTTGTATATGTTATTTGTGTGCATGTACTCTGTCCTCTCTTAGACTGTAAATGCATCCACTGTGTCCTGCAGCATTTGTCATAGGATTGCGCACATGCCTGGTGCTCATCAAAGTGTCATCAGACTAAATCAAACTCCTCCACAGGATGAGCACAAAGTAGATGCTCGACATTGATTGACATTAGGCACTTCAACTACCGTGGATGATTCTCTGCAACAGAAAATACGCTTTATGGATACCAAAGCAGAGCAAAACAGGCAAAATATAAATATGTTTTTCTCAAAACGTCTTTTAATATTGGAAGCTGAAGCTAGAGCACTTTGAATCACTCTTCAGAGGGAGGTACTGAAATAATTACATGCCCATGTATGATTTATCAGCCACGTCAGTGAACTGAAGTAAAAGAATAAGGTGACCATGTCAGCTTAATTCTTAGAAATAAAGCTGAAGAGTTTCCTTTCTTGGAAACCTCTAGATAGGCAGGCCCAAGAAGAAATCGTAGTAATAAAAAAGCCTTGGAGGTATGTGACTAGCCTCTAAATTCTGCAATAAATGTGCTTTGTTGAACATTAGTGTCAGCATGTCATAACGTCAGCTCATTTGATGTGGCATAACTCCTGTAAGTCTTCTTAAAATGTCAAAATACAGGCTATAGCTCTTTTTTTCTTGTGGAGGAAATAGGAAATAGTAATAAATTTCTCTGCTGTACACAGGCTGCTAGACAGATCTGTTTCCCAGCTCCGGGGCTGGTAGTCAAGTGGCTATTCCCATGAGGGACATGAAATGATGTTCTGGGGGGATCTGCTGATTGGCCTCCTGTGTTTCTAAAAGGCTAAAAGGCAGAGTTCCCAGTGACAAGCAGGGAATCAAGGACAAGGAAAACCTGGGGAAACTCCTCTGTCCAGACGAAATATCTGCCTACACTGTGCTTCTGTGCCCTGCTTTGTGCTGGGCAAATAGTAGATGTTCAATAAATACTTGCTGACAGGTGTATGTTGAATGAATTCTGACTTCTTACTGCTAGAATATACAAAGGCAGGGTCACATGCTGAAAGGAACTTTATAAATCTTTGAAGCTTATTTATGGAGATATCCAAGTGATAGGGGTTCAAAAGAAGTCCAGAGAAACACAATTCAGCATCTATTGCCAACTTTCCCTCTCCAACCTGTTTAGGAATATCCTATTATGCTGGCAATGACAGGCCTCTCAAGGGCAGGGTGTATAACTCACTCACAAGTCCCGTTTGTCCTCTGTTGCTCCTACACACTTCTCATCAAGCTTAATTCATGTTCATTAACTAATCAGAAAACAGAAGTAAATGGGCCAGAGGAAACTTTGATGTCAGTGCACATGGCAAACCCACAAACCCCAGAAGAAAGTATGGCTTGTGCCTCCCAAGGGGCCTTGAGATACAATTCCACTGTTCCTATTCCTTCCTATCTACCCCAGCTGCTTCTTATGGTTCATTCCTCTGCTTTGTCCCCACTGGGGCAACAGAACCATGCCTGATGGAGAATAGCAGTAAACACACATTAATATCCTTTGCCTCTCTTCATACCAGGCTGAGCTTCTCTTCTACCTGCTGGATCCCCTTCCTGCATGATAAGCCGATTTTTTTGGCTGACTCTTTAGAAGTACCTTGAAAGCATAGGAGGCCATCTTTTGCCACTTTATTAACCTCCTAAGTCCTTTAGAAAAAACTAACAGGGAAAGATTTTATTTTCTTCCCTTTCCACCCAAGATCTCATGTCTCAGCCAAAGAGCAGTCTAAATCTGAAGACATCAAATGATTCCTTCAGAGCTGGCACACTCAAAAGCATTCAAAGTCAAACTTTCAGAGAACAGGTGTCTCTCTGCAAATAGTCCCACGTACATTCAGCTGGCGTCGTCAGCAAGAATACAGACCCTTCAATCAATCCTAAAGGACACTCTACTTGGAACTGGTGTCCCAGGCCAAATCCTCAAAGTAGCTATGTCCTCAACCCACAGTAAGCACCTCAAATCTCCCACCAGCCAGAGGATATATTAAACAAGCATTGTGCATCAAGATTGTCAAGTAGCTCACCAGATTTTTCAGGACTTACAAGGGTAGTGTGGCTTTGTGAAAAGACTCTTGGATTAAAGGAAAGAACAACCTTGTTTTTAGAAGCAACAAGTCACTGACTAAAAGGGCAAGCCACTACACCTGCATATAACCCTCTTTCTTAACAGTGAAGACGTGCCCTACAAACTCTTACAGACATTCTGAGGACTCTGTGAGTTAATACACATGAAAATGCTTTGAACTGCTACCTGCATACAGGGCAGTGGCTGCACTCTGATAGTCACAGAATGAGACAAAAATCTTGTCACTACTGAACTCTCTTCATTCATTCGTTCAATAATCAACAAATATGTATTGAATGCTTGTGTGCCAGGCAGTGTTCTAGGTGTTGCAGATAGAGAAGTGAACCAAACGAAGTCCTCGCCCTCATGAAGTGCAATACTAATGGAGACAAACAATAAGATAAGAGCTGTGAAGCAAAAGAAGCTGGGTTGGGGATAGAACCTGGTTTTGGAGGGCAAGTATGATATCACAGATCAGGGGGACGGGAAGTCCTTTCTGACACAGTGACGTGTGGGCAACCCCTCAAGGAGAGACAAAACTGTGGGAAAATCTGGAGAAGCACTTCCCACATGGAAAGGAGAGTAAGGGAGAGGCCCTGAGGGTGTGCCCAGCACTCTCAAGGACAGGAAGGAGGCTGGTGTGGCTGGAGTCCAGTGAGCCAGGATCAGAGCTATCAAAGAAATAGTCTGGCGGCCAGAGGACAAGAAGTAGTTGAGGTACAGACTGGATTTTGATGAAAAGGTATTGGAGAGCTTTGAAGAAAGGAGGAAACAAGACCTGTCTTTTCTTTTAAGGGAACTCTCAGACTGCAGGAAGGATCATAAGAGGGAAGGGAGGCAGGCAGAGAGACCAGCGGAGGCATTTTGCAGTGATGCAGCAAGAACTTAGGATATTTTGGATGAAGGAGGTGGTAGTGAAGGTAGTGATTCTGGGCATATTTTTAAGAGCCAACCAGACTGCTGATACATTGGACATGAAGTATAAACTGAGCAAAATAAGTAAGGAATGAGCCCACATTAAAAGTAGGTTTTCTTTGGGGAGCAGAGGGAGTAGGAGAAGAATCAAAGAGAAAAAACTTAGCACTTTTTTTTCCTTAAAAAGTGTTTATTGAGCTCCTAATGTATATGACATGATTTCTGACCTCAAAGGAACTCACAATCATTTGGGTAAGCAAGACCCAAATGGGGAGTGGGAACAATACAACAATACTCAATACGGAATTACAAATCTTCCAGTTTTAAAAATGTGACCATGAAAAAAACAAAGCAGTGATCGTCTAATGAATTTATCTCTAGATAATCGAGACCAAGATTGAAATCCCAATTCTGCTGTAATTGTGCAACTTAGAGCTGATTAACCATTTTAGCTGCAACAATATAATATAAAAGTTTACTTTTCCCACCCCAATTTAGTTTGACCTGCATTCAAATAATGGCTCCATCACTTATTAGCACTGGAACTTGGGTAAGTTCTTTATTGGCTCCAAAGCTAGTTCCCTCTCCTATAAATTGTGAATGGTAATGCTAGCTAATTCATGGGGCTGTCATTGAGGATGACGTACATGGGAAGTATTTGAAATGCAGCTCTCAATGGCTCCCACTGTTGTTCCCTCCTTTGCAAGGCCTCCTATGTGCACTACAAGTCTGCCTCCTCACTCATGTGGGCTTTTGTTATTCAGTGTATTCTTCCTACAGAGATATCTGGTCTGTGCCACAAGACTGCTCAATGGCAAGGATCATATTTACGTTCTTCACGTCCTCTGAGCACCAGGCACTGTGCTGTGAGCTTGAAGGAGTGGAAGTCATGTTTGCTACTCAGCACCCAGTAATGTGGTCTGAGGATATTTGCTAATTGGCATGCAACAAGGCCATACAGGAGCATCTGCTGACTGACCAGCATCGTGCAGTCTGGGGTAGAATCCTACCTAAATTGCACAAGTGATGAAGAATGACATGAACCTCACAACTTTGCTCTCCCTCAGTTTATTGGTTTGGAAGTGCTGCCATGACACAGTACCACAAACCGAGTGGCTTAAGCAGAAACTTATTGTCTCAGTTGTGGAAGAGCCTAGAAGTCCAAAAAGTTGAAGAAGGGTTGATTCTTTCTGAAAGTTGTAAAGAACAGTCTGTTCCATGCCTCTCTCTTTATGGTTCTGTGGCAATCTTCTGGATTCTTTGGCTTGTAAAAATGCCACTCCAGTTTCCGCCTTCATCTTCACATGGCATTCTCCCTGTGTGTATCTGTGTCCAAACTTCCCATTTTTATAAGGACACCAGTCATACTAGCTTAGGGGCCCACCCTACACAAGTATGGCCTCTTCTTAAGGTGAGCAGTGACCCTATTTCTAAATAAGGTCACATTCTGAGGTACTGGGGGTTAGGACTTCAACATATGCATATCAGGGGACATGATTAAATCCCTGACCCAGTCGTGCTGCATGCCATTCTGCCAGCTTTCCACATCCAGGCCCTTGGCTTCCTCCTGCTTTCCTCCTCTTTAGAGTACACAGTTCCATTTTCTAACGATATTTAATAAGCCCACACCCACGGATCACCTATGGCAATGCTCTGTGTTCTTATCACAATTGACTTGCCACCTTACAATTCAGACTTTGTGTTCACTCTGTCTTTGCTAGCGTCTCCTTATGTGCTGAAGTTTCCTCTTGGCAAACAGTTTCAGACAAAGAGTTTCCTTCCTCCTTAAGCTCAGCCCACCCCAGCAGCAGATCCCGCATGCAGGGCATGCATAGCAGTGATCAGCACAGGCACCATGGAGCAAAGTTAATGAAGAGCAGTTTTAATTCGATGGCCATCTCCACATACCTCCTCTCCATTTATATTTTCAACATATGGTTGGCTTTTTAGTGTTGCTTTAATGTTTTCTCTTGTATTTAATTATTTAAATATTTAATAACAAACTGCTGAGAATCAGTTGCACACAAGGGACACATTTCTTTAAATTCTTGCTCTTTTTTTTGTGCTTTTGCATAAGAGTTCATTTAAGTCACTGGAAATTAAAAGCACAAAGCTAAAAGGGTAAAAGAAGAAAACAACTTAAATGTGCTCAGAAAAGGTTATCTGTAGGTGAACACAAACTCGACAATGCCTGAATATGTATCTCCTATCAGCAGTAGGCAGTAGTGATAACCAAGCAAGCCCAAAACAAATAACTTTAAACCCATTTTGTATCTAATAACATAAATCAGTAGCTTACATGTCAAAGATTTTATTGTTAAAATGGATCCCTTTTGGAATCGGTTCTTAGTGTTGTGGGCAAGGGGATGAAACAATAAATACTACCCTAGGGTTCTAGACCTATTACAGGAACGCGATTCTTAAAATGCCACTTATAGAATTTTAAATGGTTTGTCGCCTAATATTCTAGGACCTCTAACTCTGGGGGAGAAATCCCAGGGCAAAATACCTCCAAAACTAAAATCAGTCAAGGGGAGAAACAAAGTCTTTTATTTCTTACAAGCAGTCCTCCCAACTCCTAACCAGCTTGCAACAGAACAGAGCTCCACCCAACCTCTCCAGTTCAAATAAACCCTCCCAGGCAGGTTGTAATTACCTATTGATATGTAGATGGCCACTTTTCTCCACCCCTTGGAAACACCTATTGATATGCAGATGCACAAAAGCAAAGTGAGAGATTCTGGAAATATTGCTACCCGAAGACCCTTCCTCATTTCTATTATCTGGATGAGCAAATCCAATTTAGAATACATTCACTCATTAACATATTCTACTCATATGTTTTGAAAATTAACTCTGCTAAACAATGTGCCAGCCACTAAGGATTCAACCAGAAGCAGTACCAACTCCATCCCTGCCTTCATAGCCACTCACATCCACCCTTGGGACACAGAGTCAAAAGGAGGGCAGTTAGCATGCATGTGCTCTGGTGTGCAGTGCAGGTCCCCACGGAACCTCGGAAGGGCACCTAATCCAGATTTGGAAGAAATGGGAAGGAAGTGCTTCCTGAAGAAGAGACAACTGTCACGACATGAAAAACCAACAGGACTGTGACTGAGGCAGTGCAGAAAGAAGGATGGACTTTATAGAGAATCCATTACTACTTGGTCATTTCCTATGTGTGCATTTTAAATAAGAATAAGAAATTGAGCAAGTATCTTACAAATAACTCTGGACATCATTCTTTTAAAGGCAAAGTCTCATTGACTTTCTCCAGAAAAAGACCCTCCTGAGTCAAATGGCCAGGTCTGACACTCTATTCGTTTGCCCCAGCTCACACTGCCAAGCAGAGAAACCCAAGTCTATCTGCTAACAATGCAGATCCCTGGGCCATAACCTTTTAAAGTCTTGGAATCCCAATTTTTGGCAGTCCAGAAAAAAGTCAGAATGGATCCACGAGACTTCTCTTTATGTTGAACTAAGGGTTCACATCCCTTGAAATTCTCCCTGTGTCTTAGGCCCTTACATTCCATTTTCATACCTATTTAAAATCATGACACTTATTTGCAAATCAAATTTGAGTTAAAAGTATATATGCCAAAGAATATTACATGTCATTATGAATTTTTTCCCAGACTATATACAGTTCATTTTAGTTAACTGTCTTATTTCAGGGGGGCTCATATTCATGAAATATACAGTTAGAATTTCTTTAAAAGACAGAGAGGAAATTAAACTTCATTTTTTAATATTCAGTGATGTTCCTCCAGGGCTTAATTAATGAAAAAGTTAGTAATTACTTACCCTGAGCACTGTGACACATCTTTCCACCTATCTTACAATGCACCCAATTCTGTTGCCAAATGAGACCAAAAAAACAGTGCTACCATCTTTGCAAAATATCATTTAGATCATTTTGGAACATTTATTCCAAAAGGAGTTTTTCAACACCTGTGTCAAGAACTATTCTAAGTGAAAGGAAAGGAGCGACACATAGCAGCAATTCACCGGAGAGTTCCGCTTTATTAGGGAAAGGTGCTGGGTTATATAGGAAGGGGCATGAATTGATTGAGGTGTTACTTCTATGGGGCTGGTGGCTGTTGGCTAGGTGCTGGGATTGGGAGGGGGGCGGGGGCGAGAGGTGATTGGGCTTCAGGTGGCGCCGGCGGGAACTGAGGACCCTGAAGAGAAGCCAGAAGTTTGCCATCTTACTGCTGGGGACCCTTCATTCCCCCCTTTCTCCTCTATGGGTTTGTGGACGTTGCTTTCGCTCTGGCTGCTTCCTGCTGAACAGGGGCGGAGAAGGGAGTGAGGGCTTGAGGATTCGGAGGAAAGGGTTGATAGGACTCCCCACAGTAAGGATGAGTAGATGTGGACTTCTTCAGGTTTGGAAATCAATGAAGGTTCCCTGTAACCATAGGTTGGCCAAGAGGATATGGGTGTCAGGAGCCAGGCGTCTGTGGCCATTGTTTCCAGGAACAGTTTCCAGTGGAGAGAGGGGTCCATCTCAGCGTGTGGTGAGGAGGTCACGTGAGGGTGAGGGATCTTCTGTGGCCAGAAGCTGGTAGTTCCTGAGTAAAAGCTGGTTGAAAGCTTGATTAGAGATTTTTCTGACTTGGGATTTGATGAACTTTATTATACAGGGTAAGAAGAGACAGGCGAGAAGAATGATTATTATGGGGCCTGCGATGGGCCAGAGCCAGGTGAGGAGGGGGTTTGTTAGTATTGATGAGAATGGGTTGGAATTGGAAACAGAGTGGAGACTGGAGGCAAGGTCAGTGAGTTTGGTAATGTCAGTTTCTACAATGCCGGATTCATTGATGTAATAGCAGCACTCTTACCGGAGGAAGACGCAGGTGCCGCCCTTCTCGGCTGTAAGCACATCTAGGGCCCGCCGGTTTTGAAGGGTGACTTTAGCTAGCGAAGTGACCTGTCTTTGGAGAGAGGCTAGGGAATCGGCAGTGGATGTCAGGGCTCCCTCAAGTTTGGCGTTGAGATCTCTAACTGCCTATAGAGAGTGATCAAAGGCTTCTCCCGAAAACCCTGCCCCAATGGCTGAGGTGGTTAAAGAGATACCGACCATGATGGGAAGGAAAGCAGCCCTTTTTGTGCACAAGGGCAAGGGAGGTTGGAGCTTAAGAAATTCTGCCATGCTGTAAAGTGTAAACTGTGGGATTAGGGTGACAAGAATGCAGGGTGTATCGGAGTTGAGAGGCACTGAGTTGAAAAGACTGCCATTACACCAAAAGAAGTGTCCCGGTTGCGTAAAAGTCTTAGAGCCGGAGGTAGGGGTGTAGATAGAGAGGCAGTGAAGTGCGCTGGAGGGGGGTGGAGTTGGGCCTACACAGTGGTGGATGGTGAGATTATCTGCGTATTCTGGTTCTCATAGGAGTATATCTGCCAGGGGGCAGAGGGGTTGTCTTTCTGCATGGAAGGAGTAGTTGGAAATATTAAGGGGCACGGCGGCCAGCAGTGGGCGCTGTAGTGATGCGCACAAGAAACAATTGGCTGTGTTAAGGGTGTGGTTGAGAAAGATGGTGGTGTCCTGAATGAGCTGTAATGAAGAGTAGGAGAAATGAGAAGAGGGGCGGGGATAAGAAGATGAAGAGGCGCCGTCAAGAGTTTGGATAATGACTTTTTCGGAATGTCTGATATCTGATGCAACTTGAGAGATCTGGGAATGAGAGGGAACATACTTTTGAGAGATATGAAGGGTACCGTGGGGGTCGAGGACCCCCCCATAGTAAACTGAGGCTGTGACTCTGGCAGCTCATCGAGAGTCCCAGGGATCTGGGATTGATAAGGAGAATGAGCCGTTGGGATATTTCATGAAACGGTTGGAGGAGTAATACTGTGGGTACTGGGAGTTACTCATGTAGTGAATGGCACAGGACCAGTAGGGACATCCCCTGTAGGTGTCTGGCTATCGCCTGCAATAGGCTTGTTTTTGGTCATAGAGGAAGCAGAGGTAGGGAGAATAAGGGTAGCTGGTAGTGAACACTTCGGTGGAGGGAGGAAAGTGGAGGTATAAAGGCTCAGAGCAGCTTTTCAGAGGGCAGTCTGGTGTGGCAATGAGGGCAGTAACTTTTGTTTGATGCTGTGTGTAAGTCTCTCTGACTTTGAATCGCCATACAAAGGAGGCTGGGGTGGTGGGGAAGACAATAGGAATGAGGAAAAAAAGCGAGAGAGCAGTAAAGGAGGAAAAAGTCATGATTCGGGTATGGATGGCAAAGGGGGTGAACGGGATTTTGGAGGAAAGAGGACAGTAAGGTCAGGAGTCTGGAGGGAGGGAGAGTCTGTAAACTTTTGTAGGTTAAGAGATCTTTTAGGTGATGTGGGGACAGAATGGTAAGGGGCGCCCTGAATGTCAGTTTATGAGCTTCTTTCTGCAAGAGCTGTCTAGCAGCTAATGCTTGTAGGCAGGGGGGTCATCCCCGAACTGTGGGGTCTAATTGCTTGGAGAGATAAGCTACTGGGGCAAAGGATGGGCCATAATATTGGCCTAGGACTCTTAGAGCTTGACTGGACCTCTCATGAATGTATAATGAGAAGGGCTTCGACAAATCAGGAAGATGGAGAGCTGGGGCTTCCACAAGGGCTTGACAGAGCTTAATGAAGGAGTGTCGGGGTGAGGAGGATAATGGTTTTTTAGGGGGGCTCTTGCTGAGGTCGTATAGGGGTCTTGCCAACAGGGAGCAGGGAGAAGTTAGGGATCTACGCTCTAAAATATCTAGCCAGGCTTAGAAAGGAAAGGATTTCTGTCTTGGTTTTGGGAATGGGCAGGTCAGAGAGGAGCCATTTTCTGTCTAAGGTAATGGACTTTCTTTGTTCAGATAGAAGGAATCTGAGGTAAGTGACAGGAGGGGAAAAGATTTGAGCTTTGACGGGGGATACTCGGTAACTTCTGGACGCTAGAAGGTTAAGTAAGGAGGCAGTGTCAAGTTGAGACTGTTCCCACGAGAGACTGCAGAGTAGAAGATTGTCCATTTATTATAATAAGGTGGACTTGGAGTGATCATGATGAAAATGTTTGAGGTCCTGAGCTAGGACCTGTCTAAAAATATGGGGACTATCTCGGAAGCTTTGTGGCAAAACTGTTCAAGTGAGTTGTTCAGAATGTCTTGTGTATGGGTCCGTCTAGGTGAAGATGAAAAAATCTTGGGAGCAGGGGCTTAGAGGGATAGAAAAATGGGTCCTTGAGATCTAGGACTGAGAAGTGGGAAGCCGAGGCAGGGATCTGCGATAAAAGGCTGTATGGATTTGGAACTAAGGGATGGATAGGGACAATGGCTATGTTGATGAGGTAAAGGTCTTGGACAAGGCGGAAAGATCTGTTGGTTTTTTTAACAGCTAATATGGGGATATTAAATGGGGAGTGAGTGGGTCTGAGGTAATTTTTGTTTAAGAGATCTTGAATGATGGGTTGGAGGCCTATGAGGGCTGAAGTGGTTAGGGGGTATTGGGCCTGACAGATATACTGAGAGGGGTCACGTAATTTGATAGAGGCAGGGGGACATACGGCCACGGAGGGGCTTGTAATGTCCTAAACTTGGGGATTTACAGGGTGTATGAGGGCATAACCGGAGCTTTCATTTGGTAGAGGGGTGTCGTTGGCTATGAGGGCCATCAGAAAGGGAGTACTGGGGGCTGTGGGAGTGGATATAGTTATGGAAATGTGGAGGAGGGAAAGGATGTCCCATCTTAGTAAAGGGATGGGACACTGGGGCATAACCAGGAAGGAGTGGGAGAAAGGTATGGGATTGTCTTGGATTGTGCATAAAGGGGGGGGTGTTTAATGGGAAAATCTGTTTACCTCTTACCCTGACTATAGGAGTAATGGCAGGCATGGTAGGGCCCCAGTATTCTCGCAAGACTGAGAAGGTGGCTCCTGTGTCTAGGAGGAAGGAGATGGGGCGACCGTCTACTGTTAAAGTAACCCTGGGCTCCTGTTTGGTGATGGAAATGGTCGGGCGAGAATCCCCCAGGCCCCATCAATCTTCTTCTGCCAGCCCCACTACGGCGGGCTTAGGATGGGGGTTGTTCGTCCAGCCTCCCCTTCTGGTGGTTGGGCAATCAGACCCCCAGTGGCCCTTTTTGTGGCATCTGGGGCATGGGGTGGTAGGAGATCTGGGGGAGGGGCACGCCCTTGACCAATGTCCCTCTTTTCCACACTTGAAACAAGCTCCTGGGGGGGGCTTGTTTGTAGAGGGGCGCCCAGGTTGTGGTTTTATCAGCTGGGCCAACATTTGGAAATTGGCCTGATCAGCCTTTTGTTTACTGCGTTCTTTCTCCTCCTCCCGCTTATAGAAGACTTTAAAGGCCACTGTTAGGATCTCAGTCTGTGGGGTAGTGGGGCCCTGTTCTAACTTTTTGAGTTTAGCTTTAATGTCGGGGTAGCTTTGAGCTAGGAAGTATGTCATAAGCACATGTCTTCCTTCAGGTGTTCCTGGGTCCAGGCTGGTATACTGTAATAGGGCTTGAGTGAGTCTGTCTAAGAACTCGGAGGGGATTTCGTCTCTCTTTTGAATTATGTCTTGGAGCTTTTGAAAATTGACTACTTTACGAACTGCCTTTTTCAGACCTGCTATTAAGCAGGAGGCAAAAATATCTCGAGAGCGGAGACTCATGGCGGTGTTATAATATCAGTGTGGGTCTTGTTCAGGGACAGCAGTGGGGCCAGGGGGATAGGTGGGGTCAGTCCTGTGGGTTTCGGTAGCGTGCGTTTGGGCGAAGTCCCAAACTCATCTACACTCTTCAGGGAGGAGAGTATTGGCCAGGAGCATGAAAATGTCATGATGTGTGAGGCTGTAAGACTGGAGGGTCTATTGAAACTCCCTGATGTATGTCATGGGATCAGTGGAAAAGGAACTTAGGCGTTTTGCTAGTTGGGCTAAATCTCTTAAGGAGAAAGGGACGTGCGCACGATGCCTTCGGATCCTGCTACCTCCCGGAGGGGGGCGATAATTTTGGGAGGCTCTCGGGACTGAGTCTGAGGGGGACTGAAGGGTTCTGGCTCAGTCTCTGAGGGAGTGACGCGGTCTAGCCGTGCCTAGTCGAGCAGGTCCTGAAGTGCAGAAGGGGGGCAAAGAAAATAAAGAAAGATAGAATCGGACCCACATGTCGCCAGCTAGCAGCTCAGCTGCTTACTTCTGCCACTCTAGTTGGGCTTGAACTCATGACTCTGAATTAAGAGTCCCATGCTCTACTAACTGAGCTGCAGCAGGGCTCTAGTTAATTGCTTATGGAATGCGTAAACAGAATGTTCTTTGTTCTCCATTCCTGTCACATCCGCAAATGGGGGAAGGGCATATTTAGAAGCAGGGGTGGTGTTTCTACACATCTTCAAGGTCTCCCTATTTTCAGAGTGAGGAGTCTTGGCAAGATATGTTTTTGTGGACAGATAACTTCTAAGGACTGCACCAGTTGTTCTCTAGCTTGTGCTTTCCCATGCTGCATTCAGACATGGGGGAAGGTGCTTTCCCATTCTCCCTACAAACATGTGAGAAGACAAAGGCGGTCCCTAACAGGGGAGAAACAGGTGATGAGGGCAAAGATGGAGGAGGCCCCTGGGACCTAGTTAAAGGGGGGCTGAAAGGCTCAGGCTTAATCTGCAGGGAATGAAGGTGGAGGAGGTGAAATGGGGGAGGAGATGGTTGGGGAGGAAGGGAGAAGGGCTGTTGTAGGAGAAGAAGGGGAAGGGAGTGAACGGGAGGCTTCTGCAGTGGCGGCGGCTTGCAGGCTAGGAGAACTTGGGAGGGGGCGGGGAGAGGAGGAGGTGGAAAGCTTCGATATAGGGAATCTCCTTCCATTTTTTCAGGCGCTGGCAGTAGTTAAAAAGATCGCGAGTGATGTTAGGATCAAGAGTTCCCCCTGCGGGCCATCGGTTGTTATTGTCTAGGGGGTATGTCGGCCAATCTTGGGAGCAATATTTATGGAGAAGTTTTGGTTTTATATCAGGCATCAGGGAGGGGGTAGCCAGATGCTTAAGCAGGCATTCAAGAGGTGAACTTTCAGGGAGGGATGAGGAGGCTCCCATGGCTAAAGGACAGAGGAGGAGACAAACAGGGGAAGACGAACAGAGATCCTCGGACAGGAAGCAGACCGCAAGGAGACAAAGGGCGTCCCCGATGATCCTTGGTGGTCTGCAGAAACTTGTATACGAGTCAGAATTTCTTAGGAAGTGTGGGTCATCACCCAGACTTCCCTAAGAAGGCAGTTTGCCGGAGTCACGAGGTACCTAGCGCTAGGAGTTTTCGGCGGATGGAACAGAAGGAGGAGGGGGGGAAAAGGGAGCGTTCTCATCCACAAAGGAGTCACCTCGTTTATGGCTGTTGGAGGGGGGTGCCTGAGAGTCGGCAGCAGCCGTGAAGGCCTGAGGTGGGGATTTATGACTGTCGGAGGAGGGGCCTGAGGGTCCCCCGCAGCCGTGAAGGCCTGAGGCGGGGAGCGTTCCCTCCCCATCCCCGAGCATCAGGGCCTTGCCGGAAAATCACGGTCAATGGCACTGTGATAGCTCAGGGAAGAGTGGCCCACTCCAGGGGGAAAACTTACCTAAAGGCAAGAGAGGAGTGGTGAGTGTTATGAGCCAGCGCCGGAAAAAGAGGACGAGAGCAAGCTGCTGCTGGTGTCGGGGGGGAAGATGGGGCCCAGTTGGGGTGTCCCATCTCCCGGGTTTCGGCACCAATGAAAGGAAAGGAGCAACACATAGCAGCAATTCACCGGAGAGTTCCGCTATATTAGGGAAAGGTGCTGGGTTATATAGGAAGGGGCATGAATTGATTGAGGTGTCACTTCTATGGGGCTGGTGGCTGTTGGCTAGGTGCTGGGATTGGGAGGGGGGCGAGAGGTGATTGGGCTTCAGGTGGCGCCGGTGGGAACTGAGGACCCCGAAGAGAAGCCGGAAGTTTGCCATCTTACTGGTGGGGACCCTTCACTAAGGGTACAGGAACATACATCACATGCCAAAAACAAACAAAAAAGCTTGTATATTAGTTGGGGGAAAGGCGGATGAAATAAGTAAATAAAACAAATCACATAAGAACTGTCATGAAAAATAAAGCAGGTAAAATAATGGAGAATACTGGGATGCAGGTGCTATTGTAAACAGGACTGGAGGGTGACGCTTTAACAATCACGTGAGGGGAGAGAGAACAAGCCCTGTGTTCACCTGAAGGGGGAGAGTCGCAGGCAGAAGAAACACACTGGAGAGCTTCTGAACTGGCCTGGCGCCATCAAGGAGCCCCCAGGGGGTCGGTGGCTGGAGTGGAGTGACAAGAGTGGAGGTAAATGGGGCCAGGTTATATGGACCTTACAGGCCATGGAAGGGCATTCAGGCTTTTCCTCTAGGAGGGGTGCCTTGGAGCGTTTTGGTGACACCATGGCACACACTGACATTGCCCTGACTGCTGTGCTGAGGATTCACCATGGGTGACAGAGCGAACACAGAAACTAGTTAGGAGGCCACTGCAATCAGTCAGGCAAGAGGAGATGGAGGCCTGGGCTGGACTGATGGTGGGCAAAGCAGTTCCCAGAGGACAGATTCAGGCTTAATTTTAAAGGTAGAGTCACTCAACTTTGCCCATGTGTTGAAGGTGAGGGATAAGAGAAAAAGTCAAGGTGATCCCTAAGGTTTTGGCCTGAGTAACTAGAGGGCTTGAACTGCATTTACCTGAGCTGGGGAGATATTGGATAGGGCAGGATCAGGCCTATTTTTCTTAGAAGAACACAAAAAATATGCCAGCACACTTTTTATATCTGCTTAAACCTATGGGGCAGATTTTCAAATTTTCAAATGTGAATTTTGTCCTGGTACAAATTGTTGTAGATTCACAGTGCACATTATCTGGAAACCACTTACTGACTAAGTTGCCTAACTGGAAAAATGAAAGACAGAAAACAGAAAACCTCCTTTGACAAAAAAAGATTATTTACTCTTTCTTTATTCATAAGTGCTGCCCAATGTGTCATGCACATTTCTGGCTGGAGCTGAAATGCAGACATATACCTAAACCTAGTCATTTCCCTCATCACTTCCTCTGGCATGGATATTTTTAAAGCTTGCTGAGGGGCTCTGCTTGGCCTAGACTTAACCAGAACCTGAAAGAGAAAGAAATATCCTATCACTGGCTCCGTATTGCCAACTGATCTCAATTTTAACTTGCTCTATTCCCACTAATCCTACACTCTCCTTGAAAAATAAATCTAAGTGACTCAAACCCATTTACAGTCTTCTTCTCCAGTTCCTTTCTCTGGTACCTCATTTCATGTTGATTACTCACTTTGTGTGAGATAGTTCTGCCTGAACTATCCATTTACTTTCATTTCTGAAGTGACAAAACACCTTCCCGCCCTGTTTAGAGCCCTATTATATCCATTTCAACAAACTCTCTCATAAATCTGAAAATCAACATCAACATGACTTTCATCATCTTCAAATAGCATGTTAAGTAGGAGCTGATATGGTCTGGGATTTCCCGCAGGACGGTGTGCAGGACACACTAGTGTGACAAGGAGGCCCCCACACTTGCATAGGAGGAATGAATTGCCTGACAAAGCAGTGCCTCCCCTTCCTTTAAGAGACGGAGGCCGAAAGAGTGTTGGAGAAAGGATCTTGGGGTTGAGGAGGGGGTTAAATTATAAATAACTGCTGGATAAATGATATAGTTGAGTTTCATTTCCTTATAGGGTGATTGCAAGGATTGTTGAAGAAACAGACCAGAACCTGGCAGCTCAAGTATATTTAATAACGAGTGGTTGTGCTAGGAATAGGAGTAGCAGCAATGGGAATGAGTTATTGGGGAAAAAAAGAGGGAGAAAAGAAAATACAAAAAAAGTAAAAGAAAATTTGACATATCCTATAATATGTCTACGCAGATATTCTCTACCCTGAGAAAAACACAATATTTTTTTATACTTCCTTTAGGATGGGTGGATGGGAGAGAAATAAAGATGGAGAGAAGAAAGGAGGAAGAAAGGAAGGAAGGAAGAAGGAGAGGGAGGGACAGATGGAAGGCACTTGTGATAAACTTTGAAGACTTAGATTTTTGCCTAGCACTTAAATGACACATTGGTGGCTACAGGGCTCTGGGTTCAAAATCATTTTCCTTCAGAGCTTAGTAGATATTGTCTGTTATTTTTTACCATCCTGTGTGGCACCTGAGCATTCTGCTATTAGTCTGGTTCTTGCTTTCTGTAATCAACAATTTCCCTCCCTTAACTTATAGGATTTGTTCTTTGGTTTTGCTCAGAGGTTTCATAACATGTTTGTAAGGTGCATCTTTTTCTGTTCGTTTTAATTTTCCTCGTTTTCTGTCATCTTCAGTTGTACCAGAAAATTTTACTTCTATTTATTTTCCTTGCTCTTTTCTGTATTTTCTTTACTTCTTTCACTATTGTTAGACATATTTCAGATATCTTAGACATCCCTTCCATATCTCAGCAAAAAGGGCACCAATTTCCCCTTGGCAGTGAAGAAGCTGTTAACAGTAGACACTTTGAAAGTAATGTACGGGGACTGTGCACAAAGGGAGAGCTTGCCCTCTGAGCCTGGAAACTCTGTGTCCATTGCTTTATTCCACTTCTTTCCCTGCAATCAATACCCATGCTGGGCTTCCCATAAATAAATTGCCCTATTTGTTTAAAGAACTGTTCCCATTTCACAAACCTGCGGCAAATGCTGATTCAGCCACTTAACAAAGGAGACTGAGTTGATCCCAATGGCCTTTTAATAATCACCATACTAACCACCCTTTGATTTATTTCTACTTGCAAATCTTGAATCTCTGATCTAGGGATTTTTCCTAAATTCATCTGGGAAAATTCACTCCTGCCTGGTACCCACTTCGTTAGTACGGGCCACAGGCCCTCCTCTCTCAATCGAAGTCCATCTGCTACGTGTCATCCAGAAATTTCTTAGCATTCCTGGCTTGCTGATGGTGCCTTTGCCAGGACTGCCAAAAAAAAGTTTGTGAGTGTTTTGTTGTCCAGTGGCACACAGTGGCTCTGCCCTTTTTGGGTTTCTAGTTTCATTCTTATTTTTACATTATTTTCTATCATTTCAGTAGGACCATAGAAGGAGAAAAAGCAAATGGATTTCATTAGTCAGCTATCAGGCAGTTGTTGGATTATGTTTGAATTGTTCACTTGCACATCTGTATATCCCCATTAGATTAGAAGCCCCTGAATGCCAAGATCTCCATATCACTTCATTTTTGTACACCTGCCCCTGACTTTTTTGCACTGAAGATAGAGGTTACAAAATAGAGGTTACCTAGTGAAGGATTTATTCAATTAGGTGGGACAGCTATAAACAAATATTTTATTACGTTAAGTGGACATGAGTAAGAAATAGAAAATAGTCATCTCTTGAACTTGCAACCAAGTGATGGGAGAGGAAATTCACCCATCATCTGGGTGTTCATTGCACTTCCATTGTGCTATGCAGAGAGGAAGCTTTATAAAGAATGCAGCATTTTATGGGAGCCCAAACTAGATTGCCTCAGTGGTTGGAAGGCAAGGGGGAGAATTAACTCTCCAGTGCTCTCCCTGTCTTTGCAAGAGATTCCAACCCTGTCTCGTACCTTCTACACTATTGATCACCTACCTCTCTTCTTCTCTGAATTTGGGCTCAGCTTCATTCTCTGTCTACAGTCTAGTTTCGTACCCCAGCTTCCCTGATTTATGTGACCTCGTTGGAATCCACCTCTGGCTGCATTCAATCCTCAGAGTCTGTTCCTTGCTGCTGCCCTTCCAGGCTGTGCCACATGCATCCTAATGCTGTAAATGAGAACTGCCAAGTCTGTGCATATTTTTCCTCAGTGTCAGATTTAGCCCTTATAAAATTAGTGTAATTCCCTCTATTCCTCGGCCAGGGATAATGACAAGCATAATGCATCATCATTTATTTTAGAGTCTCTAAGAAATATAAATAGTGCCTAATATACAAAAGCCATAGTGACTATGAACGAAATAAACAGGGCAAAGAAAGTCTGAGGCTTCCCAACTACCACTTTACAGGAAGTGATGAATAAAGATTTATATTTATTAATCAACCAAATAATAAAACCCAACTTTTAAAAGTACATGTAACAAGTAAAGAAGGCAACAGAATTTACTGTAGCACCACAAACCAAAGAGCTGATGATGGAATACATTTCCATATCTTACTGTGAGTCATCCCCGCAGGTGGTGTAGCCAACCATTTCCTTATCTTAAGAAGAGGTGCTGTTTTCTATCCTTTGGGGGCAATGAGTTTCGTAAACTTGAAAGTATATGCTGTGAATTTCTACTTGTGGCAAGTTTTGCATTTGGAGAATTACAATTGTAAATCAGGATTGAATCTTGATCTATTGTTTAGATTTGTGAAAATAGATCAGTTTAGGAGGAGTAAGTGGGATGCATCATATTAACAGTAGCAAGTTAAAATGAGTGAGGGAAAATAATCATTGGAGATCAATTCATTCAGTCAAAGCCTCACTTTTTTACCATATGTGATTTTTTTCTGGCTTCATAATGATTAATAAGTTTGGATATTTTTCAGACCTTAGAAAAAGGAGTTCTGGAGAAGCTGACTTGGCAGAAACTGACCAGCCTTTCACAAAACTAATTTCCTCTGCCTTCACACTGAAGGTTCATTTCCCAGCTGCATTGAGACAAAGCCTCCTTCTAGAATGTACACATCACCATTTCCAATGCAGGGCCACAAAACCCCCCAAGTCTGATTCCTTCCTTTCTTTCCCCATCTCTTGGCTGGAGGTGGAGCATGGGGTTCCAGCGGAGGGCCTGGAGGAAGATGGGGCCAGAGGACAGAAAGAGTCTGAATCTCAAAAGGCCACATCTTAACAAGGAACACCTACACCAAACTCTCACATGAATAAGAAATCAGACTTACGATATATTCCAATGCAGTTTTTTCTGTTTTCTAAGCATTAACACCCCTCCGTACCAGCCTCCCCAAAACACCCAATTATCACCTTGATCTTGGCCCTTTCTTCTCACCCTTTTTCTTCTCTCATATTTTCCCCCAAACTCTGCAAGAGAAGAAAAGGTGAAATCCAGTAGTCAGGAGAGTAACAACCCAGCACTCCCCCAGTTAACAAGGAATCTGACATTTCTCCTGGTCTGTATGATCAGCATGAACCAACCATACTTTGGAAAACATAGCTACTACCTGCAGGCATTAAATTGAGAGTTTGCCCTTTTCTTTAAGAGTAGATAAGTTGAATATATTATTTTAATGGATCCAGAAGTGGCTACATGTAGGTAATGTACTGAGAAGGGGCAGGATATAATTCAGTGGTCCTCAGCCCTGGATGCACATCAGAATCACTTGTGTGGCTTTTTAAAAAGGCCCATACTCAGGCTCCACTCCAGACCAGTTAAATCCTAATATATGAATGTAGGGTCACTCTTATTTTGTCAGTTTCCAGGCTGTGCTCTTATGCAGCAGGTTGAGGACCACTAACAACACACTCATTAAGTCTGAAGATTGGATGCTGGTCTCTGCTCCCAACTCTCATGTGCTATAACCTTCAACAAGTTACCCAGCCCTTTGGGTTTGAGTTTTTTTCTTCCATAAAATATCTTTGGCCCCTTCTTTTTTGTCCCTCTATTTTACTTAGATGAAATGCTCTACCCATATCACCTAGTTTAAAAAGTTTATGATCTTCAATGCCAGCCAATGGTCCATGTAGGATTATTTTGGCTTCTCAGATCATAGAAAGATTTCATGACTGAAGGCACTGAACTCATTAAGAATGATAGAGAGATTATCTAGGGGAAAAGACAAGAATTGGCTGGTAGGCAGAGAGGAATTTAACATGAGCAACAGGGCTGGAAGAAAAATCCAACCTTCCCAAATGTCCCTCTCCATGGACTTAGGAGGAAAATGGTAAGGAGGGCATTGCCCAGTTTGTTCACACAGCAGTAGCCATAGAAAAGTTCTGACAGGACAATATCAGAATATTGGTGGTTCTATTTTTAAATTTTCAATTCTACACTTGGTAGGAAATAAACTTGAGCACCTAGTCTCATTTTTTGTGGATGCTCTATCCCAATATTTACCTGCCCATGTATGTATTCCAACACACATATTCAAATCTGTTACATACCAGTGTAAGTGTATTTATATGATCAATGCAGTTTTGCATTAAACAAATATTCCTCGAGTACCTACCATGTGTTTTACATACTGAGGATACAGCATGTACAAAATAGAAGGCCCTTCTTTAGGAGTGTTTACATTTTGGTGAAGAAGACAGGCTATAAACAAGATGAGTAGGTGTATGTTGATAAAGACTAGATAGAAAAATACTGCAGGAAAGAGACAGAAATATCAGGAAGGAGGGGTCATTTTAGATAGGGAAACAGAGGGAAAGATAATCTCATATATCTTATTTGGACTTAGGTCCAGTTTCCTTAGGTTTCCATCTGAGAAACAAGGGCTGCTCACCTTCCTCTTCAGGATTGTTGGGAGGGTTGAGCGAAGTTTTGAAGAGTCCTTGATAAGTGTCCTGACAGGTGCTGACGGGCTCGGTTAGAAGAGAGAGCAAGAGCGAGAGCGGAGCCTGGGAACTAACCCAGAGTCCGCAGTCAGTCAGTAGCAGAGCTGGGACCAAACTCAGAGCTTCGGGCGCCAAGGTGGGCGCCTGCTCCTCCACCTTCCAGCCCTGCAGTCTTGTGATCAAAGAGAGGTTCTGAGTATTTAAAGTTAGGCACTCACACCCTATCTGTGGGAAAAAAATGTGAGGTCTACAAAGGCAGAGATGGATTGTTTGGTCCCTGCTATATTCGAGAAGGTAGTAAGGACGCAGATAATATTCACAGAATATTAATTGTACTTATACTCTAATTTCTAAATACAACCCGTATGATTCAACAAATATTAGCCATGGAAACGCTGCACCTCTGTAGGTGTATTTGGTTTTACACTATGTGAATGAGACATATCACATGCTTAGCTAAATTAATGTTCTGTTTATTGGTTCAGTTTACTTTAGCTTATATGAGAGTAAGTAAATTTCCAGGTTTGAAATAAGAATACAAAAGGTACCATTTTGCATAAATGTTTACTTTTTTAAAGTCTTTGCCTATCACCGTGGCTTTCCAATGCTCAACCTACTTTCTCTATAAGAAAGAAAGATAACTTTATGTCTTAATGACCACACATGCTGTCTCCACCTCTAAATTCCTTGCTCACCCTTCACCCTCGTGGCCCCATGATGGCTACCACTCCCTTGGAGATCACTAAGGCTGCCTTGGGACCTCAGTGCCACCCCATCCTCTGCAGCTTCCTGGCAGCCTGTGAGCCCTGGTGAGCACTGTCAGTCCCCCTGGAGCCCGTCCCCTCCCGTGGCTTTCAGGGGCTGAGCCTGTGGCCCTTTGTCCTCCCCTGCTCCTCCCTCCCGCCTTCCTGTGTGTGCGTCTTCCTCTCTCTGCTCCCTGCCTGCTGTCACCCGCCAGAATAAGATCCTCATCCCTCTTCCCTTCTCCCTTTAAACAGATGTCTTTATCCTCAGGCTTTCTCTCCACGACCATTCCCCTCTTCTTCCTACGCTCTCTACCTCTGCCCGTGGTGTGGCTGCCCATCCACTCACCAGGCTGAAAACCTCACCCTCCTGGCTTCTCATTCCTGTCCTTCACTCCCCACATGTGATGAGCCATCGCACCCAATATGCTTTGTTTCCACGCTGTTGCTTGCTCATGTGAGCCCCTTCCTGTTGACTCCGCTACTCAGCAGCACTCCTGCACATGCCACTGCCTCCCTACATCCTCCCACCGACCCTCCACACTGTCACAATTCCAACTGTGTTCCTCCTTTTGGTTGCTCTCAGAATAAAGTGCAACATCTTCTTTGCATCTAAAGCCCTTAGCAATCTGGCTGCCAATTCCCTTTCCCACTTAACTTCCTACCTCTCCCCTGTCATCTGCTGCTTTCTGGCTGCACCAACTCACTCCCCATGGCTCAGACTCACCGCCTTGATGCTTTTGCCCCTGGAACGCACAGCCGCCTCCTCTGCCTCCCAGTCCTTCCCCTCTTTCTCATCGCCCCGTCACACCCTCCTTTAGCATAGCTGTAAGTGTTCATGCTGTACAGATGCTTCATGGTGTGACTACAGGTTCCCTCCCTGCTTCTGCTCCTTGTATTAACTCAAATACCCTCCACAGCTGTCTTGTCCCTTGGGTTATTGTCCAAATGGCCACCAGGCTCAGTGAACCTCCACCACCGCATTCCGCCAGGCCTGGCTCCCCTTTGCAACCTGGTACCCTCTCAGAATCCCAGATGCCTGGCGCTGCTCACCCTAACACTGATTTTCCTCTGAGCAAGGGCGAGAAACTTCAGTTACTGTGTGTCATGTTTGCATCTCCCATTTTCATCTCAGTTAAGGTTGCTAATCAATTCTTTTTAATCACCACTTTTCCCATCAACTTCAAAGACCCAACTATCTTCCTGTTCCTGAGGCTAAGCTCCTTCAAGCAAGGTCAAACTGCAAAGCCGGGGCATCTCTCTTAGGACCCCTTCATTTTGCAGTTAGAAGTGCATGCAGCTGCCCTGCCTGACTGCTTAGCTTCAAGGCTGAGAACACAAACAAATTCCCTTGCCAGAGAACATTATGTGTTTACTTAGCAGAACAGAGAACATTTTCTAAACAATTAATTGCAAGCTCAGGATCTTGCTGCACTGTCCTCCGTTCCTGCACTCCATCTGAAGTATCCTGTGTGCTACCTGCTCACAACTGTCACCACAGCTATCGATCTGACCACTGTAAGCTTTGGATTCTCCTTTCTGTTTTTCTGTAAAGAAAAAAACAAATGAATTCTCAGCTGCAGTGTAATTTTAAAGATTTATTTTGATTAGCCCAAAGTGGAGGATATGAAAAAGCTTGTCCCTGGGTGCTAATCCTGAATTGCTTATGTTTGAATTTGTTCTCCACATGCTGTTTCACACAGTCTCGAGTCATTTGCCCAAGCATGCTTTCCATCTTTGCTTTTATTTAGGGACTTAGTATATGAAGCCACAAGTGGTGCATATTTTGAACAAAGCAGACCCCAGAGATGGATGGACGCTATCAATGCATGCCTGTACAAACAGTAGGAAAAATATCTTCCTACCACCTTGTAAATTCATTCTGGCCAAGTAAAACTTACAGGCCTAAACCAGATAATAACTCAAAATTAGCCTCATTGATAAATAAATACTCTAAATCTACCCAGAATTTCTTTTTTGCAATATCGTATTGTGGCAACAAAATATGCTGTCAGGACCTACAAGCATTACTGTACCAAAACAAATGTAAAGGACAAAGGATGCCTGGTTACCCAGAAATGAAAATCATACAATTCTAGAGCTGTGTGTGATCATCAAAGCCAGCCCCCTTAGGAAACTGAGGCTCAGACAGGTAAGGGAGCTTGCCCAACCGAGAGCTCACGATTATTTCATTAGAGCCAAAAGTAGTTGAGAGTTTCATAACTCCTTTCAGTAAAGCTATTAAACCAGACCAAATCTAATATTAACCCTACAAGATTGAGATTTGCCCAGAGTTTATCTTATCAAAGAAACCAGATTTTAAGAAAACAAAAAAAATCCCATCAACTGTTGTGTAAAATCTCTTACTGGGAGTGAGAATGGGATAGGATGATATAAAACCAAATCAAAGTAATTTCAAGCTCCAAGGCCCAGTAATCATGTATTAAAATAAACAAGAAACACGTTTGCTACCAAATGGTCTCTCTGTGTTCCCTCCCCTTATATTTCTTCTCTCTTCCTCTTAGATCTGGCCACTTTCTTTCCTTTCCTCTTCCCTCACCTACTGAAGAACCAGACAAAAATCAGCCAGTAGCTTTTAAATCAAACAACCCAACAGACAGAAGTCTGTGCCATTTACCTTTAATTAAGCAAATGGCAAATGTGAAGAGTTGCTCAGAGTCCGCTTCTGGGGAGCTCCACGAGAAGTGTGCTTTCGGGGTTCAAGAGTTGCCAGTGAAGCTAGGAAGCTTCTGTTCTTCATTAGAACAGAGTCAGCCTGATTACATAAGTATCTTGAATGGATGCTTAAAGTGACTTAGTTTAAGTGGTAGCCATCCGTGGCTGAGCTGTCAGAGCCAAGTACATGTAGGCCAAAGGGTCAGAGCTCCACAGAACTTTTTGTGCCCGAGGACATCTAGGATCTGTAGGAAAGCTTGTCACTGGCCCTCCTCACTGCCCAGGCACCACCCAGCATGGCACTGTCTCACCACTGAGCTTTGTCCAATCAACTTATTATGCATTCTTCTGAGGCAGAAAGGTCCCAGTAAAATAGTACCAGACCTGTTGTTTTGTGTTTCATTTCTGTGTATACTGTATCACTTTGCACACTTGTCCCACAGTGAGATCTGTGCCAAGAAGGCACCCAAACTGGTGTTCCCTTGGGAAGATCCAAATTCTGGTTTAGGGTCTTTCCCACCCTGACCTGGGGTTTTCTCTAACATTCCAGTGCAAAAGTCCTGAAGGCTGTGTCTTATTCAACTTTTAACCCTTGCCTTAGTGCAATGCCTGGTAACTAGAAAGGACTCGGCATGTTTGTTGAGTGAAGGAATAAATACAGAGTCAGATTTCTGCTTCTCCCTTGAAGCAGTGCCTTTGCATTTCTCTGCCTCTGTCTCCCACCCTGCTCAGGACCCCTGCCTCATCTCTGAGTGTTTTCTGCAATTTTCCTCAATCATTTTCTGAGCATCTTTCAGCTGCAGATTCTGTCTGCTTTCATGATGAAGCTGGACAATGGGATTTTCAAGCTGGGTCTTTTCTTTCTGAGGCAACTGGGGACATTTCTCACAAGTGTATCATTAGTGACTTTTCAGCAGCTAGGCAAGTTGTCATAGACATTTAGCACTGACAAACGATAAAGTTCTTTGACGCTACCCAGTACCCAGTCCTCCTTTACTTATTTATATAAATGTTTAAGTGCTTCATAGTGCAATTAAAACAGGTCCAGAGAAGTGCAGCAAGGAGCGGTTCAATAGCAGAATTAATCGGACTTTGTAGAATGCAGAATGTTTAATAATTCCAGAAGCAGACTTCTGGAGCATGAGATGTTTTCAAATTCATTATTGCTTTTAAAACGATGTAATTTTCTAAGTGAGCAGCCGCTTGGGACTGTGAGGGATGGAATTAGTGGAAGAGGTGGCCTTATCTTTTTCTTTGCATGTGGCCGGTCATTTTCCTTTTTATTCTTGGGTGCTCTCCTGCCCTTGTGGAATGTGATTGGTAGATTCAACAGTTGTGGTATTTGACTTCCAACTTTGTGTAAAAGTAACGTTAAGAAAATTAATTCTGAGAACTACCAGCTATAGTTAATCTTAAGAGGTAGAACTTTTTTAAAAAACATTTTTCATCCTTCTTGTACCAGACCTATATTATAGGGTAACTCACAGGTTTATCACTCAATTTTGTCTGGCCGGTGAGTCCGGGAACATTTTGTCATATTGATTAAGGACTTAGCATTTCTGTGCCACATAACCTGCTTGCATCCCAGGCACCTTGCAGGAACAAAGGTGATAATCCATTTCAAGATAATCTGATTAATTTCTTGTTTTACTTAAGTTATGTATTGATTCTAATTTTTTGTTTAATTTGATATGGGAAGGAGTTGGAGTGGAAGGTAGGATCTCTCTTAAAATTTCTCCACCAACAGAGAACTGCTTTTCTACCTATTACAAATAGTTCCCCCCACACTCTACATGGATGGATCTGTGGGTCATGGTCACATCAGGGTTGGAAACTGGTCCAGCAGCCCAGGCTTCTCTGGCCATAGATGTGGATTATCTTCTGGGGCCTTCCATTACCTCCTCCTGTCACTCAGCACTGGGTCAGTACTAGCCTGGATCTTATGGTATATTCCAGTAACTATACAGGAGTTGGGATGGTTATCACTGCTTACATACTCAGTTACTGTGTAAATGTATGATTAGCATAGATATGAGGGCTGAAGCTCTGTCCGATTCACCTAGAGCAACACCCACTTTCTATATTCCAGTGGGTATGCCAGGGGAGAGCATAGCATGACTGTGTGACTCCATCTTGAATTCACCTTAGAGCCTGAACCAAAGCCCACTTAGATACAGTCTAATGTGATTTCACAAGAGCAACATCAATAGCAAATAAGATTATTGAGCACCTGTTAGGAAGCCAGAAACCGAACTAAGAAGCTTTAGTTATTAGATCAGGTATGAGTAAAGCTGTGGATATCATCCACCAAAGGGGCGCAATGCCTCTCCATCTGGGTCTATAAAACACAAGAAATGAATTACCCGCCCCTACCTACAATGGTAGGACAGACAGAGAATACCAATTACAGACATTCCAGAACAGAAGCGGAGAGAATAGATGGGCAGAAGAAGTCATCAGACCCAAGAAATTCCAAAATCTGGCCAGGCAAACTCCATTTGGTTTCAGGGCCTGTGAATAATCCTCTGTGGCTCAAGGCTTCACTTCCTGGGATCAACTCTCCGCCCTAGGAGGCATCCTTCTTTTTTCATGAATGGTAGCGTATGTTTGTAGCTAAGTAGGTTTTTTTAGACTTATTAAAAGCGCAGTTTAAGGTTCACAGCAAAATCGAGAGGAGGGTGCATAGATTTCCATTCCCCTTACCCCAGACATGCATAGTCCCCCACTGCCTGATGCGAAGCCATACCCACATTTTCAGGGATGCGTTACAGAAGCACCATACTTTCAGGGACCAAACCTGTATTTGTTTCCTACAGCTACCATAACAAATTAGCACACAGTGATTTACAATAACACAAATTTAGAATCTTACAGTTTTAGAGGTCAGGAGTATAAAAAGGCTCTCACTGAACTAAAATCAAGGTGTCATGAGGGCTGTGGTCCTTCCTGGAGATTCTAGGAGAAAATCCATAATTCCCACCCTTTCTAACTTCTAGGAGCCACCTGTAGCCCTTGGCTTGTGGTACCCTCCCACCCTCAAAACTAGCAACAGCCAGTCAGGTCTTCCTCATATCGTAACACTGACTCTGACTACTGCCTCCTCTTGCCCTTTTAAGGGCCCTGGTGATTATGTCAGGCCCACCAAGATAATCTAGGATAATCCCTTATCTCAAGGTCATCTGATTGGCAACATTAATTTATCTGCAACATTGATTATCCCATACCATGTAGCATAACATACATGCAGGTTCCAGGGATTAGAATGTGGACATCTTTGGGGGCCATTATCCTGCCCACCACTCTTATACTATCTCATTGAACCCTCATAACAATCCTATGAGGTGTATTATTATTACTTTCATACTGCTGATAAGAAAAAAGCTCAGAGAGATTGAGTCACATGTTGAAAGCTAATACGTGTAAGTCCATCACACAAATACAGTTCTATAGTTATGTGTGTATGTAAATATCCTTCTCTTCACTAAAACCAAGGCCCATCTCAAACATTATGCTTCAGACTTTCCCAGAAGACCTTTAACCATTTATGTCAGTCATGGACATTATTAGTACTCCTGCTGGTGTTTGAGTTTATGAGGAGATTGAAGAATCTATATGTCTACCTTGACTTGTTGTGGTAATTCCAACTTACTGGCTCTCACTGGACCAAGGGGAGCCCTGAGTGGCTGACCTGGCCTTCAGCTGCTGGAAGATTCTATCCTCAGTGGGGGATGAAATGCATGAACAACTTGAGTGCTCAGATGAGGAGATAAAGGCATATTGGTCAAAAACAGATTGGCCAAAACAGCTATTTGGTTGAAAGTGAACCTTCCAAATCACTATTTTTCTGGTATTTGGTACAATGCTATGGAAGTTCTAGCAAATTTTGATGTTACTTAGGAAATGTCCCTCTTCTCCCTACTTTCTCTTTTTTTGGTTGTTTTTTTTTTTTTTGCTTTTAAATATTTCTCACTTTAAATTTGTATTCTTCTGAATCATTGGTAATAAAAAAAACTAATGTTGGAAGTAAACTTGGTGCTCATCAGCTATAAAATTACTGTGCCCCAGTTAACACAATTTGCTCAGGGCAAAGAAATTATAAAATATAACCTGATGATGGAAAAGAATCACTTTCTACCAATTTTCACATTTTGTAAACACTGGCAATTAAACAAAACAGGTAAAATTGTTTGAAAAACAAAGTTGAAAGAAAAAACTCAAGCTGAAAAATGTATAAACTTTCCCTGCAATGTTTTAAATATTTGTTGCTTCTTATTTTGTTACTACAGTGTATTGCTCATCACAGGAAAATCAGAAATACAGGAGAGAAGTACATCTACATCTATAATTCCACTCTCAGAGATGGAGACCATTTTTTTAACTCTTAGTACATCCCTTATGAATTCTTTTCTAAATTATATGTTATATATATTGTATTTGTTAGTCTCAATAAAATCATGCCATAAAAACTACTTTAAACCTATTTTTTAAGTTGAAAAACACATTATGAATATTTCATATGAAGACATAACATGTGTGAGACATAATTTTTAATAACTGGTCACAAAATATTCCATTATATACATGTGCCAGCATTTTGTTTAACCAATTCTCTATTGTACCTTTTAGGTTGTTTCCACCTTTAGAGATAATGCAGAATAGGTGGGTTGTGAGAAAATGATTTAATGACTTGGGAACAAAATATGAAAATAACTTACAAATCTAAAAATGTGCAAAATCGCTTTAAAAATCACCAGGTGTCACAAAACCTCAACTATAAAGTGAAGGAATATTGTCAATCGGTATGGAGGAAATCAATTTACAACTTAGAGTATTTATTTTTTGACCTATTCTTTTTGCCAATTGTTATCTGGGTCATTTTCCCCAAATTAAATTGCTTTAACTAAATAGCTTCAACTGAGCCTGGCTCAGTGAAGAAGCTCTTCGCTTGTTCATTTAGTCACATGGTTTTTCATCAAAGTTAAAATTAGAGCTGAGAAATGTGCCTCTGACAAGAAGGAAAAAAACTTACTGCTAACTCAAGGCAGAAAATGAGAGAGCCGAGTGTAGCAGCCCTGGGAGGCAATAAAGAGAATACAAGTGCTTAGTTAACTGGAAGAATCAAATATCATTACTGTTCTGGAAAGGCCAAGATCATATTAATCTGAAGTATGAAAATGGTGCTGGCAGTCATATGTTGGGTTGACACCACATCTTCAAGAGCGAATTTCCAAAGCAAAGTCATTCACCTTGGCTACAAATGCTGGCAGAGATAATACTGCCCTCGTCCAAATGATGAACTGATCTCCATGCGTCATTTGTCCTGAAATTTTAAGCAGACCCCATGCCTTTCCCTGTTAAAATCCTCTGCACTGTGGAGTTACAGGATAAATGCAGGAAGCATCAACTGTTATCGTGGATTAAAATCATTTCTAAATTGTTACTGTTGTGACACTAGTTTAGTTAAAAGATGTCCAACAAGCTATTGAAACCCTTTAAACCTGATTTAAAACATCACCACTTTACCAAGAAGTAACACTAAACCTTCAAAAACTCTTTGAAAAGTAAGTTATATCCTCTAAATGTAAATGATCAAAGTCTCTCAAAATGGTAAGTTCAGTGTTTCTGTAAATTAAATAGCAATTTAATTCAGTTTAGTGTCCAGTTTATTGCCCAGCCAAAATTTCACTGGTTAATTCAAAAGAAATAACTCAGTTTCATTCTTGTATATAAGCCTTTTTTCATTCAACATTTATGGGTGACTATCCCATGCTAGGCAGGGATATGAACAGGGTGGGGTGGGGAAGAAACTTTGCATCAAGCCCAGAGCCTCCAGGACTTAGAACCGTGCCCTGCATAGCAGGCTTTCAATAAATACTGAATAAATAGAAGATAAGGAGAAAAGGGGAGGGATAGGAGAGAAGAAAGGAAAGACAAAGTTTCTCCCCTTAATACATTTCAAACCTTTATGTGGAGTTATAGAAAAGCCCTAGGTTGGGAGGCAAGACACTTGGGTTCCTATAGTTCTCTACTAAACACCCAGAATCTAGGAAAGTTCGCTTGCCTGGGCCTCAACTTCCTGTAATGCAGGATTTGTGTCCCATTTCAGTTTAAAGTTCTAGAATGCTATAAATTAAGCTCTATCCACAAAAGTGATCATTTACTTTCCCTAATTCCCTTTGGGGCACATGCACTCACCTGTGTCCAAGCTCAGCTCACTTTCTATCCCTTTATGCTCTTCACTAAAAAGCATCACTGTACCCCTCTTCTCCTCCCAGCCCTAACCCTGTATGCTAAGGATAAATACTGTGTTCTCTTTTTGACCACATCAGGGCCTCTGTTTCCTCCTTAATGACTGGAAAAGTAGCCCATTCAATTTTGCCCAGATACATAGCACAGTGCATGCAACTCCAAGTCAGAGACCCACTGGAAAGGCAGGCTCTTCTCATAAAGATGCATGTTCTAACATGGCTCAGTTGGGTTGGACCTGCAGTAACTTCTTTCAGAGGCTGCCCCTAAAGCCCAAAATGAATCTAGAGAAATGAATTTGCATCCTAGGACTCAGGAGAAGAAAACAAAAGCCCTAGTCTACCTCACTGTGCTAACAAGCATTGAGATTACTGCTTTCCTGTCTCTGTTTGGCTGCTGACTCCTGGGCTGCCAGTAAGAACTTCTTGTATGGTAATTACTACCTTCTGTTTCTTCAAAATGTTATGGAGCCTATATAGTCAATAGATCACCTCATGCAAGGCTGCAACTTCTCTTTAAATATTGCATTAATCGTTTAAATGTCAAATGATGCGAGTTATTAGCTTGGCAACAGAACGGTTTTTCCTCTTGACTCCTTTTCTTCCTCCTCTTATTATTACAGAAAGGCCAGTGGACACTTACGTCATGTCCTCAAGGCTCTAAATAGTACTCTTTGTTTCCACTGTCATTCAGTGTGTACTCTGGGCTGTAGAGGCATCTAGAGGCACGCCGCCCCCGTCCTGCCCCTCAAGGACATGGCCCACCCCGCTGTGCACTTCAGTGAGAGTCTAAGGATGGCTCACAGCTGAGGAGAGGGAGTGCATCCCTCTCCAGCAAGGTGTGTCCAAGACATAGATCTGGTCTAGCTCTGTCGCAGATTAGCTGTGCACCTGTGGAAAGGCAATTAACTCCTCTGAGTTCTTCTCTAATATGAGGGAGTTATAAAGATCATCTCTAAGCTCCAAAATTCTGTGATCATCCACCTCTTTTCTGTCCACTTTATTTTAGAAATGAGTTGAGAATAGCTATGGCAAGGAGCTTACACTGTGAACTCTGGTCAGCAAAGGGCATGTTGGGATTTACAGCCCGTGCTGGGTTCCCTCTCTCTGAGATCAGGGCTGGTGATCAGTGGGTGCTCAGCTCTTTGGAGCAGAAATTCTTATCTCAAACCCTGGATCAATCACTGATGACGGCCTTGAATGAATCGTTTAAATTATCCAACACAATCGCCAACTTGTAAGACAAGTATCTGCGTATATATTGTCTGTGATATTGTGCAAGGGGTCCGATGTCAACTTTGGGAAACACTTGCTGTGTCACCGTGTCTGACTGGCCATGTCATGGAATGTGATTTTATGAGTCTGGATCTGTGCTCACGTGACTGAGGGTTTCTATATCATGGGCATGTCTGCCACTCCACCTGTCCTTACTTCCTTGGGTAGGTGAATGGGTTTATCACAGCTGTGTGGCTGAGGCTGCCAGGCTTGTATGTGATTTCCACCCTAACTGCCCTACAGAGCTGCTGTGAGGATAAAATAAAATAAGAAGTAGGAATGATTTGACGTATTTATATAGCATTTTATAACTTACAAATGGCTTGCCCACATGGCATCTGTTTTTTGGCATCCTAATAGCTGAGTGAGGTCATTTATTACATCTATTATGATTATTGCATAGATTGGGAGACTTAGAACATAACTGATTAACTTGAAATAACTCAGCTCATCAAAGGGAGAGGTATATTGATCCTGGATCTCCATCATGCCCAATACTTCATTTATGTTCTTTCCCCTATGTCCACTTCCATGTGAAAAAGTTACAAGGACTATTGAAAAGGATATTACAAATGTAAGATGTTGTTGATATTAAGGAAAACTCTAGAAGGCAGACTAGGCAGTTGCAATCTCCTATTGTTTATTGGTTAGGTTTTCTTGAGTAGTTGCATTATTTCCTATTTCTTTGTAGCCCAAGCTAATGGAAAGTCAGAGAAGAGGCAGTTCTGAACATCAGCTTATGAAAGAACTTGTCTGAAAGACCTGCCACTGCATGGTCTGTGGTTGAAATTGTTGTAAAGTCTGCTTAATGCTTTCAGTGTCTGAACTGAGTCTGCCCGGATCTACTTATTCTACGATCAATACTTTCTTTCTCCAGCAGATATTGCAAAGGCCTCGTCTTTTCTATACTAAGATACCATGACTAGAGGTAGTGCTGATAGTCACCAGCAGAACAGACGTGAGCCTTGAACTACTTCTACAAGGTCAAGGGTGAATTTTCACTGAGTCCAGTTCCTCTTTCTGATCACCCTGGGGATCCCCCTGCTTGGGGTAGGAGCTGTTACCACAGTCCTGCGTTTATCTGCCACAGAGCATAACAGCCGCCTTGCGGGACTAGTATGAGTATTTGTAAAATAGCATGTGCAGGGTGCTTTACATGATAAATGACAGCTCTTTTAATAAAGACCTTATTATAAGGAAATCACATCCAAGAGCTTTGTCTTTTAGCACAGAACTCCCTATCAACCGAGTCAAGCAGCCAGCCATAGTCACTTCCACTTTATAAGCTGACAATCACTTCTTAAATACTTTTCCGGGGTAAGGGGTATTAATTGCTCAAATAAACATTTTTCATTAATAAATATTCTTAAATCAAAGGGACTTATCTTTGCAACTTCTTTTTTATGATGGAAAATAACTTTATTTTGCATTACATTTTTTTAACTTTGTGTTTGAATTTTAGGCAATATTGGTGGAAAGACAAGGTAGTTAAAAATCTTATTTTTATTCTTAAGCTCCCTTCCTCATGATTTTTAAAAGTTATGTTACTTTTTAAATTTTTCATTGAATTACAGCTGACATACAATGTTATATTAGTTTCAAGTGTACAACACAGTGATTCAACACATATATTATTAAATGCTCACTACAATAAGTGAAGTTATCATCTGTCACCATACAAAGTCATTGCCATATCGTTGACTGTATTCCTGATGTTGTACCTTTCATCCCTTTACTTATGTGTTTCCTAATTGGAAATTTGTACCTCTTTATCCCTTTTCCTGTTTGGCTCATCCCCCCACCTTCTCCTTCCTTGCCACCACCAGAGCCTATTTCTGGTTTTTGTTTGTTCATTTCTTCATTTGCTTTGTCTTTGAAATTTCTTATGAAAGCTCTGTTCATTTGTTTACTGCTCTTTTTGGAGTGAATAAATTCACTTCTTTTATTACTCAGTAAAGAATGCCTCTGTAGGTGCTATGAATGCATGAAAGGCTAGCTTTAGGCCTGTCTTGAAGAACAATTAAATTCACTAGAGTATATAGGTCCTAAGGCAAGAAGCTAGTATGACATTATGATATAAAGTCCATATATTTCACATATAGTACATGCTATATTCTGAGGGAAGTGTTTTATACACACCATTAATTCATTTATTTACTGAGAACCTACAGTCAAATAAATCATCAGTTACAACATGCCAGGTTTTAAAAAAAATCATGAATCATGATTTTTCTGATCCTCCTACTCAACTGTATACTGAAAATCATGAAAACAATTTTTCCTCCCAGACTCTTATAAAGATCAGGAGATAGAAGACATGAAACTTGTGAATAATTAAAAGGGTTTCAAAAATATAAATGTTAAGAAAACCACAGAAATGTTTGGTTTAGATATTTGTTTTGTTCATTTATTTATTCTACTAGGTTCTGAAACACCTTTTATATCAGCTTGGATTTTGTTAGCCTGCCTTCCAAACTAACATGGTTTAACTGAAAAACACTTATTTTTGCCAAATAACAAAAAATATGGGAGTAGGCAGTCCAAGACTTGGTAGTGCTATTGAGTACCCAAACTAATTCTGTTTTCCTGCTGCCCCAAACTTATGTTTTGGCTTTCTTCTTCATGATCATACAATGGCTGCTTCACCTGTAGGATTGTATCCACATTCCAGGCACACCTCCTCATGAAGTTTTGTCAGATAATTCAGGAAAAGGAGCTCTTTCCAGCTTCAGAATTTAAGATACAAATTATAGATTCCCCCACAGGGAAAAAAAAGTCAATTTACTAATAAATAAATCAAAAGGACAGAGATCCCTTATTACAAAGAGACTAGGCCATCTTTTAAGATTGCTGTAAATAAAGAAAGTACCCCACATGATTATTGTAGACCCAAAGGTTAAAAAGGAAATTAAATGGGCATGTGCCTGAGAACTGTGCCTAGCAATCAATTTGCTTAGATAAATAAGTATTGGAAGAGTTGGAAAAATGGGCATCTCTCATTCTATCAGAATAGGAACAGAGGAAGAATAAAAACAATATAAAGACAAGCAGATTAAGCTGGAGTAACAAAGCCATTTCTCTAAAGAGAGTATGTTAGTCAGGTCCTCCAGAGAATTAGAACCAGTAGGAACCCAGAAAGAGCTGATGTTGTAGCCTGAGTCTGAAGGCCAGCAGCTAGCACAAGTCCCTTTTCTTCCAGGGAGGTCAGCTTTTTCTTAAATTCCTCAACTGATTGGATGAGGTCCACCCACATTACAGATGATAATCTGTTTTACTAAAAATCTACTGATCTAAATGCTAATCTCATTTAAAAAACACTTTCACAGCAACACCCAGATATGTTTGACCAAATATCTTGGTACCATGGCTTAGCCAAGTTGGCACATAAGATTAACCACCACAGGGGCTATTGACATCTTGCAAGATGGACCAGACAGATATGAAGTTTTCCTAGAGTTTCAGGATCTAGGATATTACTGAGAGGAATCCTCCTAAAATCCAAAAATTCCATATAAAAAATAAATGAACCCTTGAATGTCGGGATTGCTATATCTAGTGGTTACAGAAAAATCGGATAGAGTTAAGGGGGTTAAGAACAGTGATCATAAAATACTCAAGAGCTATTATAGCACATAGTTAAAACAATGGGCCCCAATGAATCGCACCCTCCTTTGTTTATTCCCACTTGCCAGGTCACTTTGTTACACCTCCCATCCAGAGAAGGAGCCCGTTTCCTCATTCCTTAAATGTGGTATTGTTTAGTGACTCTTCTGACTAGTAGAAGGTGGCAGAACCAATGCCATGAACTTTTAGGGTGTGCATCTCCTGCTCTCACCCTCTTAACACCACCCTGAGATGACTATGCTGTGAAGACATCCAGGCATACAGAAAGGGAGGCCCAGCTGTCCCAGCTCTGGCCACTGAGCCTTGTGCCACTGACCTGCCAGCTTCATGCAGTCTCATGAATGAGCCCAAACAAAATTTGCAAATGAACAGCCTGGTCAACCCAAATAATTATTAAAAACAATAGGTTATTTCTGCTTTTAAGCCATTAATTTTTGAAGTGATTGTTGTACAACTGTAGAAAACTAAAACATAAATACAATTAATTTATTTTCACACCTGCCTCATACTCCACTGAACAAATTCATCATTTTTAAAAATCCATTCCTTGATAAACATTTGGATTGTTTCCAGTATATTGCTGTCAAAAAAATGTCACTATGAACACTTATGTATCTTTGTTTACATACATTCATATGAACAGTTACATAAATCCAAGAATTTCTCTGGAGTATATACCTGGGAGTAGAATTTCTGCTGTAGAAATGAGTATTTTCAGATTAACTATCAAGACAGTTATCAAGTTGCTTTCCAAAGTACAAACCATGCAGAGATAAAACAGATAAACCATAAAAGAAAAATTAGTAAATACACTAATTAAAATGAAAAACTTCTTCAACAAAGGACAACTTAAAGAAAAGACAAGCAACAAGTTGGAAAAAAGTATCTGCATACCTTTAATTAACAAAGGACTAGTATACTTACCACATGAAGAATTGTAAGTCAATGGAAAAAAATGCAAACAACTTATGAGGGAAAAATATGAGCAACCGTATCACAGAAGAAAGGCTAAAATTGTCCATAAACATATAAAACCAGTGCCCGTCCATTAGCAAATAGAGAAATCCATTTCTAGTAGTCTCAAGAAATTTTCTGCTCTTTTAAAGGGAGTGGGAAATTTTGGTAAAATAAAATTTAGGTTATGTGTCATAACTATCTACCTAATATATTAATCTCTTCAACATTCAAAAGTCACAAATCTGGAACTGAAATGGTGACAGTAAAACACACGATGTCGACACAGGCATAGGGAAAAATAACACTAATTCTGCTGGTAAGGATGGAAATTATACCACATTTTGAGATCAACTTGGCAATATACACCAAAAGCTTTTAAAACATATAGATTCTTTGAGGCGGGAATTTTGCTCTTCATAAGTATCAGACAAGTGCGAGGGTATTTGTGTTGGAGGTGTTGATTATTGCATGCCTTGGCCTTCTAAAGTATCTGTCCCACCCATAGTCCTTCCTGAGGGCAAGGCCACCTTTTATACCAGATTAGCAGAGTTGAATGGCCCAAGAACTGAGCCATCCCAAGGGTAAGTAATCAATAGACTCTGGACAGAGGTCTGATTGGTCAGGCATAAAATGATGAGCAGAGACAATAGGAAACCAAAGAGCTAGAACTATGGGTCAGAGATACAGGAGTCAAAGGGATAGGTTACCGGTTGCCATGACACATTAATAGGGACAGGGAAAGCCACTACATAGGAGAGATGACAATTATGAGGAAGTAGAGGAAGACTGTAAACAGAGGAATGAAATAAATGCAGAGAGAGAAGCAGCTATTCTGGGGCTGCGTAGGCAATGGCTTGCTACATCCAGTTCCAGCCCACACATACCATTACAATAAAACATCTTTTCATTGAGGAGCCCCAAGCAAGACTGTTTCTTGAAACCAAAAAGTTCTCACTAAAAAAACCCCTAAATGAAATAATGTGTAAGAATATATAATTGTGACACTGAGGCATATTAATTCAACTACTATTCTTGATGGTAGTTTTGCCTCCTCTGGGTGATAATGTGGTCTGCATACTTATAACAATTTAATTCTGGGAAGAAAATTAATAGAAAGCCTTTTTTGACTGTAAGATCAAGCTATGTTTTCCAATCTAATCTCACCAACAATATACAGCATTTTGAGCCCAACCAAAATAAGTTAATAAAATTTTTAAAAAAGGAAGTGCTTTACAGAACAGAATATCTAAATATTTGTATTTTTTTCCTTGATATTTACATTTATAGTATGTGACAAATACAGACATGGGTAAGAAAAGAAAAGAGGTACAACAAAATATTGTCTGTGGCTGTCTCTGAATGGGATATTATTGTCTTTTTTCTTCTTCTTTGGGTTCTTACTCTTTCTAGAGTGAAATGGATAATTTAAGAAGCAAATAGTTAAGTACTTTACTGTGAGAGTGTGACTATTAGTGCATGGATATCACCCACATTTCGTTTCTTGCATGGGAAGGCCCAGTTCCATGGGCACAGTTTGGAGATGCTGGTGTATGGCCAAATGTTTCTCATGCTCATAAATGAGCACTACTGGGCAGAAACACAAGATAAGGGGCACACCTACAGCTGGACGTTGGGATGTTGATAGTTTTAATGGAGCCGGCAAAGTCATTTCAGAGCCACCACGGTTGGATCTTCTGATTATTCTATTCCCCAGTGTCCTGCTTGGTTCTTGGGATTTAGGAGGAAATCTCATAGACTACCATTGGTAAAGTGAGTTATTTGATGTCTTATTCAACACTGAAAGGTTGTTATAATGAGGGAAAATTAGGAGCTCAGTTTATTTTTGAGAGAATGTTTTGAATTAAAATTCTCTAATATAGTTACCATTAAGGTGTATAAGATGATCAATGTTAGTTTATTATTACAGACTATTTATTTCATAATGGCTTTGAAATAGATTCTATTTGTAATCTGCAGCAAACAGGATTTTAATAATCAGGAAATTGTTACTTGTATGCCATGTTGATCATTAAATTGAGCCAGAAAAGAGCAATGTTGAATCAGATGAAAAGATTAAGTCTTTAGCAGGAGGCTGGATAAAACTATTTGATCATTTGAGGTTTACCTATGAGTTAATTCATTGTGAAAAAGATAATAAATACCTTGATTATTTTCCATCTGTTAGAAGTTCAATTAAATGCTGCCTAGTTTCTGTAACCACAAACCTCCTGCCATCACTCCATTGTCAGTATCACCTCTACTGCACATTGGTGCCACTGGAGGGTGAATAGTGTGAATCCTATTACAGATCCAAGATGGAGCTACACTCTGCTTCATCCACTATATTTGATTCACTCAACATTTATCCAGTGATATTAAACAGCGGATTCTCTGAATGCCCAGGTGCACTAGTCCTCCACCCCCAGCGTTCACTGGACACTTGGGAGCGCTCTCTGCACTTACATTGCAGCACTGCTCTGATAGAGCTATACGGCAGCTCCTTCACAAAATGATGAGGTTCTTTGAGATCCAGTACAGTATTCAATTCAACAAAGAAATGGACAAAAAGGATTATTTAAAGGCAAAGCTGACTGCACCAACCTCTACCCATTAGGAAAAATACCACAGTTACCATTGTTCTATTAGACAAAATTTGTGGGAGACTTTTGTAGGAGGGAAAAGATTGAAATGGCAAGACTTCTTCCAAGTCTGTGTACTGCCCCACTGCAGGAACTAGAGTAAACATCCTGCTGTTTAGCAGAGTGCCTTAAGCCTATCTCCACATATTCAAAGGTGGACTTAGAGCAGAGGAATGGAAAATAAGTTGCTAGACCTAATGTGGATGGGAGGGGGTGGGAGGTGGGAGTGGTTCCCACTAAAATAAAAACCCAGGAGTCTAGAAAGTCACTTTCAAACTATCTGTGGTAAAGGACCAGGTTTGTCTGTTTGTTTGTTTTTATAGGAGGAAGGTTTAATTTTCAATCATCACTGATCAATTATAAATGCTTACTCTCGATTCCTTTACTTACCTCATGGTGGCCTGATGGACCACACATTGAATAGCATTGGTCCAGAGGGCAGAGAGGCTGAAGGACTCTCAAGAATAAGAATGGTTAATATTAAACTGTGGTCAACATGTAAAAACTTTGTAAGAATGGATTTTGTTTTGGTTATAGCTGAGGGTTGGGAGATACTGGAAAACAAGAAAGGAGACAGTTTTGTCTTGGTCAACACAGAGCAGAGACAAGAGAAGGGAATAGATAGTAACATACAAAAGTTTTCTGAGATCAAGAATTTAAAACCAGAGTGACTTTGAGGATGTAATCTCTGTGGACTATCAACTCCCCAAAAGGCCACCAGAAGATTTACAGACTAAACAAAGCCAAGTTTGTTGCTCATTGTAATAAAAGAGATCATTACCTTGACAAAGTTTTAGTAGCATCTTGAAAGAGAGAGGAAAGATATTTATAAGGGTCTGGTTTAAGTGAGTACTTCCATGTGGGAGCAGAACTGGGTAACATTTGTAAGATAATAGTTTAGAAATGGCAGACACAGTGAAGACAGGGTCTTAAGGGCAGCCTTGATGAGGAGGAAACTGTCCCTTAATAAACCCAGTTGAATAATCTATTGTTCTCAGAAGGAAGCTGTTTACCCTGATGAGGTCTACTATGGTAATTCACTATTGAAATAGATGGGTTTCAGAAAATTCGTGAGACAGACCTCCTGGTTGGGATTTTCGTGGAAAAATAAAATCAGGTTAATGCAGAAAGCTGAATAATAAAGTCATGCTAACATAGACAGTGAACTACAAATTTCAGTTCTGAGTTACCAGCAAATGCAATCCCTGTAGAAGGCTTTAGATTTCTAGGAGGTTTTAGAATAGGAAATTATCTCATGTGACATCTGGGTTATATTTTATATAATATAATAACATAATATATTATATATATAATCCCTAGCATTCAGTAAAGACATAGTAGGGACCCTAAAAATGCTTCTAAAAAATGAGTGAGTGTATGAGCATATCACCCTAATACTGTTTAATTCAAAGCCTGAAAGCTCCAGTTTTTAAATATCTACTATCATAATGTCTTCTTATTTTGACATAATCTATTTCATTGAGAAGAAAAAACAGAAGCAACCAGGCTGAGCTTCCAACATGAGCATATGGGCATGTCTGATGAATGACCCTAGACCACTGGAACCTTACACAGCTTCTCCTGAACTGCTTGGAAACCTGTTCTTCCGGCACCAGGCACATGAAACGTGAAAGTGACCACTTACACAGAAGTGGTGTCTATGCCACTGGAGGCAGCCAGAGCCCTGAACTCAGAATGGTGCCCAATATATTTGATGTGATTCCTCCTTTTGTGCCCTTTTAATTTCTACTTGGAAAGACTTATTGACCTTGTAGCTGACTGATGGCACTTTCCCTTACCAGGCAAGCAATAAATTCAGCTTTGTTTCAGGTCTTAAGTTGGTGGTCTGTTTTTTTAAGTGCTTAACTATTTTAATAGAATCAGAATCTGGAAATATAATAGAAAGCAGTCTATTAATAAAATCCCATCCCCATTGTCAATGAGGTCCCAAGATTATGTGCTTTCTCCCAAACTATACACAATTAAAATTTATAATAGTGTGATTTTAAAATGTAGTCATTAAAAACTATATCATATTGTGGCTGAAATGGTCATGTATTTCAAACAACTATTAAAACATTCTGTGGACAATGACATGACCTATTTGAAACCAGAATTGCCCCCAGTAAATGTAGGACATTTGGTCATGAATTCAGAAGTATATCTACCCACACTGTTTCAGTTGCGTACTTTGCTTCCAATTCCACTGGACATGTGTTTGAAACCAATAGCATTTTTGTAATGTAAACTTCTCCAGAAGGAGCTAGGCATTATTCATTTATATATACTCATTTATATACTATGAATCTGGTCAAATAAGGGCATCTGATATTGGCACGTACTACCGCACATCAGGTGAAAGCATGCATCTGAATCAGCTATCTCAAGGGCTACTTAGGACAGGAAGTGCTGTAAATCAATAAGCCCTGGGAGAGTAACGGTCAAAGACAGAGAGGAGTATCCAAGACTGTATATTTAAGGAACGTTCCCCAAAACCAAATTTCAGAGACAAGTCTGGATCTCATACTCTATGTGAGTTGGGACCTACTTCTAGTATTTTTAGGATGAAATGCTATAATCTCTGCACGGAAGAGGAGAGGTATCTCAGCTATATATTTTTAGAATATTTTAGTTTTCTTGCCTCTCCAGCTGAGCTTGGGCATCCAGGCTGATATTCTACATTTAAAATGTTCTGTGGGAGTATTCAGTTCATTTATTTTTAATTAAAATGTTATTAAGATTATAAAACTGGTATGAAGATTAAAAGCAGACAGTACAAATTACATATGTGATATGGTAACATTAAATATTCACCCACCCAGCTGATTTGGTTAACGAGAGTGAGCAGCAAAAAATAGCTATGGCTTCTAATTTTCTTTTCAGTTTTCCACCAGTTGTTCCTGTGCACCCCACTCTGTTGCTATGATTCAAAAGTCAAGGCTTCTTTCTGGCCGATGGATTGCTTCTAACTGAGCCTTGCAAATAAGTGATACTTTATTTGTGGATCCAGTGTGGGAAAAAGGGGAGAAAGGTAGTGGAGAGTTACCTGTTATCATCCCAGACAAGATGCTGAAAATAGGCCTACCAAGAACCCACAGTTTAACAGAGAAAGAAATCACTGCTAACAAGCACTTTTAAAGTCCTGATCTATAGCACCTTTTAATAATCCATTGAGCAAAAGTTAACAGAGCAGAGATCTGAGGTCAAATGACCTACTCCTGACTATTCTAGAGGTGTAGGTGGTAGAGTCAGCACTGGAACCTGCCTCCCAATCCTACACACCAAGCAGAGAGAGAGAGAGAGAGAGAGAGTGTGTGTGTGTGGTGTGTGTGTGTGTGTGCGTGTGTGTGTGTGTGTGTGTGTGTGTGTGTGTGTAAGACAGAAAGGGAGAAGCTAGTTCAGACACTTCTGTTTGGGTATATGGACCCTGTACCCCCTTACCCTTGTGGCAGGCATGAATAATTGTATTGCTAATATCTCAGATACACATTTTTCAAAATATAACACTTTACCTATCCTGGATTGCTGGATCACTAATCTGACTAATCACACTAATTTATTGATAATCACTAATCACATCAATAGATTATGGCAGATTAAGAGGCTCCTTAAAAATCAGTGTTAATGTTTAATATTTCTATTAAAGAGAATAAATCCAGAAGAAAACATATATACCATTTTTCCCTAAATGTCACTAAGATAAGAAGCAGACACTGAAAAATGACAAATATGTCACAAATAAAGCTGATTATAAGAGCACGAATCTCCAATGGTTGGAAAACAGTAGAAGCAAGTGAAAATAACTCACTGAAACAATCCTTTTCAAAGAAGAAAAAGCAAAAACAGGTTATGATCCTGGGTTGGGACATTAGCCCACAGCTGGGCAACAACATCTAACACAAAGCCTATTTTATAATAAAGTGTTGAATAATCATGTAACTTACTGCATCCTGTACCGAAGTGAGAAACGGAAAGGCTGTGTGGGTGCCGAACGGTGGTAAGTGCGTCAGCGGCTGACCCTGTGATCACGTGGCTGACAGGGAGCCGCGGCCCAGGGCTGCGCTGCCCGGCATCACCGGGGTGCCCTAATGCACAGCACTAGCCTGGGAAAAGATCAGAATTCAAAATCCAAAATATGATTTGTATTGCATTTATATCACTTTCGTACCTTCACATAGTTGAAAAATCCTGAGTCGAACCATTATAAGTTAGGGACCATCTGTTTTTCCAAATATAGTTACATTTCTAGAGATCTGTCCCTGCCAGGACTCACCTCGACCGAACTATGACCCAAGATGGAGCTATACTTCAGCTCTGCAGTGGCCTGGCCCGGTTGGTCCTCCCGCCCCAGATCCTTCGGGCGAAGCACTTACACTCTGCTTCCGAGGACAGGCAGGGTCACTGCCATCAGATCCCCCTGCACTCACCTTGCAGATTTCTCTGTCATCACACCTAGAGGTTTATTTGATCTTAGCCCAGGAAAGTTGACCTCTAGCCCTTAAATTATTTCTTTTTATTAGCCTTATTTATTTTAGGCATATTCCTCACAGAGATTCTAACACTTGCTCCACCCTTCAAAGAGGTTTGATTTCTTCACATATTTCTCTAGAACAACACTTAGGTTGTTTTGGGACCTCTTATTGTGGATCTCCTCAAAGTAACTTATCAAAGATGGGCATAAATTCGCTTTGGAAAGCTTATGAGCTGTTGAACATACCTTTAAATCTCTGAGATTCTACTTCATGTTCTTCTAAGAACAGGAAGAACCAGAATATGTTGAGCTCAGGAATGCTCAGGGAACGTCCTCTGCTCATTTCTGGTGTTCTAACTATCCTCCCAGGAACGTATCATACAAATAATATCAAAAGACATTTGAACATACTGCAGTATTAAAATACTTTTCAGAGGCATTAAAGACTTCTGGTTTAGAACTGTGCTGGGAAAAGCGAGATCCTATAGTAGCATGAACAGGGAATACAAGATGGGAGAGAGACTAGAGAAGAAACTGCTTAGTAGATCGTTTTGAGATTTGAACAAATTTTGTGAACTAAGGGAGGAACAGAGGGGAGAGCCATGGGACCTGTATTCATTTAACGGATGTGTGACTATAATGGCCTCCCACATGGCAAGGAAACATGTCATAGAGCTTGTTTGGACAGTTACAGACCATCAGAAACACGTCTGTCTGAAGGAGGCTGAATGGAGTGTCAGTGGTGGAAGAACACAACACGGAGCTTTGATATTGATGCTTAAGCTAAGCAACATACAAAATATGAAATCTCTAGGTGGCTTGTGACAATGGAGTACCATTATCCTAACAAGCCTTTAAAATCCTCCATGTACCCAGGGAATGAAGAGAGGCTGAAGAAGGCAGGATACTTTGCTTAACAAATATCAAATATTGGAGAAAAAAATAAGCTATATGTGTTCTAAATAAAACTCATAAATAAGATACCAGTGTGCTTATTTATAAACATATTAAAATAACCATCAACTGGAAAAGTGGCCAGGAAATAACTTAACAATGAGAATTTGAAAAAGAATTGCATTTGGATCCTGCCATTTCCAGTATTGGAAATTGCACATTTACATGTTGTTTTTAAAAAATTATTTTTTGGCCATTTTGCTTTAAAATTCTAAAGAGAAGGACGTGTGAAACAAATATCTTTGTGCTTCCTCAGGCACAACAAAGATGACATGATCCCTTTTATCATTCTTGTACGCCTATGGAAAAACTTAAAACCAGAAATGTGATTCCATTTAAGAACCTTTAACCTTATTTCATGTGATGCTGTGCTGTTTGTTATTAAGACAGTTCTGATTAAAGGTTTATTGACTCAATAGATACTTTCTATTACGTATTACTGTTTTAAGAGAGGAAAGCCAGCTCATTAGTTGGAAACCAGCAAAGCATGCAAGTGCTTTGTTCAACTAACAAAAAGAGAGAGAACCAGTGGAACTATACTGCTGGAACACATTATCACCAAAAGACATCCCCTGAGCTGACAGTTTTTGACATTTCCCACGTTCCTTCTGAAAATATTTGTATTAGAATCAGACCTTTCAACATCACCAAATAGCAACTGATGGATTTCCGTGTGATTTTTCAAACTCTGGAAACTAAAGTACAAATAAAACGGCCAAAGTTTCTCTGAATCCATGCCCCAACCCAGAGCCACACCAAGAGTCTTGCTTTCTCATTGCCCGCCTCCGCCACCTAGCACTGTCAAGGCTGTACTTGAATGAGAAAATGACCTTGTGATACCCATGTTTCTGAAGCCACACACAAAAAAAGACAGAAAAAGCAGAAGAGAACAATCCAGGGTTGTGACTAATTAAAATAATAGTAATGTTAACAAAAATAGCCTTGTCTCCAACTGGACGAGAAGGACTGGCTCCCCTTTCCCCTGGCAGAGAAACTAAAACTCCTGCCCCAAACACCATGTTCTCTGGGCAGCCCGTCCCCTCCACAGGTTGCACAGGTCTCGCTGCCTGCCCTCTAATGGCCTGAGTGGTGCAGTGCCTGGTTGCCCCTGCTCTTCTCTATTTATCCCGTATTTCTCCTCGAGACTTATTATTGCTGCTGCTGGGTCTCAGCCTGGCCATCATGCCCACTCTCTCCTCTCCTATCCTAACTTCTGCTGCCCTCCCTGAGTGGCGAAATTCCCTTCTATGCTCCCAGAGCACCCTCTTTTAGAGTACAAATTTGCTTTTTCTCCCTATAGGACTTTGCCAAGCACCACCACCCAGGGTTTCACCAATATTTATTCTGCTGACATGGGACACTGAGTAACTTTACTTCAGAACAAGGGACCCACTTCACAGCATTTGCGAGCCTGATAAGGGAATGGAAAGGTCTTTTAAAGTCACTGTTGAGGCACCACTTTCTAGATGACTGTGAAAACGGTGAGGACCTGCCAGGATGTAGTGTACACCCTCAAACCACCACCAGGTGGTGTGCTGTGTTCCAACACATCGAATTCATAGGTCCAGGAAGCAAGGGGTGGAAGTGGTAGAGGTCCCCTTACCATCTTTCCCCATGACCTGCCTGGGGAATTTGTGCTTCCTAACCCTGCATGTTTAGGGTTTGGGTGTCTAGACGTCCTGGTTCCCAGAAGGGGACTAGTTCTACCAGAGGACATGGTTAGAATCCAATTTAACTTTAAGCCGTAGCTCTCATCCAGTTTCTTTGAGTTCTTTGTGCAGGGAGACCTGTAGGCAAGGGAAGTGCCATTAAATTGGCAAGAATAAAAACCTTGATCACAGGGAGGGGGAAGGAATGCTTTTATACCAAGGGGGCAGGGGAGAATATGGTCAGCATCCAGGTAACCCACTGGGCATCTCCCGGCACTCCCCTCCCCAGCTTTGATAGAAAGTGGAGGAGTGGAGCAGCTACATTAGGTACGATGACCAGGGCCTCTGGATTCTCAGGGATGAGTCTGGGCCCCCTGCCAGGTAAGCTGTGTAAAATAGCAGGGGTGTTAACCAAGGGTGAGAGGAAGCTAGAATGAGTACAGGGAGGAGAGGCTGAGTACCTGTGTCCACTTGCAGACCGCTACGGTGACAGGGAGCTGAGCCAGACCTTCCCACCTTCCCCTCTTAAGACTCATAAAGAAACAAGACCAATAAGAATTGTGTAGGGACTGTTACTAAGGATGACATCTTAGTATATGAAACAAGTGGATCCTGGGGATAGATTGTAGTGGGTGGTGTGAAGTGCCTTCTAGATCTCCCCTTCAAGACTGAGACACTCATTCCTCCAGCTTCTGAGAATGTGTGCTGATGACAGATGTAGGAATTGCTCTCAGCCAAATGAAGCTGTCTCATTTTGGGGTCAGCTAGTACCTGTCTGGTCCATGGGGGATTTCAAAGGTCAAGCCTTAATGTGACACAACTCGGAAAGGCCGTCCCAGTGCTTGAGCTTCAAGGGGGATTTGCAGAGGTTGTCACATCATTCCCAATTCAGCTTTTCCTCTGCCCAGCCATGCTCCCCTCCTTCCTTGACAGATGCTGTTCTGCCCTCCTTCATAAACCTTCTGTACACAAATCACAGAGTCCGCCTCCAGGGGAACCCAGCCTAAGACAATCTCATGAGCCTTGGTTTCCACATTTTGTAAAACTCAGTGCAACAAATTATTACAGAGTTGCTCTGAAGATTAAGTGAAAAACTGCATATGAGCCATTTAGCATAATGCATAGTTCACACAACATTCACTAAGTGCTCATTCTCATGTGCTCCTATTACAGATTAATTTTTGGTTTGCACGTCAATAGTGACATCACTATCACTGGAATCTGGAAAGTCTGTCCTTTAGCCTCTCCTAAGACAAGTGCTATAAGAGGGCCTGCCATCTTTGCCTCACAACTGTCTGTAGCTTGTCTGTAAGACTGAGTCTCCTAGTTTCGACTTTAAACCTCAGAAAGATTTTGTGGTGTCTGCAGCCTTTCTGCTTGGGGATTTAAGAAAAAGTCCTTAAGTCCAGGAAAGAAATGAAGGAAATTATCAGATCTAAATCTGAAAGAGAAGTGATTGCCAAACCTTTCTAACTTGATTGTAGTGCATGTTTGAAAACTGTAAAATGAGAATTTGGGGATCTGTTACTGGCATCAAGAAAATGGATGATCGGTTCAGGGCTTTCAGTCCCTAACTTGGAGGCCACAGAGCTATCTTTGGAAGGATAACAAATAAGGAGTTTCTCTTTCTTCTTACATAGTGTGCCTCAGAGCTCTAGAAAAATAACCCATTCTCCTAGAAATGGATGGGCAGCTGACCATTCCCCTCCCTACTCAGGCTTCTATCTGAGTGGAGGGCAGGCAATGGGGTAAGGTGAGCTCGTTGTCTAACAGGAAATTCTCACATCTCTCTGTTAAAATGAAATTATTCTCATCACCCTGTCCAATGTCACATCATTCATCTGCCAATCTGATTTCTCTTCACTGTCTCCACAGGGCACGACATTCCCTCCAGCCTGTGATCACATCATGTCCTCCATTCTCGAGGTTGTCATTCTTTGACTACTGCAAACCCTAGAGTGTCTCTCTCTTCCAGAATCCCATGGCAACTGGAAGCTCTGCATAGAGCATGCAAACATATTTCTTCTATAGTTCTCTCTTTAGATATGTCTTTGTCTCTCTAGTGAAACTAAGAGCTCCTTCAAGGGAGAGATGCATATTCTGATGAACTTGGAGATGATTCTTCAGGGAAAGGGTGACCATCCCCCGGAGGCTACCCTCCAGTGGATATTAATATCCATTTTCCCACTGACCATGAAATCAAACAAGACATCTGTTTATCTGGCCAATGTACAGGCCTAGATCTATACAAGTCCCCACTAAAAGGAACTAGAGCTCCTTGGAGAAATAACTGATTCTAGATCTTGGCAAAGAAAAGAACAAAATAAGTCTGGAACATCTTTCTGTGTCAGAAAATGAAGTCATGCTCAGAAAGTAATGGGGACATATCAAAAGGACATAAGATCCAGTTTAAGGGGCTCCCTCTGGCCAAATCTGATAATTGAGCATCAAGTTGAGTATCAGCTTAATGAATTACAAATCATCGAGTAAAATAAAGATCCATGAGCATATATTGATAAATAAATGATCTACCTTTGCCTATTCCTAGATCACAAAGATACTCTCATGTTTTCTTCTAGAGATTTTATAGTTTTAGAATTTACATATAGGTCTGCAATTCATCTCAAATATATTTTTGTATGTAATATGAAGTAGAGATCAAGGTTCATTCTTTTCCCATATGTTTATCCAACATACCTATTGAAAAAAAATCTTCTCTCCATTTAATTTGTTTCTTGGTAAAAATATCAATTGACCATATATATGGATCTACTTGTGGCCTCTATTCTGTTCCATTTCTTTCTCTTTATGCTGATTCTAACTTGTCTTGAATGATGTAGCCCTATAGAAAGTTGTGAAATCTAAGACAGTAAATTTTCAATATTGTTTGGCTCTTTTCTTTCAGGGATATTTTATCTCAATTCAGCCACCTCAGTATGCCAAACTTTGACTACTAATTTCTCAGGTCAGTAACAGTGTGACCTTCCCATAAATTTCACGAGGTTGCTTCAAGAAGTGCCTTTAAGGAGAAGAGCCTTTCTAATGCGGATTTCATCCCAGTGTAGTTTTCTTCTTTTAAGGGGTGAATCCCCTGCAGTTAATGCTAGCTTTTGAAGGATAGATGACAGATTCGATTAGATTAGATAGATAGATAGATAGATAGATAGATAGATAGATAGATAGATAGACATAGGGATAGATAGATATAGATAGATAGATAGATAGATAGATAGATAGATAGATAGATAGATAGATAGATATAGATGATAGATAATAGATAGATAGATATAGATGCTAAATAGTAGATAGATAGATAGATGATAGATAGATAGATAGATATAGATAGATGATAGATAATAGACAGATATAGATAGATGATAAATAGTAGATAGATAGATGATAGATAGATAGATAGATAGATAGATAGATAGACAGACAGATAGATAGATAGATAGATAGATAGATAGATAGATAGATAGATAGATAGATAGATAGAAAATAGAAAAATATATATTCCAGAGTCTATATCAGTTGTCAGCAGGAAAGGTAGTTTAATACAAGCTCTCTGGCCATCAGTGGGAAACCTAACTTTCCACTGGTTTCAACACTGAATACCAGGTCTGTGCTGATAGCTCCTGTCAGCCCCTCCTGGGATTCCTACTTGACGGGTGAGCTACGAGCCATGCTCTGTTGTCCTGGCACCTTTTCTTTGTCTCCATACCTCTGACCAGGTCTCTGCAGCCCCACCCCCAAAACACCCAGTCACACCATGGAAAAGAACCCTCGTGCTCCTAGCTGGCCATCTAGATCTTGTCTGTGAGCGCGTTGTTCCGAGCCTCGTTCAGAACAACTGGGGACAGTAACCAAATCAGGGAGGCGCCCATGAACACCCTGAGGAAAGACAGAAGAGCCCTGGGGGTGGGAAAGACTCACAGAAGGCCAGCCACAGATGAAGGTGGACAGGTGGGTGCCCAGGAGGTGCTGGGGCCAGGGATGCTAAGATTAAGAGCAAAGTCTCGCTTGTGGGAGCTATTTGTCAATCTCTGTTGGTATTGAAAGAAAGAGTTTTATTACTCTGTTGACAAGCTTTATCCTCCCTGAGATCACTAATCCCTTGATTATTCCCGGAAGAACCAAAGCTCTAATCACACTGTGAGCCGCCCTTGACTCCCTGGGCAGCCTGGACATCACAGTCATGTCAAACCTCCTTTCTGTACTGTGGATTCTTCTGTCTCTTTCTCTTGCAAAGGCAATCATTCTTATTTCTGAACTACCCCTATTATTAATCTTTTCCAATTTCTGTGGAAAGCAAAGCTACATATTTTCTACTGAAAAGGGAAACTCATCCTCTGGAAATTGTGCTTCTCTTTGAAAACTATGCTCAGCAGGAAGGGCATGAAGAAAACAAAATCATTATAATCATCTTCAAATCTATGACTGCAGTTTAGTAAGACATGAAGAGCTTCACGTTATGTGACTGAGGCCAACAGTTTCGTTTATCAAAGAAAGATAGGCTAAGCCCTAAACAAATCCAGCTGCACGCTCATATTCTGACCTTTCATTGAACGGTTATCATCTGTCACTTTGGCTTGCAGACCAATATTAAAAAGAATGAAAATACCGTTTTCTTAGTGCAGCTTCCTACTGATATAGCTTTTGTTCAGGCTGTGATGCTCTGACAAAGTAGCCCAGGACAACAGGACAGGGAAAAATGGTGTTTATGTCTGTTCACTATCATCTGTAATATAACCAGAGCTGTTATTGATCCGTATGCTCACAGCTATGCACTCCTTGCTAAGGAATGGGTCTGCATGGACTGCTCCATGGTAAACCCCTACCTAGAGTGTAAACTCTGTGGGTGGCGAACTTATTTTAAACCTTCACAGCCCTCAGCATATTTTTGGGCACATGTGAAGTGCTCAGGAATTCTTGTTCGATCATATAGCACACATGTCATTCAATATTTATATTCTATATTCAACCTCTGTTTCCCTGCGTGTCAAGCATCCACACTAATTTTGCATTGGCTCTGTACCAATAGCAATGTTTTTTTTCCATGGGTTTTGTAACCCATGTTTATTGGGTTTTACCTTGAGTTTTTCCTATACTTAATAATCAAATTGGAGGAGAGAAGGTCTTTTAGCACATTCAAATCTGTGTAATAATACTTCACATTAAAACGACAGGTTCTATTTCAGCACATTCCATACCAAGAAAAAGTGTTGATATGTGTGACATTGCTTGGAGTGATGATTAATGCCTTAAATATGTTTGACGAGCCAGAATTCACTAAATAATTTCAAAGTGTCTTTTGCTCTCCATACTCTGCAGACTGAAAGAGGGGAAATGACTTGGGAGGGAAAGAATCTCTTAGCCTTAGTCTCTTTGCTTGTAAAGGGGAAATTTAACACCTGCTCAGCCTACCTCTTAGATGTGTTGTGAGGATCAAATGAGACAATGCATGAGAAAACAATTTGTAAACAGCCAAGCTTGGCAGAAATGCAAGCTGATGCTATAATTTGCATTGCACACAGGTCAAAGCCTTACTGGGCTAAGAACCATTCTAAACTTCTAGAATAAACATTTCAAAACATTTCTAAAGCTGAGGCATGTAATGTGAACTATTTCTTTCTGTGCCACAGATCAATGATGATACTGCCTAGTCACTTATTTCAGCTGACAGGCTCCTAAATAAAAATAATTAAAAGCTGATGTGCATACCACATATTCTTCATTGCCACAGAGAGCCTTACAAGCTAGTAACAGATCAATTAATCAATGTTTTCCTCAATTATGGTCTGTCAGCAGATAAATCTACCAAACCAATCAAGAGTATTATGGGCCTACAGTTAGAACAGGAATGAATTTTGCAGCAGCTGAGCCATTTCTCTTGAAAGGAAAGGGTGAGAAATTATTGTTTTGCCTCACCTTTTCTGCAGGCATAAGATGGTTCCCACTTGCAGAAGGGTTACATTGGTAGAGCCATAGTAAGACTCCTGGAGTCTGTGCATGAATTGTGTGACGGACGTGGCCGTGGCACAGTGGACCTGAGGTACTCTGAGGGCCCCAGGTTTTCCTTCCTGTAGCACATCAGGGAAATGAGCCCCAATGGTGTATTCCTCTGTGGGTAAGGAAGAGCACACAATCTTGTTTCTGAACCTACATAAAAGAATTGATAATACTGTCACTCCTCTTGAATATTATTACTTGGGGAACGCATCATGGTCCAGGATGAATATCTTTGTATTTTTGTGCCTGTCCAGTTTGATGGGTAGAGCAATAAGTTTTCATTAAGTATGGAAGCCATTTTAACTTTAAATGCAAACTTTCAAGTAAGGAAGACTTTTAATATTTTGTTCCCAACAAATATTCTCATTAACACATTTAATTTATTACCAAATTCCACTTCATTTGAGATTTTGTTTTTGGTTTTGTTTTTGTTTTTTCTTTCTCTGAAAAGAACATGGTAAGGAGAGAAACACAGGGACCTGATCACCTAGACAGACTTGGCCTTAACTGTACTCAACTCCCTGGGGCTCTTGAAGGTTTATGTTTCCCTTCAGGAATATGAAAAGCTTAATGCACAATGAACCTCTTCATAGGAAAGTCATCCCAAACAGGTTTTAATTTCTAAGGTATCAAGTGGTGGATTCTGGGTAACCGGCATGGATTTATGGGACCCCCAAAGAGTTGAAATCACGAGCCCTCTCTCTGCTCCTCCCTTTCCACGATCACTCTATCACCTTCCTCTAGATAATTTAATCTGTGTCATAATTTATAACTAGAAGCAGTTTAGATTGTTTCCATCAGTGGTATTTCAACCCTGTCAAAAAAATTATTAATACCTGGGTCCCATTCCCAGATATTTAGCTGGTTTAGGGTGATGACTAGGAAACCGTGCTTCTTAAAATCTTCCTGGGTAATTTTAATGCATGACTGAGGTTGAGAACCACAATCTAGAATGCAATATGTAATGGATCTTGGAAAAACTAGCTTTGCTTGGGAAGTACAATGGTTTATAGGAATTTGTGTTTATATTATAAACTGTTGCATGGTCATGTTTTAAGGAAATACTTGAGTTTCCCAAATGTGTGGGTACGCACCTTGCATTGCTGCATTGCTCCTGTGGAGCTTTGGGGAAGTGGAGCATATGAAAGAGCAGGAGTAAAATTAGTCCACTTGTGGAGATTGTGAGGGAACAGCAGAATCTCCCATGGATGTCCCAGGAAGAAGCTGACAACAATGAGTTAGATTCTATTCAGACTGCTGAAAAAAGTCCTTTTAGTTGATATTGAGAAGAGTAAGAAAAAGAAAAAGAAAACAGAAGTGGAAATTGTTTTGTATATACCTTGAGTGACTAATTTCTTTAGAGTAACAAGAAAAAGAGACTCATTTGGTGGGAAGAGGGGCTTTCATTTCTCCATGAGAACAAATGATTAACTTAATAGTGGAGCATGGAAACTGGAGCGTTTAACTAGTTATATAATAAAGGTGGTATCTTGGCCTAGTATAAATTTAATTAAAATAATATCCTGATTCCTTTTAGAAGCTTTTGGAGAAAATAAGCAAAATATATTTATGAAGTTACTTGGGAATATGAAGTGTTCACTTCCTTAATTTAAATGAAGATATAGAAGAATGATGGATTAGAGCAGTAGTTTCTCAAAGGTACATGCAAGACATCTCAGACTATGATTACCTTCTCCTTGAAAGGGGACAGCAGCTTCTCAGGTAAGTCACTGGATTTCTTTAAATCATTAAATGATTTCTTTCAGGAGGAGCTCAGATTCAGATATGGTACAAAAAGAGCCCATTGTCTGGTAGAGGTCAAGGATACTTCATTGTGTTAAGGCGCTCGGTGCTGGTGGAGTTTCAAGTGAAATTAGCAGGGAATCTCTGCCTCTTTTGAGCTCTCGCTCTCTCCCTGTCTCTGGTTCCACCTCTCCTTGCTTACATTCTTGCTCCTTCTTTTTAGCTTGCTTTGTGTTGCTTTTCTCTATTTTATCTCTTCCTTTAGAGCTAGGCAATTGTACAGATTCTCCAGAAGGCAAAGCATGCTCACCTCTAATTCTCCAAATGTTGTGGTTCAAGGAGGAACAGAGAAAAGGAAACCTAGAATGGTTGATTTAAGGCTGCTCTGCTCTGTAAGCTGAAATGAGAACTTTTTTCTCTTGGATTCATATTTTGGGCCACCCAAACAATGATGAAGCACCAGTCAAGAGGAAGGCACGGGCCTGGGGAAAGAAGTCACAAGAGTCCTTTAGCTTGCTTCTAGTCTTGGGATAAATGCACAAACGGAATAATAGAGGCTCCTATTTTCTCTATTTCAGTTCACTGCATTTGGAAATAGCATCCCCATGATAGGAGACTAAAGAAATGGTGGGGCCAAGTCCCCAGCTAAACTGATTGTGGAGCTTCCTCAGAAAACCACAATTATCAGCAGTGTTGGTGGAAAACGCAGAGATTGGGATCCTGGCCATCTCTAGTCTCTTCATGCATGTGCAACAATTAGTAATCAATGTTGGCACCCTCTGCTTTCACCATTACTTCCTTACACCCCCTCCTTGCTCATCTGGAGTTGTCTGATTTACTAAGACTCACATATTATGCTGCTTTGATTGCAATATGATATAAGTGTATGACCGGACTTATTTTTCTGTCCTGATCACCCTAAGGACTAGGATTGGGCCACATTTTTTACCTAAAATACCTAGAGACTCTGTAATATTTTTAATCTAAGATTACCTATATCTTTCCCTATGTTCTATACCGGGATATCTGAAATTCTACACATCATTTAGTGTTGATTTAAAAAAAACTAAAAGGAACAATATTCTTTGTGAATTGCAAATTAAGAACTAAAGCTCAGAGGTCACTGGTTTCTAAATTATGGTACTAGACTATTACTCTTACTTTTAAAAAGTTAATTTTATCTTCCTGAATTATGCATTAATAATAGGATGAAAACAATATTGTTTGGTTTGCTTGTTTGCTTTAACAAACTCACATTTTATTTATTTAATTTGTCATCATCTACCTCTGAGTAGAATAAAGCAGATATTTTTCACAGCACTGTAGACTAAATTACAAATGAATGGGAACATTAGTAAATGAGAACACTGCAGTTATTTCATTATAATGTGATTCAATTTCCCTCTCCAAATGTCTGTTTTACAGCCATACTCTTAAGGAAAAAGGTACAGAAGGCTGTTTGGAGAACTTCAGTAGCCTAAACTTTCACTTCATACTGACAAAGAGGAAAATATAAATTCACTCAAGACCAAAAATGAAGTAGAAGTAGATTAGAAGATACAGCTCTCCAGCAGGTTCTCTTTCGAAAAATTACAATTTTCAAATGCATTTCAAATTCAGAGATTTTTCAAGGGTCGAGAATTGTGAACAGTTAGAGATTTTTCCCTACTTGTAAGGTATTGTTACCCAACCACTGTTTCATAGACAATGGCAGAAATCAAGAGACTCCTGGGTCAGAGACAAAAGACTTACAACCCAGCATAGCACAGCATGAGCTTTGTGCTTATGTCAGTGCCCCTCCTCCTCCCACCCCCACACGGCATGGTGCCAGCATGGAACAGCTGAGGTGGCTCTGCGTGATAGCCGGTGAATCCCAAGCCCAGGGATCCCAAATCTTTAACAATGTGTTACAAGCAATCTCACCCCAAATTTTGCCCTAAAAGGACTCGTTATCTTTATTTTACTCAAAAGTAAGCAAATTTTCTCTCTCCTCCACACAAAAAACATTAGCCCTATCTTTCAAAAACTGTTCTCTCTAACACCCTTGAAAAGATGACCCAGAACAAAAGGACATCAGTGTCTCTGCTAACAGACGTGCAGAGAGATGCACAGAGAATGGTCCCCCAACATGGAGGTTATTATGAAGCACCCCCAACAAAGTCTATTCTAGTTCACATATTAGTGAACACACATTGTTTATTCCCTAATATCCATCTCCTCCCAATTAGACTACGAACTCCTAGAAGGAAAGATGGTCCAGTTTGTATTCATATCTCCACAGCATAGCCCAGAACCCTGCAGCTAGCAAGTACATGGTAAATATTTAATAAATTAGCAAGTGATTGGGATCACACAGCAAGATTTATTTTGTGATGTACCTAAAGATGTAAAATGTCACATGAGGGAGAAATTAATGTTACTATTCATTCCTTATTCAGGTATAAACTGGTCCTTAATAGATATGGGTACCCATGGGTACCAAAGCCTCTAGACAAAAGTTTTCAATAAATTTTTCTTAAAAGCTATTTTATGATCGTATCTTAAAATAGGGAGCTTTTTCCAGGAAAAATGGCCAATTAGTGTGCAATGAAAATAGCTGAAATAGTTTCTTGGCCCTATGTCTCATCTCAGTATTCATGGCATCTTCTTAAGAGCAGGCAGTTAACTTGAGTAAGTCTTACATGGCTCCATGAAGCCACCAAAAGTGATTACTTAGAAATACTGAATTAGCCAGTAGAAGCCAGAACATTTCAATATCTAGGCCTCAAATTTCAACCCTTGTCTCCAATACAGGGCTAATCTCTTAGATTTAGTTTCCATTCTTGTGTTATCATCTTATGGATGTATGAATGATGATTACCATCACATATCTAAACAACAGAAATAATGACCTGGCAAGTCTCAAAATAGTCCCCATGTTTTAAGGCAACTGGTAAAGTGACGCTGGAGTGAGTAGAGTCGCATGACTGTCAAGGTCCTGACCTAGGCAGGAAGCAGACATCCAAGACTCTGGATCTACTGTGGCTCCCAGGATGGGCCTAAGCAGGACAGGAGTAAAGAGGACACCCACAGAAACCCACAGGTGTGTTCATGATGCATCTAATGGACTGACACGGCACAGTAACATTCATCCTGAATTTGGCAAGGGGCAGGAATTCCATTTGAAACGCCTCACTGACTTACTATGGATGGATGTGTGATCACAGCCCAGCACCTCTGCTTTCCCATGTGAAGCTGGATTACTTAGATGATCTGTAACAATGTCTGTGAGAATACTCACCTCACAGGGCTGCTTTTGGTATCAAGTGAGTTAATATACCATACTATGATATGAATGGTGGTTGCTATCATTGCTATATAGACATGGTATAAAAGCAATTTGGTTGCATTATTAGAATAACAGAAGAGAAATGTTGCGCCCCACTCCAGACCTTCCCTGAAAAACAAACCAGACAACCAGGATTTTGGTAAAAATGATAAGAGGACTACCAAATTAAAAAGTGAGGACTAATCAAATACCCTTTATAAAAACTGTAATGGCCCAGAAATGTCTGAGGATTAGCTCTAATGTTAATTTAGAACCATGTGATTTTAAGATTGCATAGCAGACAGGCTTCCAGAATAGCAGTGAGATTAAGCTTTTGTTTCTAATTAACTTCTAAGCAAGTCTGTACTTCTAAAGCTGATCATCCTACATTAAGCCACCAGGTTAAGTACAAGGATTCTCAAGGATGACATCTCTATCGTGTGACTTTCTTACTGCATTAGCCTTTCTCACCTCCATGGAAACCTTGGTAACACACAGATAAGAAAACACAAGAAAAGGACTTTAGTCCCAGAGCATAATTATAACTCTAAATATAATAGCATTTGTTGCGTTAATACAAGTGGGAAAACTTTTGTGGAGCTACTAAATGCTGATCACCTTTTTAATAACTCTCCTTAAATGCATGAAATAAACAGGGTGTGGTAGGTTGGAAAAGAATGATTTGACACATCTAAAAAATTTCTGCCCCTTTTGGTATTTCCCCATTGTTATAAATTTTTCTTGTGTGCTTAACAAAGGGCCTAGCACATAGCGCATGATTACTAAATGTTGAAGGGGAGGAAGGAGGAAGGAAGAGGGGGAGGGAGAGGGAGGGAGGGTGGGAGGGAGGAAAGGAGGTAGGAAGAGAGGAAATGGAGAAATGAAGGAAAAGGAAGAAGAAAGGAGAGGATCAAGAAAGGAGGAAAAGAGGAAGGAGGAAAAACTCATACAACATAGGTTAAAGAAATGCACCCTTAAATTATCTATCAGGAAAGTAGTTTGAACTCAGGTTTGAAATGACCTGCTATAACCCAGCTTCTTTCGCTGTGGTCAATATCTAACATCCCCTCCCAGAATCAAAGCAGAACATTCAGACGTGGTCTGTTTAAGTCAGCTGTTTTGACATCCCTCAGCTCGTAAATGCAGTGCGCATCTCTTGCACTGATCCTGTCCCTGAGCCTCAACCCATTCCTTTCTCCCACCCCACCCCTCCCTCCCTCCTTTCCCCCTTGCCCTACGTCTCACTCATGTGTGGTGCTCCCCAGTGCCTGAGCCTCATTCCATTCTGGAGCCTCAAACTTGCCTCTGAGCCTCAGGTAAATAGTGAATGGGTAGTCATTTCGGATGAGACAGGAAATTGATCTATTGCTTAGGAATTTGAACTTTTAAATGTTAGAGAGTGTCTTAAAAAAACAACCAACTATATCAAACTGTCCTAACATCAAAATGTTCCCCCTTCAAAATGGCAGCACTAAATTGGCTATATTCATTTGTCTTGTACTACTTATTCAGGGGCTCCTGCTTTATACTGGGGTCAGGTTTTCATCATCAATGTCCAACAAAGACAACACATTCAGCCTTGCATCATAGTTTGGGGGAGGCCCTGGCAATTTCTAATTAGCTTCCTCTTGATCAATAATTCCACACTGGGGTCGATTTAGTCAGGTCTTTGGTTCACAGAAGGTACCATTTACTTGAGTAGATTAAGTAAACGAGGGTTGGTTGTTTTGGGGTGTTTTTATGGGCTCTTACTCCACACAAATGCCCCTTCATCTGAAGTCTTGAAAAGAAAGCATTGACTGTACCATAAAAGATCTGCTAAGATACTTAATTGATAGATTATACACTCTTCCCCATTCTTACATCCCTCGACCCTCTGTCCTGTAGCCTCAATCTGTCAGCAGCGTAATTGCCTCCTGTTGATGGTCTTCCATAATTTCCAAATTCTTAATCTTTCTTTTACTAGTCCATGTGGCACCAGCAGCTCTCTGCTGATCAATTCTGACGCCTGTTGACACCCGCTTCCTTCGCTCTGATTCTCTGAGCTCCTCTTTAGCCCTATTCCTCTACCTAAGAGCATAAGCCCAATATCCCCGGCTACCTCCTGTCTACCTGCTTGGGCCTGCTGATTCCTGAACTCCCATTTCTCTTAAATCTTTCTGATATTTTCTTGGGCTTTTAGGTAGCTAGTTAATGTCTCTTCTTCTCCTGGTTTAGTCACCATTTTGACTTCATTGTCACTTCTATTAAAGGTTTTGTTTATTCGACAAAATGTATAGATGGCCTATGATGTGCAGAATCCTGCCTGTAAAACTTCCTTACCAATTATATCAACAACAAATTCCTGTGCATTTTTCACATCTTAACTTGCCATTTCCTGATATACATACATTTTGTGGCTATATGGTAAAAGTTATAGAAAAAAGACCTTCTCACAGTTACAACAGATATGCCAGTTCACCGGAACAGAGCTCTGCTAGCAGAGCAGACCTATGAATGTGTGAATTTAACACTGTATGCACAGCCACTTGCTGAAGGAATGAGGAATGTTTGGGGAGCCAGGAGTGGAAAATTTAGCCTGAAAGGACCAGCAAAACGCCATTCTTTGAGAACTACCTTTACAGTAGAATATAGCTTTAGAGGTCTAGATGATTAGGAAAATGATTGACATTATAACTTTGTTTCACTATAAATTACCCAAATCTGTGATAGCTAGATTGCTTTCCAAATTCCAGTCATCCAGGTGCTCTGAGCACACAGTGGAGGACAATTTATAATAAAAGGTTAAAGAAAGAAGGAAGGCAGGAAAACAATCAGAACAAGAGAAAAAGAATAGTGGAAATCTGGTCATACCTGGTCTTTATGCAGAAAGATCTTTATTTTTGGATTGTGCTGTGTTAACTTTTATGATAAATTTACTTTATGATCATCTCAATTTAAGAGATTTTCATTTTCTCTTTACAGAGTGCTCAGCAGCTAAGCTAATTGCTTTTACAATTCAGGAAGAGGAATGTTTAAGGCAGATCTCCCCCTCAAAATAACCCTGAAATTCAAAAAATGGAAGGCATAAAAAATAAAAACTCACTTTACCAAAAGGACAATTTGGGGTGAATGAAGGACCAGTTTGTACTTTTGCTGAGTTCAGAAAAGATACATTTAGAGGGCGACTATGAAATTGAGTAGCGAACCAGCAACTTAGTTAAATTGCTGGCTGGAGGGCACGCCTGCTCTGCTTGAGTTTTATCCTTTGCATCCCTCTTCCACAGCCCTGGAACACGCAGCCAGCATGCATGCAGAAGTGCCACACTGCCATCTACAGGAACTGTCTCACCTCAGCGTGACATCCTGGGTCAGGTCACACCACCCAGTAGGTCTCATTTGGTGTGCTATGTATTGGACGACTCTAGTTTTTCATCACGAATAATCACTCAAACAGTGAAAAGCCCAGGTCACTGTTTAATTAGCATGAGCAATAAATAACCTTAAGGGGTACATTTTCTTATTATAGGGAAAGTGGTTTGTAAACCTGGAAGAGTTCCTTTAAAAAGAATAATAAATCAGTAAGGCATTTACCATATTGTTCTTTACTGTGAAAGTGCAGTTATACAGGCAACAAGCACGTAGCCAGGAAAAGAACATTTCCTTGACCTTGGTTTCTAAAACATTCTCCAAATAAGGAGTTCATTTTCTTCCAGGAACATATAGAACTATATAAATAGGATTCCCTTTAAAAAACAAAACAAAACAAAACAAAAAAAAGCACACATATAGTTGGTGTTTGAAATATAATTCAAGTTCCCATTTGTACAGCACAGCTTAGCACAAGGTGTTTATATAAAGCTAGTCCCCAAATAAGGGTTTGGGGTCTATTCAGTAGGAGGCCCCATTTAGAGCAACAGTGAATTATTCTAGGGTAGAGCATACTTGCACAGGTATGTCCAGTATTTATTCACATTGTACTCCCTCAGATGGATAATTCTTTAATTGGCCAGTGATGACCAATAAACACAGAATAAGCTCAATATTAGGTGAAACCATAACTCCCAAGCTGGTTTCGCCAGGGTTGTCTCTGCTTTGATAGTAAGGCTGCATGCATAGTTTGATAAGTCACAGACAGCAGTACGCTCAATCACTCCAGATCCTCTCCATTTTTCTTTACCCAAACAAATGCAACAAAGACAATGGTTTTAAAACATTTCAAAAGCATGCTTAAAAGGATTCAGAGGGCACAGAAAATGTGATTTTCCCCACACTCTCTGTTTGATCAACTACAATAGAAATGCTGACTTACTGAAAGCAATATGAAAATCAGAAGAATGGTTAGAGCTCATTTCTACTTAAAGCAACAGCCTGAAATTTTCATTGATTCATACAAACTAAAAAAAAATCCAACTTCGCATTTCTGAAATTTCTCACTTATGCCAGGAGGGTCTTCTCAACTGGCCAGGGGTGGGGAGGAAGAGGAAGCTGCTCTTCCTCCATCATTTTTCTTCCCTCGGTTTCATCTTTCTTATGTTGAATTCACTTGAGCTTGCTCTATTGTTTGCATCTTTGAAAGGAACTCTAAATCCTTTTCAGAAAAAGTGAGAATAAAAATAAATAGGTATGTAAATTTTGCTGCTGCACTTTATGACCCTCTTTATACTTCTCACTTTTAGTGTCTCTCTGGAATCCTATGGATCTGTCCAAATGGACAAAACTGATCGCATCAATTTTAAATCCAGTCCCTCCCTATATGGTTCAATGTACAACTTCCCTTGTCCAGACCAAAGGCCATGTGTGTAGCCAGCTCACCATGACCCTGGACAAGGAGCTTTGACAGGACCTATGGAACCAGAGCGTCCTCCTCTGCATATTACTTTCCTGAGGCTGACAAAACAAACTACCACTAACCGGGTGGCATATAAAAGAGAAATTAATTCTCACAGTTCTACCATTCATTAGTCTGAAATCAAGATGTCTGCAAGGAAGTGCTTCCTCTGAAGGCTCTAAGGGAGGGTCCTTCTTGGCCTCTTCCAGCTTCTGGCATTGCCAGCATCCTTGGTGTTATGTGGCTCGAAGCTGCACCACTCCAGTCTCTGCCTGTCTTCACACGGCCTCCTTCTCTCAGTCTCTGTGTCCAAACTCGATTATATCTAAAAAGACCTATTTCCAAGTAAGTCACATTCTGAGGTCCCAGGGGTTGAGAATTTGGGGCTGAGGGGGACACTATTTGCCCCATGACAGTGTGTAAAACTGGAATAATAATAATACCTACCTTAGAAAGGCATGTGACAACTACACAGGACTCTGAGAAGCACATACTGAGCCCAGATTCAGCGGCAGCTTTAACTAAAATCCAACCCCGAAACTTCACTTCTCACAACACTGTCCACAGTGACAAATGCTCTGTCTGGAACCCTAACTCAAATTGTCTCTTTTGTTTTCATTTTTGTTTGTTTATCTTTAAAGAAAGCTTTATTGGTTTACCTTCAATATTTTACATTGTTTTCCAAAACAATTATCAAGATATTTACATGTGTTAAGCAAAACAGAAGACAAGGGGCTGCACTAATTATTAGACACTCGTGGTGGGAGAGCAGGTTGGGCAAAGAGGTTATGTTCCCAGTGCTTGCTAGAGGCTAGAAGCATGTGCTTTGGGTTCCAACAGCTCCTGTAGGCCTGGTTGCCTGGGCCTTCCTCAGAATTCCATTCCCCCCACACCCTTCTTTTTCTCCTATTGCTTCTGGGACCTGTGATTAGGACCCTATTTCCCCTTCCTCCTCCAATAATCCATAAAAGACAGTGAGAGCTTGGAGAGACAGGGCAAAGCCAACAGGAAAAGTCATGCTCAGATACAGTTCAGAGCAACACCAAGTGATTATTCACCTCAAGCAGACTCAGAATGAAACCTCCACTGAGAGATGTAAGAGACTATTCGACCCATTTGATGTTCTTGTTAACCTAATAGCCTCTTTCACCATCCTTCATGCTCCAGAGAAGTTTGGCATGGAATGAATACTGGATGCTATTGCATCATTTAAAGAGGACCGGCTCCAGGTAGATCATGGTTCAACAATTGTTATAAAATATCTTCTTGTTGTGCCTTTCCCACCATTCAATGTGTACAGTCTTTCCTGGCCAGAACAAGCACCCTCTGCATTCAATACATGGCAATGTCTGTCCCTTCTCGAATCTGAGAGCCATCGTGGGGTTCTTGAGGCAGAGCAGGCAACACAGGGACACGCCAGCATGTCCACAGGTGCACAGGCTGTGCAGAGGACTTTTGTAAATACGATCTCTTCCTGCCACATGCCTGTCCTCAGTCAGAGTCATACATACAGCAGGGGAAATTGGCACATTCTTTTTTTAAGGGGAAAGTCTGGGACCAAGAGTTGATGTTTCCCCATCTGTGTGGCAATGGGAGAGTCACCAAGCTAATACAACCTCTTGTAGTTTAAGCCAGAAACAGGAAGGAATATGATACTGGGACTTATATAGGTATAATTGAGAAGTGGAAAGATTAGAATTACGTTAAGAGGAAGAACATTCTTACTTCATCTGAGTGACAAGTATGTCGGGTCTAACAGAAGCTAACGCCCACTTCAGCAAAGAGCCTTACTTTGTAAATCAATAAGAGCAAATCTCCCTTTTGGCTCTGGCTGATGAGAAGATGAACGCAGAATTGGAGTGCTTCCCCAGCATTTCTTAGCTTCCTTTTCAGGTCCCCATGAGCACGGGGAGTTGCTGAGATGCAGTGGTTGGGAAAAGCCAGGTTGCAGCTAGGAAGCATTTTGATGTGAGCTTTTCTGGAGAACTGCCTAAAAAGATCTAAAGAAATGCTGGATCTCCAGGCCTCCAATACTTAATTGTGAATTCTTTTCTTATTCAATCATTCACCTACTTTTTTACTCATAATTTTGTCTTCATTTTCTTTTAAAAAATAAAGTGCCTAAAAATTGAGTTAGCAAAAGCAAATAGCCATGGCTAGAGGGTGGGGTAGGGAGATGGACCTTCTCCATGGCCAAGTCCGTCGGAGTTTCCTGAGCGAGGGGCTGGAGCATCTGACTACAGACCATGTGAAAGGAGTTGAGCGTGAAAGAAGAGGAGATAGAGGCAAGTGGGTGTTTATCTGTATACTCTTTCAAAAGCCTTAAACTGTAGCTCCTGTTCTTGAATGGGCCAAGAGTCAAGTAAAACTGTTGTTCACACTCTTTAAAGCCCTAACTGAGAAACGATGAGCTTTCACCATCGGCCTTGTGGGTGAAGTAGGGGAACCTCGGAAAGGGATGGAAACCACTCCTGAGCAGGTGTATGCGGTTCCAGGGAACTTGGGGCTGGAAGACAAATACTGGTGGATTCCTAAACACAATAGCCACTGGTTTTGCCACAGTGGTTTTCATAGCCCTGTGGCCTATGATATTTCAAAGAGAAACATTAAGAATAAATTCCCTATTCTTCATCCTCCTAAACATATCAACAATAAACAATTCCTTCTGAGATTAAAAACAGGGGCTCTTCCATAACCATATTGCTCATGTATGTGATTAGAGTAAATGCTTTACTGGTTTCAGACCAAGAAAAGCAAGACTATACATATCATCTAACATTTAAATTACAACCCAGGTGGTGGTGATGATGAGATCTCATGAGAGATGGGATGTATGGGCTTTGCTCTAAAGCATGACTATAAACACTGGGACTGCTTACTGTAAAAATAAATAAATTTCTCCTAACAATGAGCTTTTATAAATGCATATGTCAATTCTCCTAGGAGTGTAGTACTGCCTAAAAGCAAAGCTACTGATTACATTTGGAGCCAAAATATTTTGATGAGAGAAAAATATATACGTTACACTGTTTAAAGTCTTCAAATCTTCCAGGGGGAGAAAGTTGTCTAATGATGCTGAAGACGCATACGGAAGGAGAAAGGAAGGAGCCCAGGGACATTGCAGAGAACCAGGATGATGGCTCAATGGGTCAAACCAGTTGGAATACCCATTATATTATTAGATTTTTTAGGACAATACTCTAGGTTTATTCATTTTTCTCTCTCCTATAAAATGTGTTATAATGTTCTGTGCATAATAGAAAGTTACTAGATATTTGTTGAATGAACAACAGGTTAAGCTTAACTGTACAATCGCAGGTACCAACAAGTTAGGTCAGAGGACCTTAGAATTATCAACAGAGCTTTTAGAAGACAGAGGTCCCATCCCAGGTCAGCTGAGGTTGGGACTCAGTATACATATTTCTCAAAAGTTCTTCAGGTGATCCTGATATACAGAGAGCAGAGAGATCTACTAAATTGATCTCTAATAGACCTCCCAAGATCTCTCCCAAGACCAAGACTCTGTCTTCTAAAACATTGTCAGACTCTTTAGATGATGTGTCAGTACTAGATGTCAAAAACTCTGTTAGCTGTAACCAGGACAAGCTACATAAGCTGAAGGGCTCAGTGCAAATGAAAATGCAGAGCTCCTTATCCAAAATTATGAAAAATATCAATATCATGAATAATTTCAAGATGGCAACCATAGAGCTTAAATCAAGTGTGGGGTCCTTATAAAGACAAAGCCCTGTGTGACCTGACATCCCTGTCTGGAATACTGGTGTCCTAGCAAATAACAACCTCATAATCTTTATTTGCATCACTACTACAAGGCTTTGTGCTTGTACTGTCATAGCTGAGGTGACTCTTGCTATGCTTTCCTGCTTCATGAAATGTTAAGAGATAAAAAGGACATTGGAAATAATCTGCCCTAACTTTACCTTCAAAGAAGGAATTCCATTCAAGTTCCTTCTGGTAGAGCAGCTTTCAGATAAATCACTTAGCAACCTAGAAAAAGTTACTTATGTTCCCATTGCACCATTTTTCTCATCTTTAAATGAAGACAGGGATGTCCACTGTGCCCTGACGATTCATTCAGATGTGTAAGGCACAGATGTGCTGTTTTTGCACCATGCAAACCCACCATGGTTGCTCTGAAACAGTTTTAGGACCACATTCAGTACTTAATAGTTTCCAAAAAAACATAGCCAAAGCCACAGTTCATTGTAAAGAAATGCATATTTTGAAGAATAGAGAGATGGGGAAAAAAGACTTGGGGGTTATGTACTAAGACTCCACAACATAAACAGCATTGAATTTCCCATTAAGCATCTCTGCTCTGCTCACAAAGTTTCTTTCCTGGCAGCTGTCTCACTTCACATTTCTTTTCTTCCCTAAAACAATTGCTTTAAAATTACCCCCCCACCCCCCCACACACACATGACCCTCATCTTGAAAAACTGAGTTCTCTCCTCATTTTGCAAATAGAATTCAACAACAGAAAAAAGCTAGTTAAGCAGCTGAACCATGACCATCCACGGCTCCTCCAGCCTGGAAGCATCTCAAGACCACCCCCACCCAAAAAGCTTCTTAAGATATCCCCTCCCCCCCAAAAAAAAAGATGGTAGAAGTTTCGAAGAGTCTGCTTCCAAGAAAATAAGGATTTCTTCATATAATTCCATAAATAAAGTGACTAATTCACAGTAAGTGTTAATTCCTTCCTTTCTCCCATCCCTTCTCTGTTTGTCTAAATACTTCCAGCAATGAGAGGGGGGGCTCACTCCCTCACATGTACTCTGCATAACAGAATAAATCCATTTTTCAAAAGTTCCACTTGATGGAAAATTCTTCCTTATGTTGACCCAAAATCTGCTTCCCTGTGACTTTTGTCTGAAGTTTGTTGTTTGCTTGGGGCAAATTAGAGCTTCATTCTTTTCCAAGATGGCAGCTTCTCCCTCCATAGGCTTCTCCCCGCTTCATTAACTGCCCTTCCTGTGACAGACTTCCCAAATTCTGGACTATGCTGGCTGCTGCCCTCTACTAAACAACTCCATCTCTCCCTTTTAAAGACATGGTACTCCAAACTAAATACAATCTCTAGATGTGGTGTATGATGTGATGTCTGATGCCAAAGAACCATTTCTTCCCTTGATCTAGGCACACTCAGATTAATTATTCAGTTAAAGCATCTCTCCATTTCCTCAGCTCCTTGGGAGGCCCTCTAGGAGACTCTTGGGAATAGCATGAGGTAGAAGAGGAACACTGAAACCAAGCCTTGGGGTTTAGTCACTCACTCACTGTGAGGTCAAAGGCCACTAAAAGTTGAAGGATTCAAAGATGGAATGGCTGTGACTTGGAGCAAAGGCACTGGTGGTATTAACTGAAGTAGCAAATACTCCTTACTCTGAAGGCTGTAGATGAACCCAGAAAATAGACCTCACACTCGATGCCCTCTTCCCTGCTCTTGTCCCTCCTGCCATCTCACCAAGTGAACGCCTGCCCCCTCTCAGGCACTGTGCTGATGTGGTCCCATTCTCAAGCAGCTCAGGGCCTAATGGTCAGAAACAAGTAACTCAGCAGACATGTAGGCAGTGACAAATTGAGACAAAGACCACAGAGGACAGGAATAAAAGGTGAAGAGAAGCAGGACAAAAGGAGGGATCTACTGTAAGTGTGGGTGATGAAAACAGGCATCTCTAAGAAGATACTTAAGTTTTGAAACCTGGTGGAAGAGAAAGAACTAGCGAGGCAAAGGGTAGGTGGTGAGAGGTCATGGCAGCAAAGGGTGTTGGGAGATAAAAGTCCTGAGAGAGGAAATTTGGTGTGCTCAAAGGAGCTGAAAGTATGTCAGTGTAACTGGAACTCAGCAAGTGAGAAGAGGGACAGAACACGGGATGAGGTGGAGAAGTGGGCAGATGCTAAATCACACAAGCCCTAAAGGGAGATCGGGCATTGTGGAGTAAATGTTATGACAAGGGTTTGAAAACCATTAAGCAGAAGAGTAGGATGATCTGATTTAAGTTTTAAAAAGATAACCATAGCTGCTTTGTGAAGGAGAAATTGGAGGGAGGCAAGATAGAGATATGGGAGTAATTCATAGGCTGTTACAGTTCAAATGAGACTGCTGGTAGCTTGGATATCAGTAGCAACAATGAAGATGGAAAAGATGAGCAGATTTGAAAAATACTCCACCTGTCAGAATCCAAACTGAACTTTAACCCATCTGATCCAGGTATCCATAGATATACCTAGGAGTTCTTAATATGTGGTCCCCAGGCAAGGAGCATTAACATCACCTGGGAACCTGTCAGAAGGTAGATCGCAGGCTCTACTCCACACCTGCTGAATCTGAAACTCCGGAGGTGGGGCCCAGCAACTTAGTTCTAAACAAGCCTTCCGGATGTTTCTCATGCACCCTGAAGCTTGAGAGCCAACTATCAACCTTGAGGAATTCATTAACTTGGGACTTTCTGAATATAACAGAACATGGAGAGAATTACTGAGCCAATACTGTGGAATTAAAATAATTTGCTATATCATTAAAAAAAAAACCTAGATCAGTATAACAAGCTACACCATAATAATAGTGCCCTGAAATCAAATTATTGTTCTTACATACTAGGAACTTGTACGCAAAACTTGCTGATAGGGTAAAAAGAATCCCCTTCCCGTCCTGCTGGGGTTTTTTTTGTCCTTATAGTATCCCAATTATGCTGCTTTGCTTGTGTTTTCCATATTTGTGTTAGGTTCATTGTACCCTGTGTCCAGTCCTCAGTCTTTAAAGTCTTCATATCATTTGTTCCCACATACAGTCTATATTTGGATTCCACGGAGATGCCTCCTCCCAATATACTCTGAGAAACGTCATTTGCCTGCTTTGTTAATCATGAGAATAAGATTTTTAGTTTGTTTTGGTGCTCTTTCTCATCTTGGAGGGAAAATAATAGTTTTATTTACTCCATTGGTTAAAAAAATAGGTATAAAAAGTGGCTGTCCCCTGTGAGCATAACATGGCCCTTCCTGTGATGTGCCATCAACCGCCCTCCTTGGAAAGCACTAGGTCAAGGATGTCACTAACATGCTATTTCACAACATGGTTGGGTGGGCTAATTTATAGTGATTAGCTTAGACTATTTAATGATTACATATTTTTAGCATTACCTAAAGTGCAGTAATCTGAGTGTCAACTTTGGGGTTTGGGTTTGAAAAGGAAAAGACCTCGTGATGGATCCTGGAAGCCAATTGTTAAGGCAAAATAACAAAGTTTCTGAAATAGAGAATCCACCGGGGAGAAGCAGACACAAGCTTTTCCTGAGTAGGAACCTCAGTTCTAGAAGAGTGTCCAGAACATTAGTAGCTCCTGAAAAATTAATTAGTTATTCAGCCTTGAAAAGGAATGAAATTTGATACATGCTATGGTACAGATGAACCTTGAAAACGTCATGCTAAAGGAAATAAGCCTGTCACAAAGGACAAATATTATATGATTCCACTTATTTGAGGTCCCTGCTATATGTGACATTCATAGAGACAGGAAGTCCAATAGAGGTGACCAGGGGCTGGAGGGAGAGGGAAATGGGGAGTTAGTGTTCCATGGGAACTGAGTTTCCATTTGGGATCGTGTAAATGTTCTGGAACTGGATAGTGGTGAAATGTGAAACAATTCGAAAAAGCTTGAAGCCCCATGAAATGCACACTTGAAATGGCAAAAATGCTAAGTTTTATGTTATGAGTGTTTTACCACAATAAAACAATTTTAATCAGGTCAAAGAAAGCACTGATACCTCCACAGAACTGTTATAAAGATGAAATGACATGACATGTAAAAGGACTGCAAGTACTCATTATCATTATGATCACTGCATATTCTGAAATCATTATGTTTACCCTCTGCATTATTAGAAGACCTCAGAGTTGAAACACAAGATGTCTGTACTTGGAAAGCAGGCTTTACTAACAGAGAGTCATGCAAATGTGATCACAAATATTACTCATTAGTCTTTGGAACTCATAGACCACATGCCTTCCTCCATGGCCTATCAAAAACACCAGATGTCAGTGACTAAATGAGTATATTTCACAAATTTCCTTCACATGTTCATCTTAATCCACCAAGGAAATAAAATTTTTATTGTGGATTCTCTTCTTTTTTTTTTACACTAAGCTGAAGAAGTCAATAAAATTTATAAGCTAAATGGTTTCTAATTTTGGTTAATACATTTTCTGTAAACTGGAAAAATCCATCAGAAAAGGATTTTTATGCATAATAAAAACCTGCATTGTTTTCTCAGAAAGGGGTTGTATCCACAAGATCTTCACTGCTCTAGAAGGAAAATGCAATTCCTGGTTTGTAACTGCTAGCACACCCACCTGTCCCTTCTTCACTAATAAGATGAAATTATAAAGGGAAAAGCAATTTGCAAATATCTTCCCCTTAGCTGATTTGTGCTCCTACAACGTGTGTCAAATCCTTTCTGAATTCTTTTTGTTGCATATATGGGAAGACATTCAGAAAAAAGGTTTTGGAATGCTTCTAATCTTCTAAATCAACAATAAAGAAGAAATAAAGCAAAGGTCAAGATTTGGATACAGTGCTTCTAAAACACATCCCACACTAGTAAAATGCCATGAAATCATCTGTCAGAACTGACTTTCTTCTAGAGACTTCATTCCGAGAGCGTGAAGAGAGCTGCAGTGGCTATTGATGGTTTTCTTAGATTCCGGTTCACCTTAATCATATTCACAAAACTGAACTTTTTCATCACTGCAGGAGCTGACAGAATTCTGTGACAATTCTGGGCATGCTTTCAGATGGCCCCTTCTATGAATTATGAATGTCCCACAAATCTCCACAGTAACTTCTCCACAAACCCAGGGGCCGATTAGGAGATAGCCTTCCTTTGTTTCCTTGCCTTGAGATTTAACAAAATACCTTGCCAAGAGCTAGAGAAAATAAATTTCCATGAGGTGAATAGGCTCTAATTAGTTGTAAACCATTATTTTGTCTCAGAAAGAATTGTGTTTATTTTAGTCAGAAAATTCATAATTTTTGTTTCCAGATTTGCCTAATGTGAGAGTAAATGGATTTCTAAGTGACTCCTTTTAGGTACTAATAAAAAACATACAATTGATTCTTATTATTCCCTATAGATACGACCCAAAATTCACCACAAAGACTGAGTTAGTGAATACCAACCCACTGCTCCTAGAGGAAATATGGGTTAGGTGGCTGCAGGCATCTGGCCACATTTTTGTCAACTAAGCAATAGATAACCTACTTTATGTGTCTCTGTTTGAGAGAATGAGGCACCTTATTTATATATAACATAATAACATATATTGTAATATAAATTTATATATAATATATACTATAATAATAATATACATTGCCGATTCATCAACCCTGGATCACAGTCAGCAGCACCATAACTCATGGGTGAAGCTTGTCTAACACACATATTTTCTCCACAGGACGATCACAGCCTGTTGTACTTAGGAGCACTAGCCAGCACCTCAGCACTGAGCTTGCAGACCACTTCAAACACTGTCATCACCAACAAATAAGCACAAAAATGCAAAAATTAAAAAGTGCACTAAGTGGACTGTAAAAAGTATGCTTGTTTGCAGTATGAAAGCTGGAGCAAGACAGATGTCCCCTCGTTTGACATCAGCGGGAAATGTGTGCATCCCGCTTGTCATGGCTCTCTGAGTGTTCATGAATGGCTGCGAAACCACCGTAGAGTATTGATTTTGGAGTTACAACCTAAATGCAGTGACTAGGTGAATTCACAAACAGGAAACCCACGAATAATAAAGGTCAACTTGTTATGTGCTCATCTGCCATCTCTCTCAGCTTAGAGACGGTTTCTCACTTCAAAGCCACGGTCAGTCATCAGAACACAGTGAGGAAACGGCATCCAGCTGTGAGATCTATGATGCTGGTTGTCACTGTTCTGTTTCCAGAGCCTCTAGAGGGTCTTGTAATAAAAGCCACCTTATTCATTCCCCTTTGTTCTGTAGGTTCCCCGTGAGTGAATGTAGTGTTATGGCAAGATTGGAAACAGTCTGACCTGAGAGGAGAGACGATAACTGGCTGGACTGCCTGCCACTGATGGTGGCAGCAACTTCCTGCTGGGATTGGGACCACATCTGAGGGTGACACAGAACCTGTGTCCTTGTGCAACAGGGTCCTGGGAGTCCCTCTAATAGCCACCCAGAGAGTCAAGTTGAAGGGTAAGAAGAAGGAAAAAAATGAGAGAATGAGGCAGGAGTTGATATACAGCAGGAAGGAAAGACTTCAAGAAGCTTCCAGGATAAGTGTCAGCATTTAGACCGCAGAGAGAGCTGGAAATTCCATTCTCTGAGGTGTTAGGTATGTGAGTCAAAGACTAGGGGAAGTTACACAGAAAGAACCATGGAAGACCAGAGAGAAAAATTATTTAATAAGCATAATATAATTATATATTATAAATTATTTAATAAATTATTTAATAAGCTTAATAGATAATCAACTGTATAACTTCAGCAAGTACCAACTGTACTTTGTCTCTGAGTTAGCAGTTTACCAGACAGTGATAAGAACCATATAGCTAGAATAAACATCTTAAAATCATCTGTCCAACCCTCAGTTTCTCAACCACTCTACACAGATGTTTACTTTATTCCTAAATACTACCAGAAGTGGAAACATTTAACTGTCCAGTGGTAGCTCATTTCTGCGGTTTTATCACAGTAAGTCTCAATCCATGAATTTGCTTCCACTAATGATAGAACACTATTTTTATGACATACAGAGGGCTATCCAAAGAGCTTCCAAAAATTGTTTAACTCCTAGTAAGTCACTTAAGAATGACCAATAAAGGAATTTTCTACTAAATGAGTACCTTCTCCACCAGAAATAGAGCTGCAAGAATCTCTTTCTCAATATTACAGCACAGAATGAGGGCAAGCCCTTTCTTATTATTCTTCTGAAGTGTCCTCTAGATGCCTCCTCCATGACAGTTTTATTGTGTGATAATTATATGGTTATACGTTTGGTTTTCCTCTAGATCCCAGCCTTCCCAAATGGAAGGTTTATGTCCTGTTCATCTCCAGTACCCATAGCCATGCTTGATAGTAAGTGCTCAATAAATGCTTTATGAAGGAATAAATGCAGGCATATGCCAGGTCTGCCTCCATCTACATGTGTTATCACCTATATTTTGGCTTTATTTAAATAATAAAGAAAAGGGGAGGGGATGTAAATCAATGATTTCTAAGGACTCATCCTGGTTTGAAGGTCTCTGAGCATCATGTGAGCCTTGAAGACTGTCTGGACCCTGATCGTATTGTCTTTGCTGAGTTCCCTTTCCAGGCCAGATGCATACAAATGACCAGTGTGAACACTGGAGACCTGCTGCCTAAATCTGTGGCAATCTGTCCTAGTCTGCTGAAAGCTTCTTCCTTTGATGGGATGATATCCTAGAGATGATCACACTGCCCAAGGAAACTCTGCTATAGGAAGCAGAGAGCTATACCCTGCCACCAAATCCTACTTTATGATTTGTATATGACGGCTCATGATAGCCACTGATCCTACTGTGCCCTCTTTTCCCTGAAAGTGATTTTACAGAATTTCCAGCATCCTAAGGGCATCTCAGACCCAAACAGGCATTCACAAAAACATTATTTGAAGCATGGGGAGAAAAGAATACTTGATTTTGCAGTCTTAAGGCTAGGGTTCAAAGCCAAGTTCCATCTCCTTGGCCCAGTCACTGATTAAACTGAGAGTTTCAGTTCCCTTGTCTGTCAAGTGAAAATGATAACTATCTTGTTGGGGGTACAAATAAAATAATGAATGTAAAAAGATTAGATAAACAAAAGAGTTATGCACATATAAGTTAGTTTTGTTAACTTAGCTCTAGTCACACAGGCCTTCTATCTGTTCCAGAAATGCTTCAAGCTCATTCCTGCCCCAGGCTCTTTGCACTTGCTCTTCCTTCTCCTTATAATGCTATTTATTAGTTCTCCCCTGGCTAATTCCTACTTCAGTTGTGTCTCTACTCCAGTGTCACCAACTCAGAGATAATCTCCCTAACCACTCTCACTAAAATAACACACCCTGACCCTTTTATCATTTTAACGTTTTTTTTTTTCTGGATAGCACTTATTAACTATTTTATGCTTGTCTGTCTATTGTCCTCCTCCCACTGGAACACATATCTTTGAGGGCAGGGGCTTCATCCTCTGTTGTGATCCTAAGAGCTGAAGTGACTCACACTTAGTAGGTGTCCATTAAATATTTGTAGAATGAGTGAACAGATGTGCAAATAGAAGCCAAAGATTAAAAATGTCTAATATTGACTTGCAATTACAGCCAGAGAAATAACAATGATGGAAAAGAAAGTATTTTTTCAGAAATGAACCCTAAAGCAGAATTTTTGAATTTTGTAAAGGAAGCTTTATGAATTTTTCCACAGGCATAAATTATCAACAACTCAAATTAATATACATTTTTTAATTATTTGAGGATAAAAAACTTAATTTTATCTCTTTGTATATCTCCTCCCCCATTACCCAGCAGAGTGAGTACCTAGTAAAAGTAGATAAAATGTTAGTTTGTTTACAAAAACATCACTTCAGTGCAATCCCCTGACGATTTACTAGGGTATTGATCTAGTACTAATTCAGAAAAAAGATAATGGCCCCTAGACAAATTATAGACATTGTTTATGTCATGATTATATTTCTCAGTGATGTCTTGCCTAAATAAACCCAATGCTTGTATAAATCTACTAAAAATCACAGCCCGAGGTAAAGAGTAGTGCACAAGAATCAAAATTTATGGAGGGAAAATATCTGCCCTTCCATGGATTTCCCCTGTTTCTTCCTCTCTTCTTGCTGTCACAACTTTGCAAGCTCAATAAAGATAGTGATTAGTTAGGGGAGAGGGGATGGCAGGAGGGACAACCGGAGGAGGAGAGTAAAGAACAGAATGTAAGGAGATGGAATCTATGTGAGAGCAGATGAATATGTCAGGAAATCTATGAGCCAGGAACATCTGTATTGAATGTGTACCTTGTCAATGACCTATTATAATGAAAGCCAACTGCACAAAAACACCTACAAGAATCTCGTATATTGTAGGAAAAAAATCATAGGGGAGTTATTTTAGTATGTATACACAAATTCCTTATTAAAACATTCATTATTTTTAATCAGTTCATTATGCATAAATGTATTAATATGTATTACTATATACATATATGTATTATTATGGACTGTGGACACCATCACCAACCCAAGGAGGTTTTATTTTAATTTATACTAATAATATTTATATTATACTCTTTGAGAGAATGACTATGAATATTGTTCATTTGCTCAAATTTGTCATTATGTAGGTAACTAAATCTATTGATTCATTCCAATAATAATTAATAAGCACCTATACACTTTGAGAAGTCTGTGCAGGGAACTCAAAATACCTGATTTTCTCTTTTTGTCCTCAAAGAACTTACATTGACCTGAAAAGAAAAGCAGCAAACAAATGACTGTATGTGCTGTCATTGGATTTGGGTGTTACAGCTATATCCTTGTGTTTTATAATTACGTGTAAAAAAGAACTGGGGAGGTGCCAATGGATTCTCAGAAACAATTTCAAAAAGGAGATACAATTTGTACCTTGAAGGGCGTTCACAAGAAGGACAAAAAGGGAAATGATATCCCTGGTATAAGGGAACAGGAAGCAGAGGTAGGAGTTTGAAACAATGGTAATGAGAGTAGGTAAGACCTCTTTGGTGTGAGTGCGCAGAGTGAGAAACAGAGATCTGGCTTCAGAATTTTGAGACACACCAACATCTAAGATGTAGACCAAGTAAAAAGAGCTATGGTGAATGGTTCCTCCAAACTTTCCAGCCCCTGTTGCAGTTGGGCTGGCTCTTGTGCTTGGCTGGTGGAATGCGGGAGGAAGTGGTGAGTGCCAGTCTATTCCTGATGCGTGAAATTGTCTTGCTTCACCTTCTTTCCTTATGTCTCGGCTGGTTGTCAGTGTCCAGGTTATATGAGCCATACTGAAGATGGCAGAGCCTCTATTAGCATAAGTCCTTGAACGACTCTTTTAAACAGAGTCCCTCACCCCATCCTCCCATCCCTACGGCCACCATCTCCGTTAAACTAAGACATGATCAAGAAATAAACTTTTATTTTAACCCACTGAGCTTTATTACAAGACTTATCCCAGCATGATGAATTCAGAAAATTTTATTACAAGCTGCAATATAACACTAATAAGTAGAGATGTACACACCATTTGAAGAGCTAGGGTATGAAGATACAATGAAAATCACAGCCAGCCTCGAAGAAATGTGGATGGATAGGAATCACAGAAGCTCCTGCTGATAATCTGCCTGGATGGCAGCACTGAGGCAGGTGATTTGCAGGAGCTCTCCCAGAAGCTGCTGTAAATCTCATGTCTTCTGATTGCCCCCATATCTGCCACCAGAGAAAAACAGCTTTTCCTTCATTTTATCTTCCAGATCTTGTGCAGTGCTTCTTTTTGACAGAATCTAACCCAGAACCCTGCCCAGAAGCAGGGTTCTGAAAAATTTAATTTAACTGCTTCTAGTCTGAGATGCAGAAGAGTCTGGAAAGAGACCAGGATGACACTGAGTTGATATTAATCAGATACAAGGAGAAAAGTGAGGGGAGGAAGGAGGGAAAGGAGGGGAAGCCATCATTTCATGGACTCCAAGGGAGAAGGAATTTAAGAAGGAACTGTGTCAATGTCACAGAGATACCACGTTAGGAGGAGTACTGATAGAGGTGTTCAGAGTTACCAAAACAGTTGCTAATGACCAATGGGAAAGAGCTCAGTAACATTGTACAGCAGTTGCCAGATACAGTTCAGAAAAGGTGGGACACTTGAATCAAAAATATGGAAGGAAAGAATAAGTTTTAGGAAGAGTGCCAACTTATGTAACTAATCAAAGATATGACTGGATCAAAAATAAGGAAGACAGTAGTTCTGGGAAAAGGAACTAAGTGATATGACTGCAGAAAGATGGGAAGAATTTAGGTGATCCCTACTTTGAAATCCAATAGGGATTTCATCAGGACTGGAAAAGGCCTTAGAGAGTGGCTACATCAAGCTTTTCACTCTATCAGTGAGAAAATAAAGCACCATATTGGCCTGGTGAGTTCCAAGTTTACACAATAGAGACCAAAACACAGGAGGTAGAATTCAGTTAGAACCAGGGGTTGCAGCTGAACCAGACAGAAAGGACCTAGCTCTGCACCACCACCACCAACCCCTCACTCCCCAGCCAGGCCTAAGATTGAGAGAAATTTCCTGTGGCTAAAATTAGTGAGAATAAGAAGGTAGAATTCTGTACTACCCTGTGTCAGACTATCGTTTACAATCTAACTCACTGTTTTCTCAAGATCTGGCTTGGCACTACACACTCACCAGAATAGCTAAAATTAAAAACATTGACAAAGCTGTGTGTCTGCAAAGATATAAAGTAAGCAGAACTCTCACAATTCTATCCCTGGGTATATGCCCAGAGAAATGTGTTCCTGTCCACTAAAAGGCAGGAACAAACAACTCAGCTCATAGTTGGACAAACCTGGAAACAACCTAAATGTCCATCAACATTTGAATGAATAAATCAACTGTGGAATGCTCAGGTCATGGAATACTATACAACAATGAAAATAAAGAACTATTGCTATACACACCAACATGGATGAATCTCAAAAACATTACATTGAACAAGAAAAGCCAGACACAAAAAAGTACATGCTGCATGATTCTATCAACATGGAATTTAAGAACAGGAAATACTAATCTATGGCAGGAGAAGTCAGAAGGTGGTGGTCACCTTTAAGGGAAGGAAAATATTAACTGAGAATGCACTTGAGGGAAGCCTCTGGTTCTGTATCTTAATATGAGTGGTGCTTGAATGGGTTTTTCCTATTTTATTCAGGGTAAGTCACTTAGCCTTCTGAATTTCAGATTCTTCACCTATGCAATGAAATCGTTAATACCTATGCACTGTTAATACCTGTAAACTTCAGGGCGTCACTGTAGACCTTGAGGACTTTGGTGACTGGTCTTCAGTCACCAGCAGTGACAGCACAATTATAGCAGCTGGTAACATTAACTGAGGGTTTGTTATGTGCTAAGCCCTAAACCACGTGCCTTATATCTCAATTGGTCCTCACAAAAATCTCTATAAAATAGGTTAAAATTAGCTCTAGACAATTCTGAACACTCTGTGGCTCTGCCTCCTTCCAGAATCTTTCATGTTTCCCTCATTAATAGGCTGTTTTGTCATTATTTGCATGGTCTTTCACAAGAATGCTTTGTAAACTGTATCCTCTCTTCTAGGAGTTTTTCCTTCCATGTTCCCTTATACAGTATTCTAGACCAAAGAAGTACTCAATTCAAGTCAGCCAAACTGTGCCTGTCACAGAAAGGGCACTCAGTAAGGAGGTTTTGAATGGAGAATAAACATAAATGACCAGCTCCTCACCTAAATACCTCCTGACTAAATGCCTCCAGTAGGGCCTGGAATAGTTTGGGCACTAAGAGTAATAGAACATGATGGATATTCAAACGAAGTACCTCATTTATAAATTCTAGTTGACCATTCCCACTTTTGATGAGATAATAATGATAGTTAAATTGAGAGTGTGAATTTTCTCTTTGGTTTTCTAAAAATTGCATATACTTCTTTCAGAGCTGTCTTACCACAACCTACTCCATCAAACTTATCTTTTGAGGATTTGTGATGCAGTAAGATCAGCAACAGCTTTGCAGATAAAATCTGCGAGGCAGTTGCAAAAGGAAGAAGGTACAGTAGAAGCTCCCTGGATTGGAGTTAGCAGATGGCCCCCCACAAAGGTCTTCCATCACCAGCAGCGTCAGCATAATAATAGCAATTGGTACCATTTACTGAGGGCTTATTATGTGCCAAGCCCTAAGCCAAGTGCCTTATATCTCAATTGGTCCTCACAAAAATCTCTATGAAGTAGGTTAAAATACCACCTCCAAATCACCTAAATTTTCTGAGTTTCAGATTTTTTATCTGCAAAAGTCAGTGTCAAAGCAAAAATTAATAACTTACAGCTGGTTACCAGATTTATTTCTAAGGTGCTTCATAAGTAGCCTTGAGTTTACTGTTCAAGTTACCCACCTATTATTGAATTTCAAGGGAATAGCCCTGAATTGACTAGAGACTATCCTTGTGGCCAACTGCACACATCCTGACGTCTGAAGTTACACAAATCAATTTCCAAAATTATTGCAGTGTTATACAGTTTCATTGAAGTTTTCTTGAGGAGGCCAAGGGAGGTAGTTATATCACACAGCCCCATTAGTTCACTATCTTTCTTGTCCAAACCCCTTGGCATTCTCCAGATACACCTCCTCACCTCTTGCACTGACAACCCTGCCCTTGTTATTAAAAGAAAAAAAAAAGCAAGTCTAAAAACATTAAACAAAACAAAAACTGATTGTTGGTAAAAACAACAGCCACCTATTGGCTCTCAGGCATGCTCATGGGGAGGCTTGATTCATCCTACCAAGGATTACCAGTCCAATGAAGTCAGCAGTACAAGTAGTAGGAGACCTAGGGCTAGTCAGCTGCAAATCTAGAGCCTGAATCCTTATCTCCCACTTACAGGTGTGTTATTTCTACTATACCACAAAATGCTAAGAATGCTTTCAGCTCTAAAATAGTATGAATCTTTGAAATGTAGAAATAAACACAATGTAGTGGTGCAAATAAGACACAGCATGTGTAGTGTTCTTCAATTTTTGAGAATTACCCAACTCAGTTTCCCATCCCTGTTTTATAGGGCATGTGGATTTAATTTGGAGTTTCTGCATGGGGTAGTCTTTGAGCAATGATCTCAGTTCAAAATGCCTGGGATCATTTGCTGAGATTTACAGGCCTGTCCCCTAGCCAAAATCTGAGAAAAACAAAATAGAGGCTTTAGCATTCACTGAGTATTCAGAATGAACCAAGCACTCTGCTGGGCACTTCCACTATTCTTAACAGCCTTTCTAAGCAGGCATTGTTCCCATTGTATTCATGAGAACACTGAGACACAGGGAACCTAACTTGTAGAAGTCCACGCAGCTCGTCTGTGGTAAAGCAGGTCAGCTCTTGTCTGAGCACAAGTTGGTAGCCCTGCTTAGGAAGGTCCATCCAGGATCAGATACCTCAGCTTGAAACTTCTCCTATTTATGGTTCCTAGAAAAGGGTTGGGAAGGTTGATGTCTGCCAGCTTTTTATGGTAATATATAGAAACTGTTACAGATAAATGGTAATAGGTTGAACTAATATGGTGGCAGTAAAGATAGCCAACAAGACATGGTTTTGAGAGGATTTATTTAAGAGGCCTAAATGGCACGTCTTACCGATGGATGAGATATGGAGAAGAGGACAGAGGAATCAAGGATAGCATAGCAAGGGAGATCAACAAGGCCCTCTCCGGAAAGAAGACTGTGAGAAGGCAGAGGTGTGGGCGTAGGAGGGGGTAGGCAGCCCTGCAGGGCCCACAGTGGGAAAGAGATCAGCCCCCTTGAGGAGAAAAGAGGCTGCCCTGGGGTGGAGTAAGACAGCAAGGGGGGAAATGGAGAGAAGAGTTTAGAGAGATTTAAGGAATCAGATTATGTGGGGTCTTTCAGACCTTGGTAAGGAGTTTATTTCACGTGTAATAGAAGAGTTTCAAGAAAGGACAGGAATTTTAAGAAAATGGATTATCCCTTAGAATCTTCAGAAAGGAGCGCAGCCCTGCCAGGGCCTTGATTTCAGCCCAGAGACCCCTTTGAGACTTTGGGTCCCTAGAAATATAAGATAATGAAGTTGTGCTATTTTAAGTCACAAAATTGATAGTAATTTTTTGCAGCAGTCATTAGAAAACTAACACATGTATCAACTAAATTTCAGGCATTTTTCTAGATTATCTTGATTAGTTTTCTATGTCTTCAATTCATTCTTTTTTTTTTCCTTCTTAAGCTCTTCTTTCTTCCTATCCCTTAATTGCATACATCTTTTCAAGAGTCTCTTACATATACAGTTTTTCCATTTAATAACTCATTCATCCAATGACTTTAAGCATGAATTCTTAACTGATGTACCTCCACTTTTATCTTTATGCTCATTTTTTCTCCCAAATTTTAGCCCATTACCAAACACCAGCTGAATACCTCCCATGGACATTCCACTGACACCTTAAAATCAACAAGTCCAAAGCAAAAGTCAGCACAGTCCTACAGAGTAGATCTACCATGAATCCGAATGAATTTTACATTTCAGACCCTTTATTTTCATAGGTCATTTCTAAGGACCTGGAAGGGGACCAAGAATATGTTTACATGGTCCTATGTCTCTGTGAAATTTGCGAAAGTAAGATGCTCTAACCTCAGTTGATTAAGACCATTCTCTCTTTCCAACATGACTTCAGCTCCAACATACTTTCATGTCAAGTGGCATTCAAATGGTCTGGGACAGTTTGGGGATCTGGCGGAGGGATTCTGACACTTTTTGTTTGTTTGTTTAATGGGATACATTGACATGGTTAGTGGTCATTCGGTATTTAATTAAGTTATGCCTTGCCATCTCAGAAATACTCCTGTTGCCTGCTGTGTGAACTCAGATCATGACACAGAAGTTCTGGACCAGCTGTCATATCACAACATGAGTTAGTCCTGCCATGCCTGCCATCTGAAGTATGTGAGTAATGAAGGAGAAGCAAGGGTTAAAATGTGCAGAACCAGAAGCTAATTTAAGGAAAACTCCTCCAATCATCAGATATAAAATTATAAGCAAATTGGTTTTCATTGATGCTTAATCAAAATGGAAGTTCTGTTAGGAAATTATTTAATGAATAGTTTGTAGTGAAAAAATTTAGTGAATATAGTTATAAATATAACACATTTCCTTCCTTTTCTATGGGCATTGCACAAAATAAAATTTCTTGGAATTTCTGTATTTGTAAAACATGTTTTTGGCTGTTTCACAAATAATGAGACTCTTGTGAATTAAAGTTACCTGTTTTATAAATCCCAACTGTTAATTTTAGAAGTATGTTAATCAAACATATCGAAGAAAAATCCAACTTATCTTTTTATTCTCACCCTAGATAATGATATGATAAAATCATTGTCACAGATTCCCATAGACTGAGCACGTGTGAAACAGACTATTTTTCTTCTATTACAAGTATGCTTTTCCTTATTCAAATATTCTACAAGAAATTCAAGCCTTATTAGTAAGTTTTCTAATAGCCTAGATATTCCCTATACATTTAATTCTCCTTCTTGCTTTTGTGAAATTTCACATGCCTCCAATCAATAACCTCCTACAAAATTATTCAGTGAGCTGTGGTAAAGCAGGTCAGCTCTTGTCAGCACAAGTTGGTAGCCCTGCTTAGGAAGGTCCATCCAGGATCAGATACCTCAGCTTGAAACTTCTCCTATTTATGGTTCCTAGAAAAGGGATGGGATGGTTGATGTCTGCCAGCTTTTTATGGTAATATAAAATCAAGAGATGCCGGGGTCAGAAGTTTGGCTGGAACCAAACATTTGCTCTTCAGTGGAATGCTGACTGAGCTCGTGGCCACTGCAGAATGAGGGAACTGTACAGACTGAGAAGTCCTGGAAGTGAGAAGGGTAGAGGAAATAATAGTATATACAGTGAGAACATTATTCTATTTCCTTAAAAAATGCTTCCAGTGTCTGAGAGTATCCACCAACACATGGAGAATAAAGAAGCCAATACTGAAACCTAGGATTCTAACCAAGACTGCTCTGGATGCTGTTGACAAAAGCAGGTGCAGCCTGCTACTGCTTAACAATCAAAACACTCAGAACAACCTCCTGATGGTGTCCTAAGGCCACATTCACACCCCTCCTTGACACAAATTTCTTTCTATGTCCAACACTGTCACCTCCAAATTTAACATTCCTCCAAAACTGGTTTCTGAGAACCTTCTCCATCCTTTTGTTTGTAAAAACTAGAATGATGGCATGCGATTTTCAAATAATCTTTAGACTAATGGAAAATATAGGTTTTCTTAAAATTAATTGAATTTTTAGCTGTGAGGTTATTTGCTTTCATTTTATATTATTTATATTATTTTATTGTCATATTTTGTTTTTAATTTATACTTCCACAACTTCCCAAAAGATTTGAAGGCAATTAAAATATTTTTTAAAGGACAATTAAATACCCAAGTGAAAGAATTAAAGAAGAAGGTTGATTATTGACATGTGAATAAGTGTAGACTTCATGACAGACAGAACTCAACATGTACCCTTAAAAAGACACCCCTTTTTCCACATTAGGACATTGTTCATGGAAGGTACATGTAACTTAGCAGAAGCAGGAAAGAGAATTAAATGTATAGGAAATATCTAGGCCCTTAGAAAATTCACCAATTTCTCCAAAGCTGGTTGGTAGTGAGTGAGGGATTTGCAAAATGATTTGTCCAGTGGCTGCTTTCCCAAAGCCTCTGAGAACACAGCTGTCAGACTGATACAGCACATCCTGAGCCAACCAAGATGACAAGAGATGTAGAAGGAAAATCTCCAGAAACTGAACTGTAGCAACACGAACATTTCCTTCACCAGATTCAAGAGCTGTAAGTAGGGTGGACAGCTCAGCACCCAAAAGCATCTCTGTTGAACACATTTCTGATTTAGATTTGCATTAAAATCAGGAATTCTTATTTAGAATTGCATATATCCAGAGCTATTTTTCTTCTCATTTAGCGTTATGACACATGTCAGTTGACCTTTGTTTCCAGGAGGAAATTCGAGATGAAATTGTTTCTTCCTGATTAGCCTCAATGAAATGACATCTGCTTAGCTTTGCTACCCTGGCAAACCCTACTTTTAAGGGTAAGGGCGACATAGTACTAGCGGGTAATTAGTAGTTTCCTTGTTCTGCCATGTGTATGTGTGTGCATGCACATGTGACATGCAGATTTTTTTATATGGTTTCCAAACAGTAATTGACTGTTTTATCTCTTCTGCGATGCCTCCGGGGATTAGCTAAAGGGACACAATTACTAATAAAATTTTACACCAGTAAACTTGGCTTGAAGAGCTGCTGTAAAAACCTTACTGATTGTCATAAGCATTCATTCATAAGAGAGCACACTACTGAGCATATGTGGGACAGGATATCTTGCTATGCCGAAAGCAAACTTTCATGCTGTTGAATTTATGCATTTCCCACTGCTACTCAAAAGTCTTGTCTGAATGTTCAGCAGGGGAGAGTGCTCTCTGTGGAAAAATGTTCCTTTTCTACTTGTGTCAAAAGGTCTGACCTACACTCCAGTCCCCATTTAGAAGTAATTTGTAGACTATGTTAGATAATCTTCAAAAAATCCTCCAGGAAGGAATACTGGGTTAATTTTTGCTGAAAAAAGAAAAGGACTATAAAAAGCATATTAGGGAGGGAGAAAATGGTCTTAAAATGGAAACCAAAACAGGCATTTGGGAAAGATAAATGCAACATCCCCTTCCACCCTCAGGAAATGAAATTTTTCTGACAGGGTCAGAGACTCTGCTTGGCAAACCTCTTTAAATTAATTACCTTCTTGACATTTTAAAGGAAGGTTTCAGATTGTAAATTTAACCCAGACAAAGCATTCTTTTTAATCTTGTCAGTATGCAAACTACTTGGCACTGCAGTCTGTGAATTATTTATCAGAGGAACGACCCCAAAGGGCGAAAGGAAAAAGCAGGTATATTTGACCTGCGATTCCACAGCTAGATGTAGTTCTTTGCCTTGGATCTGTACCTGTTGCAACTACTTACCTTTTTCTGCTTTTGATGTTTTTGATACCCTGACCATTCTTTGTCTGAGAGGAAGACATTCGGTGCCATTTTATAAGGTACTTATTAAGATGAGTGAAATATAGGGCTCAGCAGGTTTTACATGGCAGCCACACTCAGGTTGGTGGGAGAAACAACAGGGCGTCTTTTCAATATACTTTCACATTCTGTATAGTAGACAAGCAGCACCTTCACCCCCTCTTGTGCCCATGTGTCAGGGAGCCAGCAGCAACAGACTGTCAAGGAAATTAACTCTTCCAAGGATCAATAAACTTGTGTACATAATATTTCAACAAACATTAGCAGATTAGTTTAGGGCTTAAAGAAAACTGAAATGTACAATACCTAGAAGCTAGAAAACAAAGTTGTGGCTTTAGTTCTAGAATTAAGTGTTCTTAGATCAATGATTTTACATCAAGAACACCATGCAATGGAACATGCTTATTAGTTCAAAACACTGTATAATAGATGTTGTACTGCAGGAGAACAGCAGTGCAGCACATGAAGTAACAGAGAACATCTGTTGACTCCAAGGAAAAAGTTTGCAGAATGATGGCAAACCTCAGCGTCATGATATTTCCCCAGTTTCTTAAGTCCTAGGAGATTGGATATAGGCATAGCTCACCATGTGTTGCCTGGTACTTTTTCATATGCCCTGCTACTGCTATTTCTCAGAAAATCCCTGGGGCTCCCTTGAGAGAAAAGGAGGGGATGTGCCATTACCGCCCCTTATCCTGCCACATGTGGTCATTTCATTTTGAACAGACATCCCCAGCCCAAAGCAAAAGAGGAGGGTATTCCTGGCAGTTGTAAATAAAAACCGACAGCATGCACAGCTGTATTTCTGCATGAGGCACTCCACCCAAAATTAATAAAAGACATACTTGTCATGACTAAAATAAAACTAAAAAGTAGACATAGTTTTTCTTTTAACTCCTAAGACCATATAGGGCTGACTTATTCTCATTTGAAATGTTGATTTGTTAGCTTAGAAAGTTATCATTTATAGAGAGTGACTATGTTCCATGCTATCACAACTTACCTTGAGGAAGGTTTTCTTGTCCTCATCCCTCATCTTTTTTTTTAAAGGTTGGGGAAACTGAGTCTTGAAAAGTGATTAAGTTTCAGGTGATGGTCCTGCAGCTAAGCAAGCTGAGATGCAAAGCCAGGTCTCTCTGACCCCAAATTTCATGTGTTAGGCCTCTTTAGAAGTGAGATGTGAAATTACTGCTGTTTGGTTGCCTGGAGTTCTTCCCATCATGTACATTTCAGTCTACAGAGGTGTGATAAACTGACATAGTTCACTGACTCAAGTGCTGTGCCTTATAATTTTTTGGTCATGTTAGAGGCTTTCCAAGCTTGTATTCATATCTTAACAATCAATCCCCTGAAGAAGCAATTGTGTGCAGTTTATATATAACCTGAACAAATTAAAGACAGCATATAAATTTGAGTTTCAGCATGTTTTCTAGGCACCCACCAAGGATGTAACTTGCAAACAGCAGTGAGTAAATTGATGTTGTTAGTCTATGCTCTCTCAGATACACAGATTCACCTACTTCATAGGACTTACAAGAACAAATCCCTTGAGCACGAATGAGAGAAACTGGGCGCTCTGAGGTTTATCCTTTCCTAGAGCTGTCACACATACTAATTCGAGGACCACAAAAGTCCTGCTTGTTTTCTGATAATTCTTCTTTGTTCACCTTTTGAACAAGCATCAAATGCAGAGCACTAGATCTCCCACGCCAAGGTCATCCTCACCCGCGTGAAACTGACCAGGAAGAGCCAGGCCCAGGGGGAACATCGTTTTGGAGTCACGGCATATCAGATCTTCAGAACTAGATGGAAAGATAGAGATCAGCTCATCCAAATCTTTTATTTACTAGGAAATGAAGAGACAGGTCCTAGGCTGCCCACTTTGTCTGAGTAAGAGCAAGGACTCACTAGATCACACTTATCTTGAGATTCATCATGGCTTTAACTGAGAATTTTTTTGTTTTAATTTCATCTGAATTAGTCAGGGCTTCCCAGAGAAACAGAACCATAGAAGAGATAGATAGAGATAGAGACAGAGATGACAGAGATTTACTATAAAGAATTAACTCGTGTGATTATGGAGGTGGATCAGTCCCAAGATCAGCAGGTTGAGTTGGCAAGCAGGAGACTCCAGGAGAGCCACTGTCTCTACCAGTGGTTAGCAAGCTTCAGACCCAGAAAGAGCATGTTTCAGTTCAATTCAAAGGCAGACAAAAAACAATGTCTCATTTTGAAGGCGGTCAGGCAGGAGGAACTCTCTCTTAGGGGCAGGTCAGCCTTTTTATTTTATTCAGGCCTTCAACTTATTGCATGAGGCCCACCCACATTAAGGAGAGCAATCTGCTTCACTCAGTAAAGTGATTCAAATTTCAACCCCTTCCAAAAACACCCTCACAGTAACACCTAGAATAATATTTAACCAAACATCTGGGCACCCTGTTGTCCAGTTAAGTTGATACATGTAGTTAACTATCACATCACCTAAGCTGAGCATTGTGTTCTATTAGTTCACATGTCTGTTAGAGACTGATTCTTATATTTAAAAGTTAAAAGAAAAGCAACTCAGATATTCATAAAATACTGTAATTATCAAAACATAAAATAAGCAGATGTTCTTTTGTTTATCTATTAAAAGTTTACCAGCTCAGTGGAGAGATCAATGTGTACTTAACAAAATCCTTAACGGCATTTACTAGCTCTATCCAACATTTTGAACTGAATATTAAATTACTTTTTCTTATGTCTAAAATACAAGAGCAAAACTCACAGATGTACAATATATCATTAATCTTGAAGTCTAATTAATTCAATGTTTATATAGACATTTAAATCACTGAACTCGAATACAGTGAAAATCTAGGGTCTGGTAACTTGTCTAAAGGATGTGAAGGGATGAGAAAGACCTTTCCTCTATCATACAAATGTAATGATACATTTTATTTAGTACTCCATGAATATTTAATGCTGATGGAAATAAAACCAGTTTGTCATTCATTTATTACAAATTGATATAGATAGGTGTATATTTAAGATCATATGGGTGGTGTTCTTAAAATATATCCTTAAATTCTTTGGTATATCTCCCTTCAAGAGGTAGAGCTTAATTGCCCCTCCCTTTAAGAGTTGGCCCACCTCAGAATATGGCAAAAGTGATGGTGTACAACTTTTGAGATTAGGTCATAAATGATAGCATGGCTTCTGCCTTCTTCTGTATTGGACTGCTATCTTTGGAAGAAGCCAGCTTTGATATCATGGGGGCACTTAAGCAGCCCATTGGAGACATCCATGTGGGGAGGAACTGAGGTCTCCCCCCAATATCCAGCAATGAGCTGAGGCCTCCCCAGCCCTGTGAGAGTGCACCACAGTGGACCAAGACCTCCAACCCCAGTCAAGCCTTCAGATGACTGCAGCCCCTATGAGTTTTTCACTGTAACTGTCTACAATAGGAAAGACCCTGAGTCAGAACTATCTAGCTAAGCTTCTCCCACATTTGATCCACAGAAGCCAAGATAATAAATATTTCTTATTTTCCACTCCCAAGTTTGGGGGTAATTTGTTATGTGGTAATAGATAGCTAATACATGTAAAGTCTGAATTGACATTATAATAAGACTTTGGTCCATAAAATACTATTCATGCCCAGTATGTTATATTCATAATTAACAACTCATATATTTTTAAAGCCAAAATAGATTTATGTGTGTTTCTATGGGAATAACATGATTTTAATATTTGTAAAATGTTATTTTCCTTATATGAATATCACCCTGAGTGCAAGTGATAAAATTGTTTTCAGTGTTTTCTTTTTTATTTTTATTTTTGGATTCATTCTTTTCAATATACAATTACATGAGCAACGTTACGGTTACTAGATTCCCCCCATTATCAAGTCCCCACCACATACCCCATTACAGTCACTGTCCATCAGTGTAGTAAGATGCTGTAGAATCACTACTTGTCTTCTCTGTGTTGTGCAGCCCTCCCCGTGCCCCCACTAATCATAATGCCCCTTTCCCCCCTTGTCCCTCCCTTCCCACCCATCCTCCCCAGTCCCTTTCCCTTTGGTAATTGTTAGTCAGTCCATTCTTGGGTTTGTGATTCTGCTGCTGTTCTGTTCCTTCAGTTTTTTCTTTGTTCAGTGTTTTCAATTGGTGAAAAACTTGCTTGTCTACAACAACAGAAGCTTAAAAGTTACTTTGAAACCCCTGTTAATCTTATTCTTTTTTTCCATTGTGATGTTACCATTTTATGAGAAAATAATAAATGATGGCTAATACTTTCATTTTTTATTTACAAAGCTCAAGCATAAGTTAAAAGCACAATTAACTCTTCTGAATAAACTCCCCCCTATAAAAAATAAACATTGTCTATAATTATTTCTCCAAGATTAAAAATTATTTTTTTGTGTCAGCTCATTGTTATTTTTAGTGATCTATTTATGATACATTGATTCATTAATTGATCTCTTACTCTGTCTGCAATTACCATTTTTATTCTAACTACTCTCTCACCTCACCTCTTCCCTAATGTTTTTATTCTACCTCTCCAGTCAGCACAAATCCCTCCCCTCCCTTTATTTTAATGGTACTTAGAATGTAACTCCTTAAAAATAAAATACAATATTGTTTTTATCAATATCCAGTCATTCCAACTATGTCATGCTTGTCTCTCAAACAAGACCGCATGCTCTTCTGCTTGTTTCTTTTTCCTTCTACATGCTTTTGATGCCTAGCTCAGTGCCTGGCACACAGGAGGCACTCAGTGAAGTCGGATTACATGGCATTTACTTCCCTCTCCTAGTGGTCCTTGTCTCCAACCACCTTACTCTCTGCTTTTGAGAAGAGCCTTATCTGGCACTGAGCATAGCTGCAAAGAAAAATAGAGGTGCAACCAACAGGGATTCAGGGAGTTATAGAAAAAGGAACCAGCAAGAAGAGATGTGGCCATAACATTCTCATGCCTTCCAAATACATTCCTGAATGCACATTAGCTCTAGGGACACAAAATCATTGAGCCTCCTCTCTTTTTTATTTTTCTTCTGACTATAATATTGACAGAGTAGAAATACATAGGCAGTGTCACTGCCCTCTTTCAGTAAAGTTAGTGCTTAAGATTTGCTCATATCCGCCCAGTCAACTGAGTTCATCATTGTCTTATATTTGACTGTATATTTATGCATCTTTTAGAATCTCAATATTTCCCAAATGCCCACTGCAATATATTTGTTTCTGACACTTTGTATTGTCTGTAATAGAGTTGGCCTAGAGAGGTGAATGACTGTACCCTCCAGGTGTATATTTGTTCATTGCACTTCCTAATCTTGCCTTCAGTATTTATCTTTCATCATTGACAATTGACTGCTCTGTTGCAGATATTTGAGAAAGAGAAAAAGTGAGAAAAAAGTAGGTAAGAATTACTATAACCCAGGTTCAGGAGTGTTAACAGGAATCATTTCTCATAGAAAATAAGAGAGGGAGGAGGATGTCAAAGATAGACAGGGTGGAGTCAGGGGAGAGGTGCATCCTCTATCCATTCTTATTTCATACTAACACACAGGAGTCTTTTTAGATAGTTTGTTCATATTTGCTCCAGAACCATGTAGATATGTGATGACTGGGTTTGGTCTAATTATTTTCTCTAAACCTGATTTTGCTGAGTCACTTGTCTCTTCTAGAACTTGTTAAGTGACTTTCTTAAACTTCACCTTTAAAAAATATTTATAAACAGTTTGAAATAGAAAGAAGTTCAGAGAGTAAAAAATGGTGTGGAGAGCAGACTTTTTATTAAAATAGACTAGTTTTGTACAAAAAACCGAGAGCCAGAAGGCAGAAGGAGTATAACAGGCTTATATTTTACTTTATTTAGAGAATTGTTCTCTATCTTAAAGATAGAGAAGAAATGAAGGGAAATCCAGCCAAAGGGAAGACATGGCCATAACATTGTCAGAGAAAGGTGAGAAAGTGTGTATGGCTGGAGTTTTAGTGTACATGGTGGGGAGTGATGGGGGGAAAAGATTATGACAGGAAATATTTAGACTAGATTGTGAAAGACTTTGCACTCATCCATTCATTCAAAAACATTATGGGAGAATCTACCATTTGCATAGCACCAGATGAACAAGGTAGTCACAGACCCTGCCCTCAGGAGGTTTCATCTCTGTGCATTATGAGGGAGTTTGAACTTGATCCTTTATGGGGATGGCTTCTTCCTGCAATGTACTGGGTCATAACTCTATGACCTTCCTATAGGCTTTACTGGATCACAACTCTATTGGGTCACAAATCTGGCAATGGTGCTTTGGGTTTTCCAGGGGCTGAGAGACCAGTCAGAAGGCTGTGGGGATGGTAAACACGATAAAAAAAAGAAAACAAAAAAAAAAACAAGAAGGGTTTAATAAGATGCTTAAGATTTGCTCATGAGAGGTGGAAAAGAAGGTTAAATTTGAGGTATATTTTTGAAGTAGAATTAACAGTATTAATGAGCTTAACAGATGTGGCCTATGATGTAAAGCACAACAAAGGAAAAGAAATTCCTCAGGTTTCCAGGCTGAAGGACAGAATGACTGGGAAGAGACAGGAAATGGAGGAGGAACAGATTTGTTTTGGAAGAAAAGGAGTTTGCTTCTCAATTGATTAAGTTGTAAAGGGATCTCCAGGACTTCTTTAGGTATTTAATTAAACTTCCTTAATCCTAAAATCCACCTTTCCCTCCCCAATCCTCCCCTTTCCTCTTTACTCTTCGTGACCCAAGAATGTGGGGAAGATGGGCATACAGACAGGTCAGGTCATGATCAGGATGGGGAGAAGGGGACCAGATCTGGATGTGTAAGCTTGGTCCTCAAAACACAAAACCACAGGTGGAAGAATGGAACGGCAGTGACGCTGAGCATCTGATTCACATGACATCAGTGGCTTGTTTGAACTGTTCAGTTTGTTGGACTGGAGTTGTTTAATTGGCTAAGCAGAACGATGGCTTTGCAAATAGTGTACAAACACCTTGCTCCCCCATAACAACCACCATCAAGCTCTTTCCATCAGGGCCTAGAAGCAGGGCCAGGTGACCACACAGATGAGTTTATGTGGCCTCATCTCAGATACAGCAGGGAGGGAGTCTAGCTCTCCAGAGGCTGAGAATCCAGCATGAATGGACCTATTTATATGGTCCAAACAAGATGGCCCTATAGACATTCACGGTGCTAATGTGCATATTATGGAGGGGCTGTACATTTATACTTAGTGTGCTTCCTATCTGCCTCTTTCCTGCCTGAAATATTCTTCCCCATGTGCTTTATCTCATTTTTTTGTCACTTCCTCTCCTCATATTTCTTTGCACTTCTCTTACGTGCCTGCCCAAAACCCACACACACTCACACCCACACACTTCCTGTAAAATAATATATGTTGCCCTCCCTGTGTTCCCAGATGTCATATACTTGCTCCTATTATAGTAAATATCATGACATTGTCACTTGTTTGGGGATCTTCCTCCATCACTGTAGAATGAGCTTTGTAAAGGTGGGGATCATATTCTTGTTATACACTTGCACACCCCCACATATAGCACAACAATTAGTAAATTGTAGATAAATGTTGTTTATTGTTAAATCATAATTGATGTAATATCCCTAAGTGGGTGACGCCCTCCACCACCACCACCACAGGCCCAACTAAGAGAATAAGATAGGGATAGGAAACAGCTCCAGTAAGCTCAACCTGTCAGCTCCAGTAAGTGACTCATGCTGCCTGGAGCTTTGCTGGGAGAGATGCCATCATCCCTCTAACCTCAGTAGGAAAGAGTTCCACGATCAAACAGAGACATCTGCCATGATATAAGAGGCAACAGTGGATGCACAATTATTTTCTATGCCTCACCTAGGTGTACTCTCAGGAAGGTAATCACTTACTCACTCAACAAACATTCATCATGCATCTGGCACCAGAGAGCAGGACATGTGTATGATGAACATACAGCCTCTTCCCTAAGGGATCTCAGGTATCTGGAAAGTAAATGATGTGACAGCACCTGTAATTTACTCAATTGCAGTATAACAGTTGTATAATAATAACTTGTCAGATATGAGGTTATAATGATTGGAGTTCAAAAGGAATCAGAGAGTATATATGTCATCTCTCCTCCATTTTGCCCAGGAGGAACAGTGTGCGGACCAGAGTTCTAGAGAAATCCAGTCCCCAGGCTGGGTGATTGCATCATGCCATCATTGTTTAATGAAACCATTCACTCATTTCACAGATGTTCACTGAATGCCTACTACATGTCAGTCCATGTGTCAGATACTGGATAGACTGTAGCAAGTAAAATAATCTAAATAGGCAAAAAATAAACCAGTCATATCACACCATGAAATGTACAATTACAAATTGTGATGAGTAAGAGCATTTCAATCTGTTTCTTAAGTCATCCAAACAATCTTCTGAATGTAAGTTGGATTTTCAGGTTGACCCCTTTAATGAGATAGGAATGCATTAACCATTTTCATAAATATCCCATTCTATTTTTCTCTGCCCTAATAAAGGGTCTTACCAGTTAGTCTCACATATTCAGTAGTTTTGCATCTGCCCTCCAGCACCCAGCCAGCTCCAGGGCGACCAATCAGGGCATTTCTGGACAGTAAACCTGTGGGCCTCACTTGACTTGTTTGGATCTTAAAAAGTAAAGACACCAGGGGTGCTCTGCTTTATTAGCCAATCTCCTCTTGACATCTTTTAGATGTTTTAAAATCTACATTTCTAGCAAACCTAGCCTTCTACAAAGATGTCACAAAAAAGAGTTCTACTAAATTTTATTTGCAAAATTTAAATTCAGTAAAAATAGCTCTGATATACAGTATATGTATACATATGTGTCCATTAATTAAAAATTCATTAATATTAGATAATATTCCTTTACCATAAAACTCTCCTGGTCTTAAAAATTCATTGAAAAGTATGCTCTATCATCTAGAATTGTTTCACATTCCATTTTGCAGGGAATCATTTTTCACAAAATTTCTTTAGTCTTTTCTTGCTGGTTTTTACTGTTTTATGCCCATTTATATTGCCTATGCCCTTGTCCTTCTAAAAGACCCACTGCTGCTGCCTGCATATGAGTTCTCTAATTCTTCCATCTCAAGGCCCATTTATACTCAGCACTATTATGCTGTAGCCTCCCTCACTAAAATAACTCTTCCTTTTTTCTCTTATTTTTTTTGGAATGGGTGTTACAAAAAGAGGACTTACATATAAGCTATTGAAGATCACAGAATCTTGGAGCTGTTTGCTTGCCACCCAATCCAGCCCCCTTGTTGGTATAGGAACAGCCTCCCTAACACTGTAAAAGTCGCTGCTGGGAAGGACCCCCGTGGAGCTGGGAAATCAAAAAGCCAGAGCCCCAGCTCAGGGCATACCTGGCTGTGTGACTCCCAACAAGTCAGTCCTTGTTGTAGGATTTAGTTCCTTTTTATACCTGTTTCTGAGGCTTGTATAACGTGTGTGGAAGAGCCTTGTAAGCTATCCACTCCACCAAAGCAGGTGTGGACTGGGAGCTCCATTTTTCATGGGCAGTCCCACCAGATGGTTAATGTTGTCCAGAGTAACCGAGGGCAGAGCACAGGCCCTGTAACAAATAATGTGAATCTCCATTTGGTCCCTGCATGGCCATGGACAAGTAATAGAGCTCCCTTCACCTTTGGTCTGCTCATTTGTACAATCAGGGTTATGTGTCTGACTTGGGCCGGGGCTAGTAAAAGATGGGCAATTATACAGATGATAGATGATGCTCAACAAATGTTTTTATTTTCTGTTGTTTGCTTTGTTTTTGTTCTACAACTGCTGGTAATGGTCTCTGCAATAACCCTGACCACCTTTCCTATGGCAGCCTTTCAAATATGGGTGGGAAACTACTATGACCCTCCATCATTTTCCATCAAACAATTCCTCTTTCTTAATCTGCACACCCCTCCCAACCTCCCATCATTTCCTGGGTCCCTACTTGTTTTACCCCATCTCTGGGCTTTCTCCAGCCTGTCTTCATTCCTTTACAAAGAGCTACTCAAAGCTGCCTTCCAGTCTGCAATGGAAGTGCTTTTGCTCTCTGGTGGTAATTACTTCTGCTACATCTGTGTTTATTTTAGAACCTGTGGCTAAGGTAATTAGCTGGCAGCTGGCTAAGCATTAGATAATAATGTGCCTGACATTTTAGGTCTCTCTTTTCTAGAAATTATTTTTTACTTAATTCACTTATACAGTCAACAGACAGTAATGGCAAATAATCCCTGTGTGGAACACAATTAGGATTCGTTTGCATCTGGGAGGAGATCTGCTTTTTTAAATGTGGTTTAGTTCTGAACGACTAGTTCTACACAGAGAGTGCTTTTTTATTGCTGTGTGTTTTCATTTCTTTACTTAACATTCATTGAAGGCCTACCATGTGTAAGGACCTGAGCTAGGTGCTAAGGACACAAACACAAATAGGATATCATCCCTTTCCTCAAAGATTTTGAAATTCAAAAGATGGGTATCAGTCACGTGTCCAAGCCAAGGGCTGTGGAATGGGCATTCAGGAGGAAACTCATGAGCAAGAGTCTTGAAAGGAAAATAAATATGCAAATATTTACTGGGTGTACTGGAGGATCCAGCAGAGAATTTCCTTCCAGACCAAGGAGCATAAAAAAGTATGAAAGTTTCATATCCTTGGCAAAACATAATTAATTGATAGTCAAAAAACAAAACTAGGGTAAAGCAAGGCACCTGGGTGCAGTATTTAGGGAGGCACCGCAAGTACAGGCTTGGCCAGAAGCCTTCAGAAATGACACCCCACTTGCCCCACCCTGAGAGTGAGCGTCTCCTGAAATTTTGTACTGTAGGCATCCCGCTTGCTTCACCATAGTCCTGGCCTGGAAATAGATAAGAATTTGTGTATGTCAACAGAACCTATACATTAGTGGAGCAATGTTGCAGTACTCCAAGATTTTACTGACTTATTAAGCACAGAGGTGATCAACTTCCAAACAATTCCTACACCTCCCCCAGCAACAGAGCTTGTGCCTGACCTTCGTCTAATCCAATCAGAGGAGCTCATATTAGGTTAAAAAAGAAAAGCAAATGAAAATTAAAATTCCAAACACCCAGAACCCCAGCCATTTGATATGTGATATAATCATCCAATATTTTCTTTTCACCTTAGATCTATTCGTATCTAAATGTTCTAAGTTAAGCTGTCTATGGAAAGAGGTACTAAGGTCTAAAACACAAAATAGTGAACGAAGCCCTTTATTCCTATGATGAAAAATAAAGATTTAATGGAAGAGAAAATAGAAACACATATCTGTGAAATCTGTGAAGCACCCCCAAATCAGGGGGAGGGTGTTGGAGAGCCTGCTGCTGCATGAGTCTGTACATTGAGACATAAGAATAATGTCGGTGGCCCAGGGAGGGTAAGTATGAATGATAAAATCTTGTAAGATAAGCTCACTGAAAGAGTAGAAATTACACAATTAGATAATTGCAGGGTAGACCTGAATGATGCTAATAGCAGATGTGTAATGCTGTAGGAGGACCGCCACACCACCCAATGGGATTACAAATGTGGTACTTCATTTCTACTCTTCAGCTAATTCTGTGCCAAAATTGCCTAACAATAATCATGAGAAATGCCCAGAAGTTTTTCAGTTCTCTCCATTGAACATCAGTGATTTGTTAAGTGGAACTATTACTCAAATTTGATGGAATTCAAAATTTGTCTCTGATCAGCTTCAGTGTTCATTGACATATTGATAGATAGATAGATGATGGATAGATGATAGATAGATGATAGATAGATAGATAGATAGATAGATAGATAGATAGATAGATAGATAGATAGATAGATAGATGATAGACAGATAATTGATAGATGGACAGATAGATAGATAGATAGATAGATAGATAGATAGATAGATAGATAGAGATTATTTTCCAGAAAACTTTAGTAGCTTTGGGACTCTGTTTGACGTCCTACTGTTGCTGACAATGGCACTCCAGCACACAGTACTGTCTGGCACATAATAGGTTCTAAATGAGTATGTGTTGAACAAATTAATCATTAATGACTATGTTATTATGTGCCATTGGGTAAGGGTGTATGTCTGTCTACTCCCAACTCAGCAGCCAGGGAGATCCTTTAAAACCTAAGTAGGATCACCTTCCCACTGAGCTGTACTCCTGAAAGGCTCACATCTCACTCAGAGTAAGAGCTCTGGCCTTTGCACTAGCCCACAAGACCCCAGTGTGCTCCCGCTCCCGGGACCCTTCCAGCCCCATTACCTAGTAATCCCCCCTTTTCACTCTCCTCTCCAGCCACAGTGACTTCCTTGTTGATTTTTTTTTTTAATATGTCAGGGATGCTGCCTCATTGGTGCTTTTGCTAGAATTCTCCCCTCAAACCTTTCAGGGTTCACTTGGCTCATTGCATTTCTCTCCAAACCTTTGCTCAAATCCTGCCTCTTCATTGAGGCATCCCCCACTGCTGGCATTCATTAGTTGTGCTCTTCTCTCTTGTTCCCATAATCTTCATCTTTCTAAAATACTATTACCTCTATTCAGCTTTGTTAGCCCTCCTTCCCCATTAGAAGTTAAGCTTCTCAGGGCAGGGGTTTTGTCTATTTTGTTTGGAATTTTATCTTGTGATCCATCCTATGTGCCTAGAACCATGCCTGAAACATAAATATTTGTTGAATTCATGATTTACAGCTGACTAACTGTTTCCAAATTTGGTATGTTTCTAAATTATGCATCATCTTTTGCCTTGCTTTATTTCAACATTTGTTCACAGGTACTGTTATTATCTTCATTCTTCGATGAAGTTAATAATACTGAGCCTGAGAAGTTGAGTGGCTTGCGCTTTGACCTTGACAATGTGAGCTGGTTCACTCAACCTCCATTTGTGCCTCCTCCTATTTGGAGATGTTGGAACACGACAAGCTACAGTTCCTACACACTCTCTTGCGGATCAAGTTGAATACACACCAGGAGATTGCAAGGCAGAAGGGAAGTAGAGACCATCTTTCTGCCTTCCTGTCTGTTTCCACTGGCCAGCATGGTTGTGGAAACCTGAGTTATCTCTGCAGAAGAACTCCAGTGCCCATCCGCCAGTGTTCTGGGTATTAAGAAGCTATTCTGGAGATAATATCAGCATTAGACCCATCCTGATCTGCCTCCCTAAGCCCCAGATTACAGCTATATTGTCTATTCTTTAGCTTCCTGGACATAAGAGGCTCTTGAGGCAAAGGAACAGAAGTGTTTGCATGTAGGTCTTGATTCTGCTGGGTCCCAGGGTAGCCTCAGAGGGAGCAGCAACTAGAACTTCCCATAGTAGGCCAGCTCCTTACGGTTCTGAGAATCAGAACTGGAGCCTGTCTGTAATGTACTGCTTCAGCCCTTCAAACAATTTTGCAAGCTCCTAATTCCCTATATTAAATTCGTCTCTACTTACAATATCTCAAGTAGCTTCTATTTCTTCTCTGAACCTGATGGACAGGCCTTCAGGTCACATCATGAAAACTACATCCTCCTTCTAGTGCCTCACAATTCAGCACACAGGTTCCTGAGTGCTTGCCTTTGGTGTACAGGACACTGGATTATGCTCATGGCTACAAGAGCAGATATACAATATCACGTAATAACAATTTCCTCTTGAGATCAATCCCATCTGCAGAATCTGGGGAGCCCTGGCCCTTTCAAGTCCCATGTAATTCTGGATTGTACCAGAATCTGTTTCACATGTACCTACAAATGTCATTTCCCATGAACCATTGGCAGCTTTCTCCTTCCTGTGACCAGTTATAAGCACAGGAATGCAACCTCACTGTTTCCAGCACAGGTTAAAAAATTAAAAATGAATGAAGTACCAACGTGGAGCTGCCATCCACAAGAAGGGGTTTCTCCTCCATTCCACTCTCCAGGAGGAAATGCTCCTTGTTCCCACTTGTACTGCGCTCCTGAGTTCAAAGTACCATGAAGAAATCATAGTGAAAATAGCCAAGAGTCATGGAATCATCTGCCAACTGATGTTTGTGAAACGTAAAAAAATTTATTTAACCACTCTGAGCCCCAATTCCCTCAGCAGTAAAACAAATAAAAACATTATACACACTAAGTTCTGGTTAACATAAGATATTTTACAAGGGAAGAAAACTGGTAACTACTACTACCACTACACTACTGTTATCATCATTGCCCTAGACCCTCATGTTTCCTAGATACTCAAACAATGCAGCTCTCTGCTCTATTATGATTTTTCTCTCCTCAGAGTTTTCTTGAAGGCGGTAAATGGCCATCCCTGAAAAGAGCTGAGTAGTAACAATCTGGCCTTGGCATATTCAAAGTAGTCTCTCCACTGTCACTGTCCTTGAACCAAGCTTGCAAACCTTCATCCTCCTTTCCCAAGAGGATGGGCGCCTCCACAAGAGCCCTCTTGGCCCCTCATGCGCAGACAGCATTCCACCCCTATTCCTCTAGCCATGTCAGATATTTCTGAACTCACTAAGGGCACACAGACTAGGCCACAACTTTCTAAAACCCAAAATATCTACTTTACATAGATGAATAAGACCTGGACTCACCCCCAGGAAGCTTTTTATTATATATAAGATAAGAAAAATAAATGTTAATTTTAAAAATTGAGCAGAGAGAGGGATGGTATGACATGTAAATAACAGTAGTGAGAATGCAAACTCTCTAGTCCAGAAGACTCCAGCTTACATTTTTCCTACATTTCCAATGCTAGCACCATGGGCAAGTGATAGAGGTTTGTCAAGTCTCAGCTTCCTTATCTAAAACTCAGATATGTATGAGGACTAAGTGAACTGACTCTGCAGGATACTAAACATTTATTAAGCACTGAATAAGCAGAAGCTCTTATTATTTTCATTAAAGTTTATGAAAATTTCCTGTGGAGTGGAGAGGACATTTGTCTTATCCTGTACATTGAAAGATCTAAATTAAGTCAGTAAAGACAAGGTAGCCATCACTTAGAAGAAGGGTAATGAAAGAGTTCACCACTTTTAAATCTGTGGGCCAGAAAGCTAGAAAATATACATTACTGTATAGGTGGTGAATTAACATTTATAGACTAAATATTTGTAGTTTCTTTCATTACATGTTGTTATCACAGCCTCAGAAAGACATGTAGTGGTAAATTACTTTTCGAATAGCTAATATCAAAATTTATATCATACTGAACAACACAAAATTTTGACATGAGTTTATCATTGGTCAATATTTTACCTCAAGTAAACAAATTTAGATATTGATGACAGCCTAAATCAATTACTTTTTATTATTCTTTCTTGTGATAATACTGTGCTCCAGATGAATAGATTTCCTTTCAATGTAATCACCGCCATCTGTAATTACATTTGGATATGTTTGTTCTGTTATGTGAATTTTCATTACCAATTCAAACTGAGTTACTATAATTAGCCCATCACAGTTTTACATTTTTATCACTTTTTCCTTTTTTGCAGATATGTGAGGGAGATATGCTATTAATGATTTCTGCCTGTGCAGCTCAGAATTTAATACTATCCAAGAAGATGACAGTTAAAAGGGTAACTTACTTCTAGCAGAATCTTGCCCACCTGCTTTTGAGTAAAATGTATGCTTCCCCGGCTGTATGTTTCAGTGACCCAGATTCTCAGTTTGAAATTCCAGATCAGATATTGAGGCCATGAAATAAAAATAAACAGCACAGAACCTCAGAGAGTGGAGTTTGGTAAATATCATCAACCTTATGAGAATGAAGAAATATATGTTCCAATTGAAGAACTTGCTTTCTATTACTTCTAAGAGAGTCCCTTTCACTTTCTTCATTTCTTAACATCCAGACTCAAGACTTCTTGTCAACTTGGAGTCTCTATTTCTTGCTTACCCTTAACTTTCAATCAGCCAACAAATCCTATCATTTCTTCCTTTACCAACCTCCCCTCTACCTAATTATTTCTACAATTGTTTTCTAAAATCAAATCCTTGGACTGTAGGTCTGGATTACTGCAACAGCTTCTACTTCTAATTTCTTCCCTGTCCAATTCTTTGGGCACATCACCACCCAATTAACCTACATAAAATATCACTTTGAGCACTTCAGCTCCTTGATCAAAAATCACCAGTGAGGGAGGACAGAGCCAAGATGGTGACATGAGTAGAGCAGCGGAAATCTCCTCCCAAAACCACATATATTTTTGAAAATACAACAAAGAAAACACTTCCTAAAAGAGAGACCAGGAGACACAGGACAACAGCCAGACCACATCCACACCTGTGAGAACCTAGCACCTCACAAAGTGGGTAAGATACAAGCCCCGGCCCGGCGGGACCTGAGCACCCCACACCCCAGCTCCCAGCGGGAGGAGAGGAGTCAGAGCGGGGAGGGAGAGGGAGCCCAGGACTGCTAAATACCCAGCCCCAACCATCCGCAACAGAGCGCAGACACACTGCATGCGTAAGGTGCTGGAAACTAGGGAAAAAGGACAGTAAGACCTGTGAGCGGGTCCCTGCAGATGTTGCACCCAGGACAAAGAAAAGCGAGTGCTTTTCAGAAGTCTTAAAGGGACAGGGACCACATGGCCAGACAGAGGCGTCCTGGGACACTTAGTCCAGCAGCAGGGAATCTGGGGACCTCTGGGCACTCTAACCCCCTGGGCAGCAGGGAGCACAGAGGCCCCTCACAGAGATAAATAGCCTCCCAGCTGTTCCCTCTCCAACACGGCTCCACCATATTGGAGCAGCAGCCTGAGCCAGGCCACACCCACAAAAACAGCAGAGATAAGCGGGCAGGAATCAGAAGCCCTTTCTGCATGCAGCTGCCCAGCACACGCCACTAGAGTTCGCTGTTCTCCCAGAAGAGGAAGGCCACAAACCAACAAGAAGGGAAGTTCTTCCAGCTGTCACTCATGCCAGCTCTGCAAACTATCTCTATCACCATGAAAAGGCAAAATTACAGGCAGACAAAGATCACAGAGTCAACACCAGAGAAGGAGACAGACCTAACCAGTCTTCCTGAAAAAAAATTCAAAATAAAAATCATAAACATGCTGACAGAGATGCAGAGAAATATACAAGAGCTAAGGGATGAAGTAAGGAGCGAGATTACAGATGCCAGGAAGGAGATTACAGAAGTGAAACAAACTCTGGAAGGATTTATGAGCACAATGGATAAGATGCAAGAGGACATTGATGGAATAGAAACCAGAGAACAAGAACGCATAGAAGCTGACACAGAGAGAGATAAAACAATCTCCAGGAATGAAACAATATTAAGAGAACTGTGTGACCAATCCAAAAGGAACAATATCCATATTATAGGGGTACCAGAAGAAGAAGAGAAAGAAAATGGGATAGAAAGTGTCTTTGAAGAAATAATTGCTGAAAACTTCCCCAAACTGGGGGAGGAAATAATCGAACAGACCACGGAAATACACAGAACTCCCAACAGAAAAGACCCAAGGAGGACAACACCAAGACACATAATAATTAAAATGGCAAAGATCAAGGACAAGGAAAGAGTTTTAAAGGCAGCTAGAGAGAAAAAGGTCACCTATAAAGGAAAACCCATCAGGCTTTCATCAGACTTCTCAACAGAAATCCTACAGGCCAGAAGAGAATGGCATGATATATTTAATGCAATGAAACAGAAGGACCTTGAACCAAGGATACCATATCCAGCACGTTTATCATTTAAATATGAAGGAGAGATTAAACAATTCCCAGACAAGCAAAAGTTGAGGGAATTTGCTTGCCACAAACCACCTCTACAGGGTATTTTAGAGGGACTGTTCTAGACGGGAGCACTCCTAAGACTAAACAGACGTCACCAGAGAAAATAAAATCACAGCAAAGAAAGCAGACCAACCAAATACTAAATAAAGGCAAAAAATAAAATCAACTACCCACTAAAAGCAGTTAAAGGAAACATGAAAGAGCACAGAATAAAACAACCAACATATAAAGAATGGAGGAGGAGGTATAAGAAGGGAGAGAAGAAAAGAATCTCCAGACAGTGTATATAACAGCTCAATAAGCGAGCTAAGTTAGGCAATAAGATACTAAAGAAGCTAACCTTGAACCTTTGGTAACCACGAATCTAAAGCCAGCAATGGCAAAAAGTACATATCTCTCAATAGTCACCCTAAATGTAAATGGACTTAATGCATCAATCAAAAGACACAGAGTAATAGAATGGATAAAAAAGGAAGACCCATCTTTATGTTGCTTACAAGAAACTCATCTCAAACCCAAAGACATGCACAGACTAAAAGTCAAGGGATGGAAAAACATATCTCAGGCAAACAACAGAGAGAAGAAAGCAGGGGTTGCAGTACTAGTATTAGACAAAATAGACTTCAAAACAAAGAAAGTAACAAGAGATAAAGAAGGACATTACATAATGATAAAGGGCTCAGTCCAACAAGAGGATATAACCATTCTAAATATATATGCACCCAACACAGGAGCACCAGCATATGTGAAACAAATACTAACCGAACTAAAAGAGGAAATAGAATGCAATGCATTCATTTTAGGAGACTTCAACACACCACTCACCCCAAAGGATAGATCCACTGGGCAGAAAATAAGTAAGGACACAGAGGCACTGAACAACACACTAGAACAGATGGACCTAATAGACATTATAGAACTCTACATCCAAAAGAAACAGGATACACATTCTTCTCAAGTGCACATGGAACATTCTCCAGAATAGACCACATACTAGCTCACAAAAAGAGCCTCAGTAAATTCCAAAAGATTGAAAGTCTACCAACCAACTTTTCAGACCACAAAGGTATAAAACAAATTCTACAAAGAAAATAAAAAGGCTAACAAATACATGGAAGCTTAACAACATGCTCCTAAATAATCAATCGATCAATGAACAAATTAAAATAGAGATCAAGGAATATATGGAAACAAATGATAACAACACAAAGCCCCAACTTCTGTGGGACGCAGAGAAAGCAGTCTTAAGAGGAAAGTATATAGCGACCCAGGCACACTTAAAGAAGGAAGAACAATCCCAAATGAATAGTCTAATATCACAATTATCGAAACTGGAGAAAGAAAAACAAATGAAGCCTAAAGTAAGCAGAAGTAGGGACACAATAAAGATTAGAGAAGAAATAAACAAAATTGAGAAGAATAAAACAGTAGAAAAAATCAATGAAACCAAGAGCTGGTTCCTTGAGAGAATAAACAAAATAGATAAGCTTCTAGCTGAACTTATTAAGAGAAAAAGAGAATCAACACACATCAACAGACACAGAAATGAGAACAGAAAAATCACGACAGACTCCACAGAAATACAAAGAATTATTTAAGACTACTATGAAAACCTATATGCCAACAAGCTGGAAAACCTAGAAGAAATGGACAACTTCCTAGAAAAATACAACCTTCCAAGACTGACCAAGGAAGAAACACAAAAGTTAAACAAACCAATTACAAGCAAAGAAATTGAAACGGGAATCAAAAAACTACCCAAGAACAAAACCCCCGGGCCAGACGGATTTACCTTGGAATTTTATCAGACATACAGAGAAGATATAATACCTGTTCTCCTTTAAGTTTTCCAAAAAATAGAAGAGGAGGAAATACTCCCAAACTCATTCTATGAAGCCAACATCACCCTAATACCAAAACCAGGACCGCCAAAAAAGAAAATTACAGACCAATATCCCTGATGAATGTAGATGCAAAAATACTCAATAAAATACTAGCAAACAGAATTCAACAGCATATCAAAAGGATCATACACCATGACCAAGTGGGATTCATCCCAGGGATGCAAGGATGGTACAACATTCGAAAATTTATAAAAATCATCCACCACATAAACAAAAAGAAGGACAAAAACCACATGATCATCTCCATAGATGCTGAAAAAGCATTCGACAAAATTCAACATCCATTCATGATAAAAACTCTCAGCAAAATGGGAATAGAGGGCAAGTACCTCAACATAATAAAGGCCATATATGAAAAACCCACAGCCCACATCATACTGAAGAGCCAGAAGCTGAAAGCTTTTCCTCTGAGATTGGGAACAAGACAGGGATGCCCACTCTCCCCACTGTTATTTAACATAGTACGGGAGGTCCTAGCCATGGCAATTAGACAAAACAAAGAAATAAAAGGAATCCAGATTGGTAAAGAAGAAAAGTTAAACTGTCACTGTTTGCAGATGACATGATATTGTACATAAAAAACCCTAAAGACTCCACTCCAAAACTACTAGAACTGATATCGGAATACAGCAAAGTTGTAGGTTACAAAATTAACACACAGAAATGTGTGGCTTTCCTATACACTAACAATGAACTAATAGAAAGAGAAATCAGGAAAACAATTCCATTCACAATTGCACCAAAAAGAATAAAATACGTAGGAATAAATCTTACCAAAGAAGTGAAAAACCTATACCCTGAAAATTATAAGACACTCTTAAGAGAAATTAAAGAGGACAGTACAAATGGGAACTCATCCCATGCTCTTGGCTAGGAAGAATTAATATCGTCAAAATGGCCATCCTGCCCAAAGCAATATACAGATTTGATGCAATCCCTATCAAGTTACCAACAACATTCTTCAACAAACTGGGACAAATAGTTCAAAAATTCATATGGAAACACCAAAGACCCCTAATAGACAAAGCAATCCTGAGAAAGGAAGAATAAAGTAGGGGGGATCTCACTCCCCAACTTCAAGCTCTAATACAAAGCCATAGTAATCAAGACAATTTGGTACTGGCACAAGAACAGAGCCACAGACCAGTGTAACAGATTAGAGACTCCAGACATTAACCCAAACATATATGGTCAATTAATATTTGATAAAGGAGCCATGGACATACAATGGCGAAATGACAGTCTCTTCAACAGATGGTGCTGGCAAAACTGGACAGCTAGATGTAAGAGAATGAAACTGGACCACCGTCTAACCCCATACACAAAAGTACATTCAAAATGGATCAAAGACCTGAATGTAAGTCATGAAACCATAAAACTCTTAGAAAAAAACATAGGCAAAAACCTCTTAGACATAAACATGAGTGACCTCCTCTTGAACATATCTCCCCGGGCAAAGAAAACAAAAGCAAAAATGAACAAGTGGGACTCTATTAAGCTGAAAAGCTTCTGTACAGCAAAAGACACCATCAATAGAACAAAAATGTACCCTACAGTATGGGAGAATATATTTGAAAATGACAGATCCGATAAAGGCTTGACACCCAAAATATATAAAGGGCTCACCCACCTCAACAAAAAAAACCACAAATAATCCAATTAAAAAATGGGCAGAGGAACTGAACAGACAGTTCTCCAATAAAGAAATTCAGATGGTCAACAGACACATGGAAAGATGCCCACATCGCTAATTATCAGAGAAATGCAAATTAAAACCACAATGAGGTATCACCTCACACCAGTAAGGATGACTACCATCCAAAAGACAAACAACAACAAATGTTGGTGAGGTTGTGGAGAAAGGGGAACCCTCCTACACAGCTGGTGGGAATGTAAATTAGTTCAACCATTGTGGAAAGCAGTATGGAGGTTCCTCAAAATGCTCAAAATAGACATACCATTTGACCCAGGAATTCCACTCCTAAGAATTTACACTAAGAATGCAGCACTCCAGTTTGAAAAAGACAGATGCACCCCAATGTTTATCGCAGCACTATTTACAGTAGCCAAGAATTGGAAGCAACCTAAGTGTCCATCAGTAGATGAATGGATAAAGATGTGGTACACATATACACAATGGAACATTATTCAGCCATAAGAGGAAAACAAATCCTACCATTTGCAACAACATGGATGGAGCTAGAGGGTATTATGCTCAGTGAAATAAGCCAAGCGGAGAAAGAGAAATACCAAATAATTTCATTCATCTGTGGAGTATAAGACCAAAGGAAAAACTGAAGGAACAAAACAGCAGCAGAATCACATAACTCAAAAATGGACTAACAGGTACCAAAGGGAAATGTACTGGGGAGGATGGGTGGGTAGGGAGGGATGGGGGCGCGTAGAAAGGGGGTATTATGATTAGCATGCATAATGTGTGGGGTGGGAGAAAAGGGAGGGCTGGGCAACACAGAAAAGACAAGTAGTGATTCTACATCATTTTGCTATGCTGATGGACAGTGACTGTAAAGGGGTTTATAGCAGGGACCTGGTATAGGGGAGAGACTAGTAAACATAATATTCTTAATGTAATTGTAGATTAATGATAACAAAAAAAAAGAGAGAAAGTAAAGGGGGATTATTCCCTGATAGGATAAAACTAACTGCAAATCAACAATTAATGCATGCTTTACATATCCTTAATTTTGATCTTTCAAAGGGTGAAAGATGATCAGCTATGGAAGTACATTTTTCTGAAAATATTCCTTTCTCTTAAAAAAAAAAAAAAGCAGTTCCTGTGTGGTGATCTCCAATAGGTTCTTCACAATGTGTATAAAGGTCATATCAAAGTGTGGGCAAAAGGTTTATTTGTGTTTATACAGAGGATCAAAGCCTAATTTGGCTACACAGAAAACGAATTAAGATACAATATGAAGAAGAACTTTCAAAATCAACATCCTCTGAAAGCGTCATTCCAGAAGATGAACATCAAAAAACTTCAACAAAGGTCCTGGCGCTGCTGCAGTTGTAGCTGCAGTCATCCCACCAGTTCCTGGACTTACCATTGGAATGAAGAAGGAGATATCTAAGCTGGCCTGTGCATACAGTAAAACAACAAATTTGACTGGATCTATACTGTCGTAACTCAACCAAGAGTTAGGAGAAGTGCAAGTTGCAGTGCTCCAAAATCGTGCGACTATTGACTATCTACTGTTAAAAGAACAAATGGAATGTGAACAGTTCCCAGGAATGTGTTGTGTTAATTTGTCTGATTTTTCTCAAACTATTCAAATTCAGTTAGACAATATCCATCATATCATTGATAAGTTTTCACAAATGCCTAGGGTACCTAACTGATTTTCTTGGTTTCACTGGATATGGCTGGTAATTGTAGGTCTGCTTTGGTTATGTAGCTGTATTCCTATTATGTTAATGTATGTGCACAATTTAATTAGTAGTTTAAAACCTATACATGTTTATGTTACTCTACAAGAAGATATGTCAAAGAAATAATCAATCTTTCCATGTTTTCTTCCGTCTGCTACTTCTATAGCTTTTCTTCTTCCTTCCTAATTACAACCCTTAAGTAGAATTCGTGCCTCATATCAAAAATTACCGAGTATCGTAATTCTTCCAAGTGGTAAAGATACCTCAAGAAAAATGCTGGGCATAGAAGCCACAGGGCATAAATCTGCAAAGAAGTAAAAAGCTAACCTTTTCAAACAATATTGCTTCTCTCTCAATTTACCAACTTTACATTTCCCTGTATGGCCCCGGAAGATGACTGGTTAGCCAGAGATGGGTAAGATTCCTCAAGGGAGGAACAACCTAAGACAGGCACAGTCACAGGGGGGCCATCAGGAGAAAAATTGGGGACCAACAGAGGGGAGGTTTAGAATCTCACGCCCCCCCCCCCCGGTTTGAGAGAAATCTTCTGCATCCGTGGTTGTCTTGTTGCCCTTGCCTAGCTTGGATTAATACTTAGTCTATAGGCACACACCTAATCATCTACATTTGCCCCCTTACAGCACTAAATTATGTTTTCTACCTTTATCTTGCATCTACCTACCACTTCTGCATTTTATTTTAAAAATAATAGTAATAATAAGAGAGAAATGTGGGATTCACATATAAATCATGTATAAAAATCAGACGAATAATCATATCTGACTTGATTGTTTATAGTTCATGATGCATGATCAAAACCGAAAGTTTCTGTGATGACTGCCCTTGTACTGTTCACCATGTAAGAACTTATTCACTATGTAAGACCTTGTTCACCATGTAAGAACTTGTTATGCTTCAGAAGATTGGAGACTGTTGAGATATAGGCTTGGGGTTGATTAATAACTGTGTATTGAGTCCCCTATACAGAATTTTATTCTTGTTAAAAACCATTTGATTAATAAATATGAGAGATGCCCTCTCAAAAAAAAAATCACCAATGATTCCTCAGAGCCTGTATATATAAAAGGTGCTCAAATTTGGATTGAAGGTATTAATACATGTTTGAATAAATATATATACATATAGGCTCATACATAATCATAAGAAAGTTCTGGAAATATCTGTATTCATTTTTACCTTAAACATTGTACACCTGCTATGTTTATAAATCCTTTGCTTTCTTTAATTGCTAATAGACCTTTGTCAAAAATAAAAACAAATAAAAAAATACACCCTAAAAATTAGCATACTCACAAAGAAAGCCCAGAACCAAAAAAAATTTCCAAGCATGTAAGGAAGAGTAACACCAATCTTCATTAATTTTTCCATATCATAAGCAAATACTTCCCAGCTCATATTTTGAATCTGGAAGGATTATGACAACAGAACCTGACAAGGATGTGCAAGAAAGCAAGTTAAAGGTCATTCTCACTCACCAACAAAAATGTACAAATCCTAAACAAAATGTTAGCAAAATAAGTCTAGCAATAAACAAAAATGATCATCCATCATGATCAAGTTGAATTTATTCCAAGAATGAAAGGTTGAGTTTTACATTAGCCAATCAATCAGTGTAATTCACACATTAACAGAATAAGAGAAAAATCATGTAATTATCTTTGCAGATGCAGAGAAAGCATTTAACAAATTTAATACCTATTCATGATAAAAGCTCTTAGTGAATTAGGAATAGAAAGACTATCCGAAATTTAATAAAGAGGAGCTACAAAAGTCTTACAGAAAATATCATAGTTAATGGTAACACACAGAAAGCTTGTGCAAGAATGAGACAAAATTGACTGCTACCACTACTTTACTTTGGCATTGTTAAGAGGTCTTAGCAAGGTATTAAGACAGGGAAGAAGGATTAAGAACTAAAAAGGAATAAATACAGCTGCCATCTTATACACATACAACATTGATTGTATGCATAGAAAATTCAAAAGATTCTTCAGATAAATTATTAGACTTAATAAATAAACTTATCAAAGTCACAGGAAACTAAACCAATATACTAAAATCAATTTTATTTCTACATACAATCAATAAGTGAACATACAATAAAATTTTCTAAATAATATTACTTAAAGTAGCAAATAATCTATGAATAAATGTAACAGTAAATGTAATATGCCAAACCTTTACACAAATAACTATAAAACATTGTTAAGCAATAAGAAGACCTAAATAAATAGAGGGATACATCATGTTCATGGATTTGATACTCAATAATGTCATAATGTCAATTCTCCTCAACTTTTTGTGTATACCCAAATAGTTACCATCTTTGACCCCTCCAGGACTCTCTGTCCTCAACTAGGCATCTTGTGGCTCTGATAAATGAGTAGTCCTTAAGTCATCTTGTAGAAACTAAGATCATATTCAATAAATTAAAATGAGTAAATGGGTATTGATCCCTACTAAAGGAAAGAGTCTATTATGTGTATGATGTCTACTGTCCTGGCTTCTGCAAGTTCTATTTTAAGCAGACCTGAAGTACAGTTGCTGAACTTAGCTACAAGATTTTGAATGGGTTAAACAGTTTATGCAGTCAAAAGTTTTAAATGTTTAGTGATACAGAGTGGGCATCACCACACTGTGGGAGGGAGGGAAGCAGAATCATTATCTTAATGCCCTTGAGCCCAGAAGATGAAAGGCAAGCTGAAGCATCCCTGGGAATGACTGAACTTCACTGGGAGCAGAGACGGCCTCTTGTTGGCAGCTACTCCAAAAGGAATTTCACACAAAATGTTGGTGAACATCCTCTGTGTATTTAACTAGGGTGGTTAGAATCAAGGAGTGTATTGATTGTTATGTGGTTAAATAATACCTTTGAAACAGAGCTCAAAATTAAGAAGGAAATAGTTCCATGAAAGTCATTGTAAATTTTTAATTAGGCCAGAAAAGCCCCAGGACTGGTGTTACTAGTAATTCCAACATGGCTTTAGCTGGTGGTGAATGATGTACATTACAGTTGAGGGACCCTTACTGGGGCACAGTTAAGATTCAGCTTATGGACTTTGCATGGAGCACCAGCCTGCTTGCCTCCCAAAGATATAGTTAACAATACTAATTTCCTCCCCATGAATCTCAGCTTTAAAATTTATACTGCATGTGAACAAATCAGACCTCACATTACATCAGAATATCAGGTTAAATTCTTGAATTTTTTTAAAGCAGAAATCTGTATTTATGAGACATTTCCAAGGCCACAGAAGTGACAAGTGATGGAAGTAGGGATTAAAAATTTAAATTTCCAGTGTCACATCTCATATTCCATGATTTCATATCTCTGTGACTTAAATTCTTTTGTAAAGATCAAATGATCTTGTGCTGCTGTATTTTCATAATTCCTTTTCTATTTATTTATATATCCCTTCTCCTATTCTTCTAAGGATTTAAAGTGATATGTTCAAATGCAATGCCAAATTCATAAAATCTAAAACAAGAAGCTGAAGGTGAGAAAAGGGGGAAAATAAAGAGAAAAGATACAATAAAGTCAGAATAAAATTCACTTACACAATGTAGGACCCTTGTGTTTGTGAGAGGTTGAGATACAAATTTTAGTTCTTTTCTTGTTTCACTTTCTTTCTGTGTAATCACCTTAGTTAAATGCACAGAGGATGTGCACCAATGTTTTGTGTGAAACTTCAATTAGCCACCAACAAGAGACCATCGCTGTGATCTCTTGCATTATGGCCAATGCAAAGAGATAATCAGTGTCCATGATATAAAAACAAACATATAAGGGACACAATTATTACTGATTCTAATACCAGAAAGAAATTACTCACCTGCATCCACATAAAGAGGACCATCTGGGATAGAATGAACTACCACATCACAAATAGCCTGTGGGTCAATACCACACACTGAAAGTGGGTTCTTAAAAGACCCTCAATTTACATAGAAGGAATATGTTTAGGTTTCAGGAAATGACAAAAAATGTCTTTAATTTCTAAAAACACAAACTGCTGGCTCTGTCCTTCCTGCTTACCCAAAGAATATTAGTTGTCAGAAAAGACCCTGAGATCGAAGTCATTGCTTGACTGAGACTGTCAGCCGGCTGGCCCCAAAGCAACCACCTCTGATTATCAGCCATGTTTTCCCTTCCCTGAGGCTGTCAGAAGCAAAGGGGGTCAACTTATGCTCACCTCTGCCAAAATTGTTTTCCCTGCCAGTCAGAGTTAGGAAAGCCTAAAACTATAAATGTGGGAAGACAGGGTATTTTTCAAATTCAAGTTTCTTAAAGGAGAATATTAGTCTGAAAAAAAACAAAACAGCAACAGGGGAAACATTTGACTATATTTCAGGAAAATACCTCATCACTGAGAAGCCCACACTGAATGTATCCTATTGGAAGCTTGGATATTCTAATGTTGATAGAAAATATCCGCAAAGCAGCAGGAGCCACGTGGGGATCAATGCATCAGCTTTCCTTGTAGGCTAGACAAGTTCCCAATGGTTGTCAATGTGCAGGATTATTGGGTAAATGGCTGACAGGCAGGGCTTGAAGCTGAGGACTAAAGTGGGGCATCATAAACTCTCTCCCCTTAACTGAGGTGTTGAACCCAAATTGTTGGCCAGAAATGCTGAGACAATGAGTAAAGTTCTGGTTCACTGCTTGAAAACTGGAAGTGAACGCTGAGACCCTGAGCCTGACCAGAGCCACACAAAAGGGCATGAAAGAGGCAAAAGTAGTTGCCTTTGGCATAGTGACCTCGATGAAACACTGTCCAGTGGATATAAATTCTCAGTAAACAGCTCTGCTACCTTGCCTTCCTGGAGAAGAGAAGGTCCAAGTATAGCGGGAGAGGCAGGGGGCATTTTGTCCAATCCTCCTCACTCTCGGAGGCCAGAGGCTCCCTCATCCATAAAAATGAGAGAGAAGGTGAGTAATGGTTTCCAGCCAAGCAGAGCCAGCTTTGGGGGTCTGTGACCCATGCAGTCACATGGGGACCTGGGCTCAGAAGGGCCCTGTACTTGGTTTAATGTTCTGCTATCTCTGCCTTGAAAGTTTTAAGAATTTTTGAACAGGGATTCATATTTTCATTTTGTATTGAGCTCACAAATTATGTAACTTCTCCTACAATAATTAAGACAACAATTACATTACAGAGAATGACAGTGCATCAAGAGCAAAAATTTTCAAGATATAAGGGAAACTGACACCATGGTCAGTAGGTAAGAGCAACAAAGGAATAATGGTTATTAACTGAATCTGACCGTGTGAGCCTTGGAGTAGGAGGCAGGATTTGGAATGGTGATTAAAAGGAGTGGAAGCAGTGCTGTTCTCACTTCCAGGCCAGTTGTTTGAGGGTTATGGGAGAAAAACAGCAAGCAATTGAAAGAGCTACAGGGGAAATGGTGTTTGCAGAGAAGAGTGACTCTTGGTGTCGTGTGTGTGTGTGTGTGTGTGTGTGTATGTGTGTGTGTGTGCAAGAATCTAGGGAGATGGATCAGAAAAGGGGAATCCAGAGATTTAAACCAGCAAATGATTACACAATGTGAAGATCTGGGAAGGGAGGCTCTGGGTCTCCCAGGTCATCTTAGATAAGGCATTTTAAACATCCAAACTTGAAAGGTCTGGAGAAACATTAGGAAGCACCTAAGGGTTCAGCAGAGTTAAAAGAACCCAATCCCCTCATTTATGGGAAGAGCTTTCCCTCTGCTATCTCCACCATACTGTGCTATTGCTTGCTATTATAAAAGCAAATGAGTAATCAATAAAATACATGACAGACTAAGAATGAAAGAGGAAAAGTATGTTTTAATATGTTGGAAATATTAGGAGATACAATACTAAAAGATCTAAAGGAATATAAAAGATAAAGAAAAGGTTAAAAATAAAAACTAGAATTCAAAATATCAAAGGTTATAAGTTTTTAAATAATGTTAAATAGATTAGACTTCAAATAAAAATAGATCAATAAAATTAAAGATTAACTGGTCCCCAAATATTTCATTTATTTGTTCATTGCTCAAAACTGAGAAATGGTTAACCTTATGCTAAAGCACTGTGCAAATAGCACCCATTCTCCTCCCCACCATTGTTCTGTCTTCAGAGTGATTCGGATGCCATGTAAATAAAAGCAAGCAAATGAAAATAAAACTAAAAATTTGAAAAAAGAGAAATTAGGCAGTGGTACAACATGGCCAAGTAGAATTTATTCCCAGAATGCAAGGATGGTTCAGCATATGAAAATCAATCAATGTAATAAACCACATTAACAAAATGAAGGGGCAAAAAGACACAGGTTCATCTCAGTTGATGCAGAAAATACATTTAACACAATTTCACACTCTTTTATATAAAATGCACTTAACAGCCTAAGAATAAAAGTAAATTATGTTAAAAGAATTAAAGAGGAAAATAGAGTGCAATGCATTCATTTTAGAAGACTTCAACACACTATTCACTTCAAAGGACAGATCAACCAGACAGAAAATAAGTAAGGAGACAAAGGCACTGAACAACACATTAGAAGATTTGGACCTAACAGATATCTATAGAACACTCCACCCAAGAACAGCAGTATCCACATTCTTCTCAAGTGCACATGGAAATTTTTCAAGAACAAATCATGTATTAGGCCACAAAAGGAGCCTCAGTAAATTAAAAAAGATTGAAATTGTACCTGCTAGATTCTCAGACCACAAAGGTATGAAACTAGAAATGAAAAATCCCACAAACACAGGGAGGCTTCACAACATGCTCCTAATAAGCAATGGATCAATGACCAAATAAAAACAGAGATCAAGCAATATATGGAGACAAATGACAACACTAATTCAACATTGCAAAATCTGTGGGACACAGCGAAGGCCATGCTAAGACGGAAGTATATTGCAATACAGGCCTACCTCAGGAAAGAAAAACAACCCCATATGAACAGTCTAAATTCACAATTAATGAAACTATAAAAAGAAGAACAAGTGAGCCCCAAAGTCATTAGAAGGAGAGACATAATAAAGATTAAAGCAGAAATAAAGAAAATTGAGAAGAATAAAACAATAGAAGAATCAATGAAAGCAGGAGCTGGTCCTTTCAGAAAATAAACAGAATAGATAAACAGCTAGCCAGACTTATCAAGAAAAAAAGACACTCTACACACATAAACAGAATCAGAAATGAGAAAGAAAAAATAACTATGGACACCACAGAAATACAAAGAATTTTTAGAGAATACTATGAAAACTTATATGCTAACTAACTGCATAACCTAGAAGAAATGGACAATTTCTAGAAAAATACAGTCTTCCAAGGCTGACCCAGGAAGAAACAGAAAATTTGAACAGACCAATTACTAGCTACAAAGTTGAACTGGTAATCAAAAAACTACCTAAAAACAAAATCCCTGGACCAAATGGCTTCACCACTGAATTTTATCAAACATTTAGTGAAGACCTAATACCCATTCTCCTTAAAGTACTCCAAAACTGGAAGAGGAGGGAATACTTCCAAACTCATTCTATGAGGCCAGCATCACTCTAATAACAAAACCAGTCAAAGACACCACAAGAAAAGAAAATTACAGACCAATATACCTCATGAACATAGACACAAAAATAATCAACAAAATATAAGCAAACCAAATTCAAAAATACATCAAAAAGATCATCCATTATGATCAAGTAGGATTTATTCCAGGGATGCAAGGATGGTACAATATTCAAAAATCCATCAGCATCATTCACCACAACAAAAAAAAGGACAAAAATCACATGATCATCTCAACAGAGGCTGAAAAAGGATTTGACAAAATACAACATCCATTCATGATAAAACTCTCAACAAAATGGGTATAGAGGGCGAGTACCTCAACATAATAAAGGCCATATATGACAAACCCACAGCCAACATCATACTTAACAGCGAGAAGCTGAAAGCTTTTCCTTTAAGACTAGGAACAAGACAAGGATGCCCAATCTTCCCACTTTTATTCAGCACAGTTCTGGAGGTTCTAGCCATGGCAATCAGACAACACAAAGAAATAAAAGGCATCCAGATTGGCAAGCAATAAGTTAAACTGTCCCTGTTTGCAGATGACATGATATTGTACATAAAACCCTAAAGAATCCACTCCAAAACTACTAGATCTAATATCAGAATTCAGCAAAGTTGCAGGATACAAAATTAATACACAGAAATCTGTGGCATTCCTATACACTGACAATGAACTAGCAGAAAGAAAAATCAGGAAAACAATTCCATTCAAAACTGCATCAAAAGAATAAAATACCTAGGAATAAACCTAACAAAGAAGTGAAAGACCTATACTCTGAAAACTACAAGACACTCATGAGATAAATTAAAGAAGATACCAATAAATGGAAAAACATCCCATGCTTATGGATAGGAAGAATTAATATTGTCACAAGGGCCATCCTGCCTAAAGCAATCTGCATATTCAATGCAAACCCTATCAAAATACCAAAGGCATTCTTCAACAAAACAGAACAAATAGTTCTAAAATTCACATGGAACCACAAAAGACCCCGAACAGCCAAATCAACCCTGAAAAGGAAGAATAAAGCTGGAGGGATTATGCTCACTGACTTCAAACTCTACTACAAAATTACAGTAATCAAGACAATTTGGTACTGGCACAAAAACACACCCATAGACCAATGGAACAGACTAGAGAGCCCTGGTATAAACCCAAGCATATATGGTCAATTAATATACAATAAAGGATCCATGGATATTCAGTGGGGAAATGACAGCCTCTTCAACAACTGGTGCTGGCAAAACTGGACAACTACATGCAAGAGAATGAAACTGGATTATTGTCTAACCCCATGCACAAAAGTAAACTTGAAATGGATCAAAGACCTGAATATAAGTCATGAAACCATAAAACTCTTAGAAGAAAACATAGGCAAAACTCTCTTGAATATAAACATGAGCAACTTTTTCCTAAACGCATCTCCTTGGGCAAGAGAAACAGAAGCAAAAATGAACAAATGGGACTACATCAAACTAAAAAGCTTCCATACAGCAAAGGACACCATCAGCAGAACAAAAAGGTATCCTATGGTATGGGAGAATATATTTGTCAATGACATATCTGACAAGGGGTTAACATCCAAAATATATAAAGAACTCACATACCTCAACACCCAAAAAGCAAATAACCCAATTAAAAAATGGGTGGAGGATCTGCACAGACAATTCTCCAAAGAAGAAATTCAGATGGCCAACAGGCACATGAAAAAATGCTCCACATCACTAATTATCAGGGAAATGTAAATTAAAACCACAATGAGATACCACCTCACACCAGTTAGGGTGGCCAACATCCAAAAGACTAGGAACAACAAATGCTGGTGAGGGTGCAGAGAAAGAGGAACCCTCCTACACTTCTGGTGGGAATGTAAACTAGTTTAACCATTGTGGAAAGCAGTATGGAGGTTCCTCAAAAAACCTAAAATGAAATGCCATTTGACCCGGGAATTCCACTCCTAGGAATTTACCCAAAGAAATAAAATCTCAGATTCAAAATGACATATGCACCCCTATGTTTCTTGCAGCACTATTTACAATAGTCAAGATATAGAAGCAATCTAAGTGTTCATCAGTAAATGAATGGATAAAGAAGATGTGGTACATGTACACAATGGAATACTATTCAGCCATAAGAAAGAGACAAATCCTACCATTTGCAACAACATGGATGGATGGTTCTAGAGGGTATTATGCTCAGTAAAATAAGTCAGACAGAGAAAGACAAATACCAAATGATTTCCCTCATTTGTGGAGTATAACAACAAAGCAAAACTGAAGGAACAAAATATGAAAAGATGCTCCACATCACTACTCCAAGAGCACACTCACAGACTCCAAGAAGGGACTAGTGGTTACCAAAGGGGAGGTGCGAGAGGAGGAAGGGGATTGAGAGGTATTATGATTAGTGCACATGATGTGTGTGGGGTCATGGGGAAGACAGTGTAGGACAGAGAAGACAAGTAGTGACTCTGTGGCATCTTACTACACTGATGGACAGTGACTTCAATGGGGTATGGGGGAGAACTCAATAATATGGGTGAATGTAGTAACCACGTTATTTTTCTTGTGAAACCTTCATAAGAGTGTATATCAATGATACCTTTATAAAAATAAAATAAAATAAAAGGAAACTACATCACCATTATGTACTCATAAACAGCACGCTCAACAATAAAATACTGAAAGCTTTTTCTCTAAAATCAGGAATAAGGCAAGGATACTTGTTCTCACCTTTTCTATACAATATAGTACTGGGAGTTACAGGTAAAGTAATTAGGCAAGAATAAGAAATAAAAGACATCTAAATTGGGAAGGAAAAAGTAAAATTGTCTCTGTTCATAGATGTAGAAAACCCTAAATATTCCACACATACAAAAAAACCTGTTAGAATTACTAAATAAATTCAACAAAGTAGTAGGATTCAAAATTTAGAAAGAGAAGGAAAGAAAGGAAGGTAGGGAGGAAGGGAGGTAAGAAAAATTAGGTAATCCCAGGAAGCTTCCTGAGGATGTATTTACTACTGTTCTCCTGCCCCAGATAAGCTCTATCTGGCTCAGTAATATGAGCACATATTGACAATATAATCAAGACATAACATTTTGTTTTTGCTTTTAAGAGTATGATCTTCCCCAAAATAAACATAAATGAGACCTGGATGGGTCATTTTGGATATCTAACTATTTCAAAGAAGAGGGAGAATAAAAGAAATGCCTCTGTTTTTATTCTAATTCAGCATACTCTAGGTAAAGAAAGCTTCTTTACCAGAGAAATTTTGTCTAGGGAAAATGGAGAAATCTTACATCTAAGCACTTTATTTCTCCTTGGTTTTTTCTAGCCTCTTCAAATGCTTGTGCAATTTTATTTATATTAATGGACTTGAGTGTTAACACTCTAAGCATCCTTTAATAACATGGAAATAAACTATTACATTCCATACTGGTATTATCTCCCCAATTTCTTCCCTCCTTCAATGTAACTTTCCAAGCTATCTATTTCAAATACTAATATTTGCAGATAACTGCTCCATATTTCAATGTAGTGAGTCATTTTAGTCCATGTCTCTATTTCTATTTCCCACCTGGATTTTAGTCTCAGCATTTTCCTTCTCCAGAGATTCAGTTCACAATTCCTGCCAAGGTCATTTACTCTTAGAAGTTCAAATGGGCATTACTACTGACTAAAGACCTCCATCTTGCCTCCTGAAGTTATACACAACAGTTTTTTTCTGTTACTTCTATAGCATATGCATGCTGCCTTTTTAAACATTTTTGTTTTGCTCTTTATCTTATTGTTGGAGACTTTTTTAAGTATTCTAGTGAGTTCTTCACATTTTCTTTTCCTCTCCTCTCTATGTGATTCATGTACTCATCTCAACTCTTAGCCTTTGCATTAACCATATTATCACTTACTTTCATTTTATGACTATGTAACGACGGACAGACAGATTTTATAAGAGTTTGTTTCTCAGCTCTCACATAGTCCCTAAAGACTGAAGTTTGCTTTTAATTCTTTAACACATAAAATCTCCCTGTTTACATTGAGAGCAAACAGGTTTTGAATAGTTTAAGGATTTTTCCCAAATCAAAAATAGCAGAAATTACTTTTGAAATGCAAGCAAGGAGGTTTTCCATTGTCCTAACTCCACATGCCTTTGTCCTTAACAATATTTCAGGCTACAAATGGCATCAAACATGTCTTTGAGCACTCCCACTCCAATCTCAAATCAACTATGTTTAGTATCACTTCATTAGATTTTACAGTCAATACCACCATTACAGACTTGATTAAATGAACTCCACTGGGTTCTATAATATTAATTATAGCTGCACAACTCCTGCGCCATCAGAGAACATTCATTATGTATGACTCCATCCACAGAAGGAAAAACCGCTGACAACTTGGGTGATATCTTTTCAGAGGAGATATGTAGGGTCTTTTGATCTTCTCAAATATAAACTGAGAAATGCATCGATAATACAAAGCTTGGTGGGATCATTTTGCCTCTCAAGTCTGAGAAGAGCCAAAGAAATGTGTTCTGGTGGGAGCGAGCCCACTTTAGGTTTTGCATTCTATTTCACCTGTGCCCAATTCTATGATAAGTACAGTATCTCCAGAATTAACCATTATTCGATAAATGTTTATTAAGTAGCACTTGTAGTTCCTACTCTGCACTGGGGATCTAGAATATGCAAAGATAATGTGCCAATATTTAAAAATTCATGTAAGTTATAATATCAACTGTGTATAAAATATATAAAGTTTACAAGGTATCTGATGAAACAAGAAAGTGTGGATTCAGCATAGTGTTCTTAAATCCTAATGTTGCCTTTGGGCCCTGTTACATCCCATATAGGAATAGTTCATATATACACCCAATTCTAATGTAGGTACATTCACAGGACAAGTGGCCTGGACACCCAAGACTACTTGGATTCCACAACAGTGATTTCCACATGATTAACTAATTCCTCACAGATTTGGGTTTTTCTCCTTTTAGAAGTATTCTTGAATAGAGGAGATGTTAGAAGTAAAGAAACGGTTGAAAGGAGGCAAAAATGTTATGAATAAAATAAATACATAATTAGAAAAGTTACCTTAAAATGTATTTTTGCTTATGCAATTATTTATACATGAATCATGTGGGCATGGTTCTTGGTTGACTCTCCAAGTTTAGTTAGTAGATTGTGTAATGATCCTTTACCGCACAATACCATTACTACTGCTAATATTGCTCCTCTTTATGTTATTCATTTTCTTTAAATCTGCTTTCTAAATGTAATGCCAAAAATCTGATTCTTGTACCCCTGTTGTTTCCTCTTAACAACTCTCCAACCTATTCCTTGGTTATAAATTCCCACTTGTCCAGGTTGTGTTTGGTGTTGAATCCATCTCTCTAACCCACTGAAAAATCCCACAGCAGTGGTCGTGTATCTATCAAGTCAGTCTTGAATGAAGGCTGCCTTACCTTCTTTAGCAAGTGTCATCAAGTGTCGTGTTTTTCCTTTAACACTGGCCAAAGGGCAAAGGCAATCTCCTCTACTCATCCTGGGCTTAGTGGAACAAATCACAAAAAAGAGTTTCAGACATATTCTGTTTCTGCTCCCTCATTTAGGCATATGTCTTTCCCTCCCAAGAGATTTCTTACACATTAAACACTGTTATTTTGAACAAATGTATTAGAATAGTCAGTCTCTTCAAAGAAAAACGGCTGCTTACTCTGAATTTTTCCCAATTGCAAAGAGCATGTACAGACTCCCTGTACAGAGCTCCTGAGAAGTGTCCTTTTTAGGATGAGCTTCTGATGTGTCATCACCAGTCCCTCATCCCATGTGACAGACATCATCACCATCTATACATTGGCTAGTCAGTACCAGACTAGCTTCTGAGCACAGAGGTAACAACCCTCACAAAGAGCCAGAGTAACCAATTCTTGAAGCAACAGTGGGAAGAGTCTCATTGTGGGGCACTCCTTATGCAAAGTGTTTTATTTCATTTCAGGTACAACATGTTAAGAGTTATTCTGACAAACTAGAAGATGGGGAGAGTGTAATTCATTTAGCAAATACTACAGCTTCTGCCGAATACCATCACTGTCTAGCTCTTTGAAGATACAAAGACTCAGTATTCAAATGTCTCAAGAAACTCAAGGTCTGTGAATCAGGAAGACAAGTAAGTGGGCAACTGTAGGACATTTAGGGGCCACCATTTCTAGGAATACAGTTTTCAAATGTGGGTGGAGCACCACACATGGCTTAGTTTCCTCTTCCACCCAAGGTAAATTGACCAATTGACCAGAGGTATATCCAGCCATTAGTTCTTTCTTTGTTTTCTTCTAGTGTGACCACCAGGCTGGAGACATACGCTAGCCACATCTGAACCCAGTCCAGGGCTTTGGTGACCCACAATGTTGTTGTTTGTGCCTTGCTCCCTGACACTGGTAGGTGGCAGCGGACAGGCACTTTCTTCCTTCCTAATGTTAACATCCAAAGCTTGAATGAGGTGGTGGGGAATGTAATGGGCCTCGTGGTCTGCTCCAGTTTGAATTTATTTATGCATTCATAGCTCAGGAAATAAAAGGTTTTGTAATTGGTCAACCTAATCTATTGAAGTCGTGCATTGGGGTTTACAGCTGAAATATTGCAAGAGGTCTATATAAGGAAAAAAGCACAGAGACAGGGTGTCCAGTCCCAGCTGGGGGGCAAGGACGAAGCAGTGAGGGCCATCTTCTAGGAGAGAAGCCAGCCACGCAAAGATCCCTGCTGATGGTGCTCCCCACAGAGTGAGCACCAGGTGCCAAGCCTCCGGGGTCTCACAGGGGCGAAAAAATTCCAAGCATTGCTACTGGAGTGAGGAAGCTGGACACGATGCTCCAAATAAATGTTTCAAAGAAACAATATGTTTTGTCTTTTTAAAAGAAAGTTTGAGGAGAGGCATTCTTTCATTTTTAAGGGTACCCTATGGGTGATACCTTGGATTAACTCTCCTTTTTCCAGAGGATGGAATTAGCAGCCAAAAGGAAATGAGCAGACAGTGGAGTCCACTCCTCCTGCAAGAGCTAACGAACCACGAGGGGCTGCCTGCCCTGGGTTTGTTCGGAGGAACCAGAGTTCCATGTGAGGGTGTCCAAGAGGACATTCCTGTGTCAGACGGGAGGTCAGCGCACGTGACCTCCTGTCTTTCCAACCTATTACCAGCCAATCCTGTGCACAATTCCATGCCGACATGGAAAGAGTAGTCTCTCTCTCGCTCTTTCTCAGTTCCCCTAGTTTAAAGGACAGGAAAACACATATTACATTCAAATACTACAGATTTTTACTTACCCAGTTAGGACCCAGTTAAAGGGGAATTATCATATATTTCAAATAACAAAACACGCTTGCACGACCTCACTTATTTTTTCCTTATATATATCATAGCACTTACAGCACTGTATTACAATTTATCTTTTTACATGGCTCTTCCAAGTAAACTGTGAGCTCCTCTAAGGAGAGACCTTCTATTTCTCTCAGTATCTCCGTGACCATTGCATTGCCTGGCACACAGGAGGTGCACAGCGAATTAGTGAATCAATCTCTTGATTATAACAAATTTTCCAAGTTACAGCATTCTTAGTGCACTTCTACAAAACAAGATAACAGAGTTCAACGTAATGGTATTGATGCCAGTATTCATTCTCTGTCTCTGCAACCTAGTTTTCATTTTTCTTTTTATCACTACTTAGAGGATAAGGCTCCCTTCACTGAAATCTCAAGTTTCTCATGCAGACATTGCCTCCCTCTTGTTTTTCATAATTACTGTTGGTAGTTCTTAAAAGTTGATTTTTTTTTAAGATTTTCCTTGTTATCTGTCGGGTAGAGTGAAATTACTAGCCCAGTTAAGTGTGAGTATATGTAAGTGACTGTGTGTTAGGCATGTATTAAAGCTTCAACAACCTTTCTCTGGCATGCAGATAGGTTCCCTGAGAAATGATCAGCTCTGTTCGGGGGATGTTATCTGATATTTGATTGACTAGGTCATTTACACTTTCTTCTCTGGTTTTGTTTGTTTGCATATTATGAAAGCCATGACAGGATCAAACTCTCTGAGTCAAGTCCCTTTAATAATTTAGAATTTTCAACTTACAGCTTACTCTTTGCATGGGAGTTTGTTTCTTCCCCTTAATGACATGATGTGGTTTTTACAGGCACTGAATCTCTACAGTCACGTATCTTATTAAAATGCTCATTACCCATAAACAGAAGGGAATTATCTAAATACATTTGCCTCTGCTTTCTGGTGGGTAAATGCTGGGATTTGCTATATTATATTTGAGGTTTGGCTCTGGTTTTTAATGGGAAAAGTATGTTAGCCTTTTGTAGATTTAAATATTGTTAATAATATTAGGTTATCTCTAAATGCTGAGTATTGTGCCAAGTGATGGAATGATAAATGGCAGCAACTCTAAATTCTTATGGCCAAAAAGCACAAAATTAGACATACAGAATTAAACTCACAGGGAAAAAAAAAATTTTAAGGTGAGCATAGCCAAGTTGGCATGTTAAACAGCCCTCTCTGTGTATCCTGACCTTACAAGGTTTTCAGATGGAAACAAGCAGAGCCAGGTGAGGGAGAGCACAGACCCTCATAAGAGGACACCACTGCAGGTCCAACAACCTGTGCAGGTGAAGCAAACTGACCCTGAAGCCATGAAACAATAAAATCTCTAAGTCACTGCTGCCAGAGAGAAGGCTGCTGGTCACCTAGGAGAGGTGCTCTATGATGGAAGTTAACTTTCTACAACAGCGTCAGGAGAGGTAGTCAAAAGGGCATCATCTACTCCAGAGACCTCCCTCCACCCCTTTGTTTCCACCATATGTTGAATGCTTAATACATGCCAAGCACTAAACTTAGCAATCATCACACATTATCTCATTTAATCAACAAAAAAAACTTTTGAGGAAGATATTTATGAAACCCCATTTTACAGATGAGGAAACTAAGGAGCTGAGAGGTGAAATGGCAGAGCTAGCATATAAATCCAGATCCCTTTTTACAAAATCCACTCCCTCTACTACTTCGCCCAGGCTTCTAGATGAGTAAAGCAGTCAGCATTCTGTAGAGCATATTTGAGAGAGCTACCTCCTTAGAACCCAATTTACAAGTATTTGGACTGAACGTTGAGTGGGGCACCGTTTTCAATGCTAAAAATTTAACAGAGAACAAAACCAAGTCTCTACATGAGAGCTTATAGAGATTAAACAGCAAACATATACTTTGTCAGATGAGACTACTATGAGAAAAAAAAATAAGGCAGGTAAGGAGGCCAGGTGGTAGGAGGGGATGGAGGGTGCTGTTAAAAAAAGGGTGGTTGAGGCGGAGCCAAGATGGCGGCGTGAGTAGAGCAGTGGAAATCTCCTCCCAAAAACACATAGAGCTATGAAAATATAACAAAGAAAAATCTTCCTAAAATAGAGACCACAGGACACAGGACAACATCCAGACCACATCCACACCTGCAAGAACCCAGCGCCTTGTGAAGGGGGTAAGATACAAGCCCCAGCCCGGCGGGACCCGAGCGCCCCTCCCCCCGGCTCCCGGCGGGTGGAGAGAAACCGGAGCGGTTTTTTTTTTTTTTTTTTTTTTGGCGAGCGCTTTTTGGAAGCCTTAGAGGGACGGGCCCCCGTTGCTGGGGAGGCAGGGTGGCGGGACCGGTGAGGAGGTGCCTGGGAACGGCGCCAGAGGACAAAGAATATCCCGTGTTTCTCCCTGCGAGACCTGGGGGCGGGTGCCTGAGACCGGTGCCTGAGGACGGAGGAGGTCGCGCGTTTTTCCCCTTTTTTTTTTTTTTTCTCTTTTTGGCGAGCGCTTTTTGGAAGCCTTGAAGGGACGGGGACCCCAGTGCTAGGGAGGCACGGTGGCGGGACTGGTGAGCGGGTGGCTGGGACCGGCGCCTGAGGACAAAGAATATCCCCCGTTTTTCCCTGCGGGACCGGTGGGTGGGTGCCTGAGACCGGCACTTGAGGACAGAGGAAATCGCGCGTTTTTCCCCTTTTTTTTTTCTCTTTTCTGCGAGTGCTTTTTGGAAGCCTAAAAGGGACAGGGACCCCGGTGCTAGGGAGGCAGGGCGGCGGGACTGGTGAGCGGGTGCCTGGGACCGGCACCTGAGGACAAAGAATATCCCGCATTTTTCCCTGTGGGACGGGTGGGTGGGTGCCTGAGACCAGCACCTGAGGACGGAAGAAATTGCGCGTTTTTCCCCTTTTTTTTCTCTCTTTTTGCCAAGTCCTTTTTGGAAGCCTTGAAGGGACAGGGACCCCGGTGCTAGGGAGGCAGGGCGGCGGGACTGGTGAGCGGGTGCGTGGGACCAGTGCCTGAGGACAAAGAATATTGAGCGTTCCTTCCCTGCGGGACCGGTGGGTGGGTGCTTTTTGGAAGCCTTGAAAGGACAGGGACCCTGGTGCTAGGGAGACAGGGCAGCAGGACCAGTGAGTGGGTGCCTGGGACCGGCACCTGAGGACAAAAAAAAAAAAAAAAAATCGCTTGTTTTTTCCTTTTTTTTCCTTTTTTTTTTTCTCTTTCTTTCTGTTCCCTCTCTCATTGTTGCTGTTGTTGTTTTGGTTTGGAGAGTGCTTTTTGGAAATCTTAAAGGGGCAGGACAGGTCACTTAGACCAGAAGCAGGGAATCTGGGGATCTCTGGGCACTCTAACCCCCTGGGCAGCAGGGAGCACAGAGGCCCCTTACGGAGATAAATAGTCTCCTGGCTGCTCCCCCTCCAACGGGGCTCCACCATTTTGGAGGAACAGCCCCAGCCAGGCCAAGCCCACAGCAACAGCGGAGATAAACCCCAAAGCAACTGGGCAGGAAGCAGAAGCCCTGTCTGCGCACAGCTGCCCAGCACAAGCCACTAGAGGTCGCTATTCTCCCAGGAAAAGGCTACAAACCAACAAGAAGGGAAGCTCTTCCAGCGGTCACTTGTACCAGCTCTGCAAACTATCTCTATCACCATGAAAAGGCAAAACTACAGGCAGACAAAGATCACAGAGACAACACCTGAGAAGGAGACAGACCTAACTAGTCCTCCTGAAAAAGAATTCAAAATAAAAATCATGAACATGCTGACAGAGATGCAGAAAAAAATGCAAGAGCAATGGGATGAGATGCAGAGAAAAATGCAAGAGCAGTGGGATGAAGTCCGGAAGGAGATCACAGATGTCAGGAAAGAGATCACAGAAGTGAAACAATCCCTGGAAGGATTTATAAGCAGAATGGATAAGATGCAAGAGGCCATTAAAGGAATAGAAGCCAGAGAACAGGAACGTATAGAAGCTGACATAGAGAGAGATAAAAGGATCTCCAGGAATGAAACAACACTAAGAGAAATATGTGACCAATACAAAAGGAAAAACATTCGTATTATAGGGATACCAGAAGAGGAAGAAAGAGGAAAAGGGATAGAAAGTGTCTTTGAAGAAATAATTGCTGAAAACTTCCCCAAACTGGGGGAGGAAATAATCGAACAGACCATGGAATTATACAGAACCCCCAACAGAAAGGATCCAAGGAGGACAACACCAAGACACATAATAATTAAAATGGCAAGGATCAAGGACAAGGAAAGAGTTTTAAAGGCAGCTAGAGAGAAAAAGGTCACCTATAAAGGAAAACCAATCAGGCTAACATCAGACTTCTCAACAGAAACCCTACAGGCCAGAAGAGAATGGCATGATATACTTAATGCAATGAAACAGAAGGGCCTTGAACCAAGGATACTGTATCCAGCACGACTATCATTTAAATATGATGGTGGGATCAAACAATTCCCAGACAAGCAAAAGCTGAGGGAATTTGCTTCCCACAAACCACCTCTACAGGGCATCCTACAGGGACTGCTCTAGATGGGAGCACCCCTAAAAAGAGCACAGAACAAAACACACAACATATGAAGAATGGAGGAGGAGGAATAAGAAGGGAGAGAAGAAAAGACTCTCCAGACAGTGTATATAACAGCTCAATAAGCGAGCTAAGTTAGGCAGTAAGATACTAAAGAAGCTAACCTTGAACCTTTGGTAACCACGAATCTAAAGCCTGCAATGGCAATAAGTACATATCTTTCAATAGTCACCCTAAATGTAAATGGACTTAATGCACCAATCAAAAGACATAGAGTAATAGAATGGATAAAAAAGCAAGACCCATCTATATGCTGCTTACAAGAAACTCACCTTAAACCCAAAGATAAGCATAGACTAAAAGTCAAGAGATGGAAAAACATATTTCAGGCAAACAACAGTGAGAAGAAAGCAGGGGTTGCAGTACTAATATCAGACAAAATAGACTTCAAAACAAAGAAAGTAACAAGAGATAAAGAAGGCCACTACATAATGATAAAGGGCTTAGTCCAACAAGAGGATATAACCATTCTAAATATATATGCACCCAATACAGGAGCACCAGCATATGTGAAGCAAATACTAACAGAACTAAAGAGGGAAATAGACTGCAATGCATTCATTGTAGGAGACTTCAACACACCACTCACCCCAAAGGATAGATCCACCGGGCAGAAAATAAGTAAAGACACACAGGCACTGAACAACACACTAGAACAGATGGACCTAATAGACATCTATAGAACTTTACATCCAAAAGCAACAGGATATACATTCTTCTCAAGTGCACATGGAACATTCTCCAGAATAGACCACATACTAGCTCACAAAAAGAGCCTCAGTAAATTCCACAATATTGAAATTCTACCAACCAATTTTTCAGACCACAAAGGTATGAAAGTAGAAATAAATTCTACAAAGAAAACAAAAAGGCTCACAAACACATGGAGGCTTAACAACATGCTACTAAATAATCAATGGATCAATGAACAAATCAAAATAGAGATCAAGGAATATATAGAAACAAATGACAACAACAACACTAAGCCCCAACTTCTGTGGGATGCAGAGAAAGCAGTCTTAAGAGGAAAGTATATAGCAATCCAGGCACACTTGAAGAAGGAAGAACAATCCCAAATGAATAGTCTAACATCACAATTATTAAAACTGGAAAAAGAAGAACAAATGAGGCCTAAAGTCAGCAGAAGGAGGGACATAATAAAGATCAGAGAAGAAATAAACAAAATTGAGAAGAATAAAACAATAGCAAAAATCAACGAAACCAAGAGCTGGTTCTTTGAGAAAATAAACAAAATAGATAAGCCTCTAGCCCAACTTATTAAGAGAAAAAGAGAGTCAACACAAATCAACATAATCAGAAATGAGAATGGAAAAATCATGACAGACTCCACAGAAATACAAAGAATTATTAAAGACTACTATGAAAACCTATATGCCAACAAGCTGGAAAACCTAGAAGAAATGGACAACTTCCTAGAAATATACAACCTCCCAAGACTGACCAAGGAAGAAACACAAAAGTTAAACAAACCAATTACAAGCAAAGAAATTGAAACAGTAATCAAAAAACTACCCAAGAACAAAACCCCGGGGCCGGACGGATTTACCTCGGAATTTTATCAGACACACAGAGAAGACATAATACCGATTCTCCTTAAAGTGTTCCACAAAATAGAAGAAGAGGGAATACTCCCAAACTCATTCTATGAAGCCAACATCACCCTAATACAAAAACCAGGAAAAGACCCCACCAAAAAAGAAAATTACAGACCAATATCCCTGATGAATGTAGATGCAAAAATACTCAATAAAATATTAGCAAACAGAATTCAACAGTATATCAAAAGGATCATACACCATGACCAAGTGGGGTTCATCCCAGGGATGCAAGGATGGTACAACATTCGAAAATCTATCAACATCATCCACCACATCAACAAAAAGAAAGACAAAAACCACATGATCATCTCCATAGATGCTGAAAAAGCATTTGACAAAATTCAACATCCGTTCATGATAAAAACTCTCAGCAAAATGGGAATAGAGGGCAAGTACCTCAACATAATAAAGGCCATATATGATAAACCCACAGCCAGCATTATACTGAACAGCGAGAAGCTGAAAGCATTTCCACTGAGATCGGGAACCAGACAGGGATGCCCACTCTCCCCACTGTTATTTAACATAGTACTGGAGGTCCTAGCCACGGCAATCAGACAAAACAAAGAAATACAAGGAATCCAGATTGGTAAAGAAGAAGTTAAACTGTCACTATTTGCAGATGATATGATACTGTACATAAAAAACCCTAAAGACTCCACTCCAAAACTACTAGAACTGATATCAGAATACAGCAAAGTTGCAGGATACAAAATCAACACAAAGAAATCTGTAGCTTTCCTATACACTAACAATGAATCAATAGAAAGAGAAATCAGGAAAACAATTCCATTCACCATTGCATCAAAAAGAATAAAATACCTAGGAATAAACCTAACCAAGGAAGTGAAAGACTTTTACTCTGAAAACTACAAGTCACTCTTAAGAGAAATTAAAGGGGACACTAATAAATGGAAACTCATCCCATGCTCATGGCTAGGAAGAATTAATATCGTCAAAATGGCCATCCTGCCGAAAGCAATGTACAAATTTGATGCAATCCCTCTCAAATTACCAGCAACATTCTTCAATGAATTGGAACAAATAATTCAAAAATTCATATGGAAACACCAAAGACCCCGAATAGCCAAAGCAATCCTGAAAAAGAAGAATAAAGTAGGGGGGATCTCACTCCCCAACTTCAAGCTCTACTACAAAGCCATAGTAATCAAGACAATTTGGTACTGGCACAAGAACAGAGCCACAGACCAGTGGAACAGATTAGAGACCCCAGAAATTAACCCAAACATATATGGTCAATTAATATTTGATAAAGGAGCCATGGACATACAATGGCAAAATGACAGTCTCTTCAACAGATGGTGCTGGCAAAACTGGACAGCTACATGTAGGAGAATGAAACTGGACCATTGTCTAACCCCATATACAAAGGTAAACTCAAAATGGATCAAAGACCTGAATGTAAGTCACGAAACCATTAAACTTTTGGAAAAAAACATAGGCAAAAACCTCTTAGACATAAACATGAGTGATCTCTTCTTGAACATATCTCCCCGGGCAAGGAAAACAACAGCAAAAATGAGCAAGTGGGACTACATTAAGCTGAAAAGCTTCTGTACAGCGAAAGACACCATCAATAGAACAAAAAGGAACCCTACAGTATGGGAGAATATATTTGAAAATGACAAATCCGATAAAGGCTTGACGTCCAGAATATATAAAGAGCTCACACGCCTCAACAAACAAAAAACAAATAACCCAATTAAAAAATGGGCAGAGGAACTGAACAGACAGTTCTCCAAAAAGGAAATACAGATGGCCAAGAGACACATGAAAAGATGCTCCACATCGCTAATTATCAGAGAAATGCAAATTAAAACTACAATGAGGTATCACCTCACACCAGTAAGGATAGCTGCCATCCAAAAGACAAACAACAACAAATGTTGGCGAGGCTGTGGAGAAAGGGGAACCCTCCTACACTGCTGGTGGGAATGTAAATTAGTTCAACCATTGTGGAAAGCAGTATGGAGGTGCATCAAAATGCTCAAAACAGACCTACCATTTGACCCAGGAATTCCACTCCTAGGAATTTACCCTAAGAACGCAGCAATCAAGTTTGAGAAAGACAGATGCACTCCTATGTTTATCGCAGCACTATTTACAATAGCCAAGAATTGGAAGCAACCTAAATGTCCATCTGTAGATGAATGGATAAAGAAGATGTGGTACATATACACAATGGAATACTACTCAGCCATAAGAAGTGGAAAAATCCAACCATTTGAAGCAACATGGATGGAGCTGGAGAGTATTATGCTCAGTGAAATAAGCCAAGCGGAGAAAGAGAAATACCAAATGATTTCACTCATCTGAGGAGTATAGGAACAAAGGAAAAACTGAAGGAACAAAACAGCAGCAGAATTACAGAACCCAAAAATGGACTAACAGGTACCAAAGGGAAAGGAACTGGGGAGGATGGGTGGGCAGGGAGGGATAAGGGAGGGGAGAAGGGGGGTATTAAGATTAGCATGCATGGGGGGGAGGGAGAAAGGGGAGGGTGGGCTGCACAACACAGAGAGGACAAGTAGTGACTCTACCACATTTTGCTAAGCTGATGGACAGTAACCGTAATGTGGTTGTTAGGGGGGACCTGATATAGGGGAGAGCATAGTAAACATAGTATTCTTCAGGTAAGTGTAGATTAAAAATTTAAAAAAAAAAGAAAGAAAGAAAGAAAAGGGGGATTACTCCTTAACAGGATAAAACTATTGGTAAATCAAAGATCAACGCATGCTTTAAATATCCTTAATGTTGATCACTTAAAGGGTGTCAGATGATCAGCTATGGCGGTACTCTTTTCTGATAATATTCCTTTCCCTTAATAAAAAAAAAATGCAGTCCCTGTGTGCTGACCTCCAATGAGTTCTGCACAGTGGTATAGAGGGCATGTCAAAGTGTGGGCAAAGGGTCTGTTTGTTTCTATGCAGAAGATCAAGGCCTAGCTTGGATACCCAGAAAATGAACTAAGATACGATATGAGGAGGAGCTTCCGGCATCAGCACTCTCTGGAGGACTCGTGCCGGGGGATGATCATCAAAAAGCCTCCACAGGGATCCGGACGATGCTGCGGTTGTGGCTGCATCCAGCCCACCGTCTCCTGGACTTGCCATAAGAAGGAGGAGGGAGATGTCTAGGCTGGCATGTGCATACAGTGAGACAACGAATTTGACTGGATCTGTACTGTTGGAACTCAACCAGGAGTTGGGAGGGGTGCAAGTTGTAGCACTCCAAAATCTCATGACTATAGACTATCTATGGTTAAAAGAACATATGGGATGTGAACAGATCCCAGAAATGGGCTGCTTTAATTTGTCTGATTTCTCTCAGACTGTTCAAGTACAGTTGGACAATATCCATCATATCATAGACAAATTTTCACAAATGCCTAGGGTGCCTAACTGGGTTTCTTGGCTTCACTGGAGATGGCTGGTAATTATAGATTTGCTTAGTTTATGTCACCATATTCCTATTATGTTAATATGTGTGCGCAAGTTAGTTAGTAGTTTAAAACCTATACATGCTTAAGGTACTCTACAAGAAGATATGTCAAAGAAATAATCCTCCCATGTTTTCTTCCATATGCTACCTCTATAGCTTTTCTTCTTCCTTCCTAATTACAACCCTTAAATAGAATTCGTGCCTCATATCGAAGTTACCGAGTATCATAATTCCTCCAGGTGGTAAAGATACCTCGAGACAAGTGCTGGGCATAGAAGCCACAGGGCATAAATCTGCAAAGAAGTAAAAAGCTAACCTTTTCAAACAATATGGCTTCTCTCTCACTTACCAACTTTACATTTCCCTGTATGGCCCCGGAAGATGACTGGTTAGCCAGAGACGGGTAAGATTCCTCAAGGGAGGAACAACCTAAGACAGGCACAGTCGCAGGGGGGCCATCAGGTGAGAATTTGGGGATCAACAGAGGTGAGGCTCAGAACCTCACCCCCCCTGCTTTGAGAGAAATCTTCTGCATCCGTGGATGTCTTGCTGCCCTTGTCTAGCCTGGATTAATACTTAGTCCATAGGCACACACCTGATCATCTGATCATCTACATTTGCCTTCTTACAGCACTAAACTATGTTTTCTACCTTTATCTTGCATCTACCTACCACTTCAGCATTTTATTAAAAATAAAAATAATAATAATAATAGGAGAAATGTGGGATCAACATATAAATCAAGTACAAAAATCAAATGAATATTCATATTTGACCTGATGGTTTATAGGTCATATTGCATGATCAAAACCGAAAGTTTCTGTGATGAATGCCCTTGTACTGTTCACCATGTAAGAATTTATTCACTCTGTAAGAATTCGTTCACCATGTAAGAACTTGTTCGTTATCCTTCAGAAGATTGGAGACTGACGAGAATTAGGCTTGAGATGGATTAATGATTGTACATTGAGCATTGACCCCCCTATACTGAATTTTATTGTTGTTAACAACCATTTGATCAATAAATATGAGAGATGCCCTCTCAAAAAAATAAATAAATAAATAAATAAAATATAAAAAAATAAATTAATTAATTAAAATTAAAATTAAAAAAAAAAAAAAAAAAAAAAGGGTGGTCACAAAAGGCTTCACTGATAATGGAACATTCCAGCAGAGACCTAAGAGGAGCAGAGGGAATGTGCTATACATTGAGGCAGGAGCATGCTTAATAATTTGGAGGAATAGCAGGGAGACCATGTGGCCAAGTAGAGGCCAAGCTATACAGCAGCAGGAGAGGTCCAAAAGGAAGTGGGGCTCAAGCCAGTCCTTTAAGATTTTGAAAATATTAAAAGAGGACAGTAGGGATTTTGCTGACTTTTAAGTTGATATGATAACTAAATTTTTGGTGACCAAGCCATGAGGAAAAAAAGATCTTAGATGGTTGGATAATGTCTGGGAGTAAAGTAGTGAAGAGCTACATGGTGCATTCAGAGAAAAACGAGTTAAGTAATTAAGATCTAGGTTGACAGCCATTTATTAAGCACCTACTTTGTATCAGGTTCTGCACCAACTGCCAAAGAAAATAAAAGAAAGGAAAGAAAAAGAAAAAGAAATACTAAATACATCACACTGCTTTCTTAAAGGGTTTAGAACTTCCTACCTGGAAAATGTAAAATTCCTCATGACTGATCATTTTCAGTCTGAAAGATATAACATTTATAATGGACTGTATGGTATAATGAGAAGAACTGGGATTTTTTAACAAATCTGGTTTTAAACCCCAGCTCTGAAATAAACATTTAAGTACTCAGTGAGTGACAGTCAGACATACAATAGGCTCTCAACATATGAGCGGGTTTTTTTTATTATTTTAAGTAAGATTGAAACATTTCCTGTTGTGAATTTTTTCTAGCTATCAAGTAAATCAAACTTGAAATGTGCACACAAGACTTTTATTAACCACTTCTTGCCAACTTTTTGCAATTTACAAATTACCTCAGAAGAAAATAATGTGCTTCAGATACCTATCATTGCAAAAGAAACAACCCTAAAACATAGTGGCTTTAAACAATCATTTATCATCATCTTCCAGCCTCTGTTTGTTGTCTGGACTTCACTGGGCCAGTTTCCACTTGCAATGTCTCATGCAGTTGTGCTCAGACAACAGCCGGGACTGGGGTCACCTGAAGGCTCAACTGGGATGGACGTCCCAGATACTTGCACACAGGGCAGCTGCTGCTGGCTATTGGATTGGAGTTCAGCTGGACCTTGCTTGCCTGTGACCTCTGCATGTGGCTTCTGAGAGGGAGTGTTCCAAGAAGCCCGAGCAGAAGCTGGAAGCCTCTTCATGAGTGAGGAGCAGAAGCCCCAGTCACTTCTGCTACACTCTGCGGGTGCCAAAAGCCCCTAGGACCAGCCCACATTCAAAGGAAGGAGAACTGGCCTCCGTCTCATGATGTGCGAAGCAGAAGGCAGGTACAGGGAGGAAAGGAAGTGATGGAGACATTTTGGAGACTATGTCCTACAGCATAGTACTTAGAAATTGCAGTCAGATCTCATGTCCTTTATCATGGAAGATTCTTGAATATCACCTTTAAGAAGATCTTTTGCTTGGATAACAGAGACCTTAGAAACTATGTGTAATATCTTTGGTCCACAGTGTCCTATAGAGAAGAAACATTCAATAAATGTTGCTAACTGATTAACCAGGCCTCCACCCCCAACTTCCATGTAATATCTTTTGTCCACAGTGTCCTATAGAGAAGAAACATTCAATAAATGTTGCTAACTGATTAACCAGACCTCCACCCCCAACATCCAGCTATTGCAAGTCTGTAAGGAAATTTTAGATGTGTAAATCCTGAAATCTCACAGAGTTAGAACTTTTGTCCAGCTATGTGCTCCTCTTAACATATAGGCAGCAGAAAGGAATAAAAATAACAGTGGCCATTGGTCAACAATTCATTCAGAAAGCATATCCATATTCATAAATTCACTTGATTTTCACAACTACCCACATGAGGTTAACAGAAAAAGCAATATTACAAACACGTTCAGCAGAGGGATAAAAATCTCAGAGAAGTGAATGGTTTGCCCAACACAAAACTAGTAAATAGAGGAGCTACAACTTGAAAACTTCAGGAACTAAATTCAACATCCTTGTTATTAAATCACACTATTTTCCCAGCAGATATCTTGGGAGAGTGCCTGATTACATTCCACGTGATCAATAATATAATAACTAACATTACTGAACAATACATGCCAGTCACGGCACTCAGCACGCTATATATATTAACTCATCTAATCCTCACAGCCCCTCCATGAGCCTGAGAATAGCTTTATCCCTGCTTCTAATCAGAGAAGCTAAATTCACACCACTCAGTGGCAGAGCCAGCATTCTCATCCAGACAGCCTGGGCTAGCGCCTGTACTCTTAATTATCGCATTTTGTAGAAATACTGTTGAGATACCTCAAATCATATATAACATCTCCAAAATTCACTCTGAAGCTGATATCCAAGAATCATTTGAACCCTTTTTGAATCTCTTTATATTTTCAACTTGTACCTACATCTTTTGATAAGACTTACTTAAAAGTCTGACACTGCTTGTGAAAATAAGAAATTGATTTGAGTCTCATCTGGGTAGAAATTTGTTTTGTTTCATGGCCATACATACTCTTGACCTTGAATAGCTATTCCATAAATGTGGGCCCTTCTTCACTAGGGGAAATTTAAACAAGAGAATAGAGAGGTCAACACAGCTCTACCTCTGCCAGTCACTCAGCATCTCTGAGGCACATATTGTTCTTACAAAAATGTGAACTTGGATAAGATGCTCTCAGAGGCCTC